>NC_092709.1:119122082-119484582 GCF_047496885.1 Scyliorhinus torazame
CCATGACAATCTCTGCAAGACGTGCCAGATCATCGACATGGATACCACTATTACAGGTGAGAACACCACCCACCAGGTACGCGGTACATACTCGTGCGACTCGGCCAACGTTGTCTACCTCATACGCTGCAGGAAAGGATGTCCCGAAGCGTGGTACATTGGCAAGACCATGCAGACGCTGCGACAACGAATGAACGGACATCATGCGACAATCACCAGGCAGGAATGTTCCCTTCCACTCGGGGAACACTTCAGCAGTCAAGGGCATTCAGCCTCTGATCTCCGGGTAAGCGTTCTCCAAGGCGGCCTTCAGCACGCGCGACAACGCAGAATCGCTGAGCAGAAGCTTGTAGCCAAGTTCCGCACACATGAGTGCGGCCTCAACCGGGACCTGGGATTCATGTTGCATTACATTCATCCCCCACCATCTGGCCTGCGAAATCCTACCAACTGTCCTGGCTTGACACAATTCACACCTCTTTAACCTGGGGTTACCCCATCTCTGGATCTGTAAAGATTTAATCACCTGCTAATACTCGCATTCCAAGCATTGTCTGGAATCTTTGAATCTGTCTTTATATATGTTTCTGGAACATACCTCTTCATTCACCTGAGGAAGTAGCAGCCTGTTGGACTTTAACCTGGTGTTGTAAAACTTCTTACTGTGCTCAACCCAGTCCAATGCCGGCATCTCCACATCATCTTTGGACTGTGGGAGGAAACCGGAGCACCCGGAGGAAACCCACGCACACACAGGGAGGATGTGCAGACTCCGCACAGACAGTGACCCAAGCCGGAATCGAACCTGGGACCCAGGAGCTGTGAAGCAATTGTGCTATCCACAATGCTACCGTGCTGTCCTACATCAAACGCAGTCGCATGCACTGTCTTGTTGAAACAGGCTTTGCTCTGTTTCTTCCTGGTGCCTAATTTTACTGCGGCTGCTCGCTGAGCTGTTTTTACATTCTCTACTAATTGTTTCATTGCGTTCTCGTGTGTGAGGGCCATCACTTCCAGACTGGTCAAGTCAAGTCCTCATAAAAATTCTGTGCCTTTCATGGGGCGTCCGGTCATGAGAGTGTGTGGGGTGTATCCTGTGGATGTCGAAACAGTGTTACGCAAAAACATTAGTGCAAAAGGGAGGACTGAATCCCAAGTGGTGCTGTTTTGTTGGACAATTTTCCTGAGGGTTGCTTTTAGGGTCCGATTCATTCGCTCCACGATACCACTTGACTGGGGATGGTATGCGATGTGGAATTTTTGGGTAATGCCAAATATCGTGAGGACGTTCTTCATGACACGTCCCGTAAAATGGGAACCTTGGTCGGATTCAATGCTGCGGGGGAGTCCCCATCTCGTAAAGGTGTGGTGGGTTAAAATCTTAGCTGTAGTCTTTGCTGTGTTTGTTCTAGATGGGAATGCTTCTACCCATTTTGTAAACGTGTCTATAACAACTAACACATACTTGTGACCATTCCTGCAAGGGGGCAATGGTCCTATAAAATCAATCTGGAGGTTAGTCCAGGGGCCATTAACGGGGCGGGTGTGGCTAAGCTGAGCTTTCTTCGCATATCTGTCCGGATTGGATTGGGCACAGATAAGGCAATTTTCGACATAGTGCGTGACGTCTTCCTTTAAATTCGGCCACCAACAGAGCTGCCTGAGGTGGGCTGTAGTGGGATCAATTCCCTGATGCCCATGACTATCATGGAACAAACAAATGAGCTGATTCCTGTCCTGTTCAGGAACCACATAAAGGGTGTCTTTTAGGACCACACCGTCATGTGTGGTCAGTGCATTTTTAAACCTATCGTATGGGGCTGGAAGTTATCCTTTTAAAATCTCCCTGAGATTACTATCGTGCTTCTGGGCCTGCACTAAATCTTCGATATTTGGCTGTGAGACCTGAACTGCATTCACGGGGCGCTTTCGGGGGGGTTCTAAAAATATCCATGTCTGGAACCTGCTTTAGCCAGTGCGTCGGCTTTTACATTTCCAGGTGGGGAGGAACGATGGTGACTTCGTACTTTAGTAATACCAAGAATCCTGCCCTGTGCTTTGTCCAAAATGTGCCTGAGCAATGGGGCTGAAGGGAGGGGTTTTCCGTCCGCGGAAACAAATCCTCTTGCTTTCCACAGGGGTAGGAATTCTGTGAGGCTGTTACAGACATAGCGGCTGTCCGAGTATATGTATGCTGGGCTGGGGAAGGAATCTGGGTGATCTATAATGTATGCAATGGCTGCTAGTCCTGCCGCCTGCGCGCCTAAGTGTCCGGGCAGTTTTAACGAGATTTCTTCTCGGGCACGTCCTTGCGCGTCCTCAACATAGATGCCGCATCCTGTAATGCACTTCCCGTTTAATATAATGGAAGAACCATCCACATATATTCTCAAGGGTGCGCACGTGTCTGTGTGCTGTGGGCTCTGGGGTGAACGACCTATCTTTTTGAAAGGTGTTTTCGCGATAAAGGGGCCTGTGTTGTGGTGCGGTGAGATAATTTCACATTCGTGGGGGGTGCCTGGGTACTGAAGGTTGTCTGCTAGGAAAGTGTTGGTCTTGGCCCTTTTAACAGTGATGTCCCGTCCCTGCAAAAGAAGGGTCCATCTGGCTGCTCTGATCTGGCTTACTGTACCGTCCTTAAGTCGTCCATATAATAAAAGTTGGGTGGGGGTGTGTTCCTTGAGGATTGTGATGGGGTTTAGTCCGGTGATGTATGAAAAGTATTGAACTGCCCAGAAGACTGCGAGCAGGTGCCTTTCACAGGCCGAAAGTCCCTGCACCACAGGATCTAAAACTCTGGAGGCGTAAGCCACGGGTCTTAACTGTTCGTGCCATTACTGGAGGAGCATGGCGGAAAGGGTACGATCGGTGCTAGCTATCTCTATGGCATAGGGGGAAAGCGGGTCTGGAACCTGTAGTGCGGGGGCTGCAATGAGTGCGTGCTTTAAAACATCCACAGCATCCGTGTGCTGCGGATGCCATTCCCAAGGGACTCCTTTAGGAGTTCCGAGAGGGGTGCTGCTTTGGTGGCGAAACCGTCAATATGGTTTTGGCAGTAGCCAACCAGTCCTAAAAACGACCGGAGGGCGGAAACATTCTGGGGAAGGGGCAATTTGACAATCGAGTCAATTCTTTTGTGCTCGATCTCGCGTTTACCATGTGTAATAATCATTCCCAAATATACCACTTTGTTTTCCAAAAGTTGGGCTTTCTTGGGGTTAACTTTACATCCAATTCGCTGTAGGAGTTCCAGGAGTTCGGACAGAAGCGCGATGTGCTCTGCCTTGGTGTCTGTCTGCAGTAATAGGTCGTCCACATACTGGACCAGACAATAGGGGCGAGAAAAATTTGATAAACCATTGGCCAGCTGTCGGTGGAAAATGGAGGGGGAGTTGTGGAATCCTTGTGGAAGGCATGTCCACGTGTACTGCTGACCTTTAAAAGTGAAGGCAAATTTGTACTGGCACGCTTTTGCCAATGGAATGGACCAGAATCCGTTACTGATGTCCAAAACCGTAAAATATCGTGAGTAGAGTCCCTGTTTGAGCATGGTCTCGGGACTTATGGCTACCGTGGGGGCTGCTGCGGGGGTGACTTTGTTGAGTTCCCGGTAATCGATGGCCAGTCGCCATGATCCATCGGGTTTTCTCACTGGCCAAATCGGGGCATTATTAGTAGAAGCTACTGATCTAAGTACGCCTTGTTCTAATAAACTGTCAATAACTTTTGAGATTTCTCCCTCTGTCTCTTGGGGAAATCCATATTGCGTCTGGGGTCTAGGGTCAGGTCCTGTTATTTGAACCGAACCAGCCATCCTGCCACAGTCATGTTTATGACTTGCAAATGCGGTCCTGTTCTTCTGGAGAACTGCCCTAACCTGCTTGTCTGCGCTAATTGTGGTCGGGTCAAACCAAAAATCGCCGACTGCATTAATCTTATTAGCATACTCACCTACTGTGAGCGTTGCGGGGGCCCTTGCTGACTTTGTCATTTTCTAGACACATTGATTTACTGGGTCAAGTGGGAGTTCATGAAATCGACGCCCAAAATGTGTTCTGCTGTGTGGGGCAGATCGACCAAAACTATGGGGTGTTTTGTTGTAATGTTGCCAATTTGAATGGGTACAGGGGCTGTGATGTGTCCCTGTTGTGAGTGGCCTGTGAAGCCGCTGAGGGTGATTGTGGCTGTAGTGGGCCACGTGTCTTTTTTGAACATAGTGGAGGAATTAATTGTGGTGCGGGACCCTCCTGTGACCCAGAGAAATTCGATGGGCTGTCCCCATATTTTCGCTGCAACGACTGGTCGGCCGGACCTATCCCAAAGGGTGTCGCAGACCCAAGTGGGGGAGCCCGAACACCGTCAGTCAGTTCCGTTCATGTCTGTCTGGTCTGAACGGGTGCTTACACTATGTATGGGCTTTGCCCTGTTATTATTCAAAGTGCCTGCCTGTTGGGCTCTCTGTGGCATTTGTGGGGCATTGCACTCTCGTGCAAAGTTACCTAATTGTCCACAGTTGTAACACACCTGTGGTTTCTGTGGGGGGCTGTTTATGTCTTTGTTCACCCATGTGGGGTTCTGGTGTGCTTTAACTGCTTGGATATCTGCCTCTGCCTGCTGTTCTTCTGGTTATCTAATCGCGGGTTTGTTGTGGACAGATTGCTCCCAGGAGCGGGACAACCATTTTAAAACCCACTTTTCGTTGTGCGTTTCTTCCGAGGGGTCATAATTAGTACAAGATTTTAGAACATAGAATATAGAACATTACAGCGCAGTACAGGCCCTTCGGCCCTCGATGTTGCACCGACCTGTGAAACCACTCTAAAGCCCATCTACACTATTCCCTTATCGTCCATATGTCTATCCAATGACCACTTGAACGCCCTTAGTGTTGGCGAGTCCACTACTGTTGCAGGCAGGGCATTCCACGCCCTTACAACTCTCTGAGTAAAGAACCTACCTCTGACATCTGTCTTATATCTATCTCCCCTCAATTTAAAGCTATGTCCCCTCGTGCTAGACATCACCATCCGAGGAAAAAGGTTCTCACTGTCCACTCTTTCCAATCCTCTGATCATCTTGTATGCCTCAATTAAGTCACCTCTTAAACTTCTTCTCTCTAACGAAAACAGCCTCAAGTCCCTCAGCCTTTCCTCATAAGATCTTCCCTTGTCCTGCCTCTGTGGCATGGGAGATAAGGGTGCGGGTCCATTTGGCCATGTTGCCTGGGGACAAATGGGCACGGTCTAAGTTTCCGAAAACGGCTGTAAAATGGATCCACAGGCATCCAGCAAACGCTGTGGGGTGTTCTGTTTTCTTCTGCCTGCACTTATTCAGGCCTTCTACTGGGTCACCTCTGTTATAACCGAACGCGTCTAGGATCGCCGTGTGCATCTCTGCAAGGGTGCCTCCTCCTACATTCTGTGGGTCGGGAAGGGCTGCTACAACAGAAGGGTCTAAGCTTGTAACTGTGAGTTTCACTTGCTCACGCTCATCCAGGCCGTACATGGTCGCCTGCTGCTTCACTCTAGCAAAAAGTGGTGGGGGTCTGAGGTGGGGAGGAACGGTGTGATCTTTTTGCACGCGTCCCGTAATTGGGTCACGGTTAAGGGGGTGGTGTAAAGGAATTCCGCGTCTCCGTCCAATGTGACTGTGCGGTGGGTAATTACATAGAACATAGAACGATACAGCGCAGTACAGGCCCTTCGGCCCACGATGTTGCACCGAAACAAAAGCCATCTAACCTACACTATGCCATTATCATCCATATGCTTATCCAATAAACTTTTAAATGCCCTCAATGTTGGCGAGTTCACTACTGTTGCAGGTAGGGCATTCCACGGCCTCACCACTCTTTGCGTAAAGAACCTACCTCTGACCTCTGTCCTATATCTATTACCCCTCAGTTTAAAGCTATGTCCGCTCGTGCTAGCCATTTCCATCCGCGGGAGAAGGCTCTCACTGTCCACCCTATCTAACCCCCTGATCATTTTGTATGCCTCTATTAAGTCTCCTCTTAACCTTCTTCTCTCTAACGAAAACAACCTCAAGTCCATCAGCCTTTCCTCATAAGATTTTCCCTCCATACCAGGCAACATCCTGGTAAATCTCCTCTGCACACGCTCCAAAGCTTCCACTTCCTTCCTATAATGCGGTGACCAGAACTGTACGCAATACTCCAAATGCGGCCGTACCAGAGTTTTGTACAGCTGCAACATGACCTCATGACTCCGGAACTCAATCCCTCTACCAATAAAGGCCAACACTCCATAGGCCTTCTTCACAACCCTATCAACCTGGGTGGCAACTTTCAGGGATCTATGTACATGGACACCTAGATCCCTCTGCTCATCCACACTTCCAAGAACTTTACCATTAGCCAAATATTCCGCATTCCTGTTATTCCTTCCAAAGTGAATCACCTCACACTTCTCTACATTAAACTCCATTTGCCACCTCTCAGCCCAGCTCTGCAGCTTATCTATGTCCCTCTGTAACCTGCTACATCCTTCCACACTATCGACAACACCACCGACTTTAGTATCATCTGCAAATTTACTCACCCACCCTTCTGCGCCTTCCTCTTGGTCATTGATAAAAATGACAAACAGAAACGGCCCCAGAACAGATCCTTGTGGTACTCCACTTGTGACTGTACTCCATTCTGAACATTTCCCATCAACCACCACCCTCTGTCTTCTTTCAGCTAGCCAATTTCTGATCCACATCTCTAAATCTCCCTCAATCCCCAGCCTCCGTATTTTCTGCAATAGCCTACCGTGGGGAACCTTATCAAACGCTTTGCTGAAATCCATATACACCACATCAACTGCTCTACCCTCGTCTACCTGTTCAGTCACCTTCTCAAAGAACTCAATAAGGTTTGTGAGGCATGACCTACCCTTCACAAAGCCATGCTGACTATCCCTGATCATATTATTCCTATCTAGATGATTATAAATCTTGTCTCTTATAATCCCCTCCAAGACTTTACCCACAACAGACGTGAGGCTCACCGGTCTATAGTTGCCGGGGTTGTCTCTACTCCCCTTTTTGAACAAAGGGACCACATTTGCTAACCTCCAGTCCTCTGGCACTATTCCTGTAGCCAATGATGACATAAAAATCAAAGCCAAAGGCCCAGCAATCTCTTCCCTGGCTTCCCAGAGAATCCTAGGATAAATCCCATCAGGCCCCGGGGACTTATCTATTTTCAGCCTGTCCAGAATTGCCAACACCTCTTCCCTACGTACCTCAATGCCATCTATTCTAATAGCCTGGGTCTCAGCATTCTCCTCCACAACATTATCTTTTTCCTGAGTGAATACTGACGAAAAATATTCGTTTATTATCTCGCCTATCTCTTCAGACTCCACGCACAACTTCCCATCCCTGTCCTTGACTGGCCCTACTCTTACCCTAGTCATTCTTTTATTCTTGACATACCTATGGAAAGCTTTTGGGTTTTCCTTGATCCTACCTGCCAAATACTCCTCATGTCCCCTCCTTGCTCGTCTTAGCTCTCTCTTTAGATCCTTCCTCGCTACCTTGTAACTATCAATCGCCCCAACTGAAACTTCACACCTCATCTTCACATAGGCCTCCTTCTTCCTCTTAACAAGAGATTCCACTTCTTTGGTAAACCACGGTTCCCTCGCTCGACGCCTTCCTCCCTGCCTGACCGGTACGTACTTATCAAGAACACACAGTAGCTGTTCCTTGAACAAGCTCCACTTATCCAGTGTGCCCAACACTTGCAGCCTTCTTCTCCAACCTATCCCCCCAAGTCATGTCTAATGGCATCATAATTGCCCTTCCCCCAGCTATAACTCTTGCCCTGCGGTGGATACTTATCCCTTTCCATCACTAACGTAAACGTCACCGAATTGTGGTCACTGTCCCCAAAGTGCTCTCCTACCTCCAAATCCAACACCTGGCCTGGTTCATTACCCAAATCCAAATCCAAAGAGCCTCGCCTCTTGTTGGCCTGTCAACATAGTGTGTCAGGAAACCCTCCTGCACACATTGTACAAAAAACGACCCATCTAATGTACTCGAACTATATCTTTTCCAATCAATATTTGGAAAGTTAAAGTCTCCCATAATAACTACCCTGTTATTTTCGCTCTTATCCAGAATCATCCTCGCCATCCTTTCCTCTACATCCCTAGAACTATTTGGACGCCTATAGAAAACTCCCAACAGGGTGACCTCTCCTTTCTTGTTTCTAACCTCAGCCCATACTACCTCGGAAGATGAGTCCCCATCTAGCATCCTCTCCGCCACCGTCATACTGTTCTTGACTAGCAGCGCCACACCTCCCCCTCTTTTGCCTCCTTCTCTGAGCTTACTAAAACACCTAAACCCCGGAACCTGCAACATCCATTCCTGTCTCTGCTCTATCCATGTCTCCGAAATGGCCACAACATCGAAGTCCCAGGTATCAACCCATGCTGCCAGTTCCCCTCCCTTATTTCGTATACTCCTGGCATTGAAGTAGACACACTTCAAACCACCTACCTGAACACTGGCCCCCTCCTGCGAAGTCAAATCTGTGCTCCTGACCTCTATACTCTCATTCTCCCGTACCCTAAAACTACAATCCAGGTTCCCATGCCCCTGCTGCATTAGTTTAAACCCCCCCAAAGAGCACTAACAAATCTCCCCCCCAGGATATTTGTGCCCCTCAGGTTCAGATGTAGACCATCCTGTCTGAAGAGGTCCCACCTTCCCCAGAAAGAGGCCCAGTTATCCAGAAATCTGAATCCCCCACGCCTGCACCATCCCTGTAGCCACGTGTTTAATTGCTCTCTCTCCCTATTCCTCATTTCATTATCACGTGGCACGGGCAACAACACAGAGATAACAACTCTGTTTGTTCTCGTTCTGAGCTTCCATCCTAGCTCCCTGAAAGCCTGCCTGACATCCTTGTCCCCTTTCCTACCTATGTCGTTAGTGCCAATGTAGACCACGACTTGGGGCTGCTCCCCCTCCCCCTTAAGGACCCGGAAAACACGATCCGAGACATCACGTACCCTTGCACCTGGGAGGCAACATACCAAACGTGAGTCTCTCTCGCTCCCACAAAATCTCCTATCTGTGCCCCTGACTATCGAGTCCCCAATTACTAATGCTCTGCTCCTCTCCCCCCTTCCCTTCTGAGCAACAGGGACAGACTCCGTGCCAGAGGCCCGTACCCCATGGCTTACCGCTGGTAAGTCGTCCCCCCCACAAGTATCCAAAGCGGTATACTTGTTACTCAGGGGAACGACCGCAGGGGATCCCTGCACTGACTGCTTCTTCCCAGTCCCTCTTACAGTTACCCATCTATCTCCAATCTTTGGTGTAACTAATTCCCTGAAGCTGCTATCTATGACCCCCTCTGCCTCCCGAATGATCCGAAGTTCATCCAACTCCAGCTCCAGTTCCCTAACTCGGTCTTGGAGGAGCTGGAGATGGTTGCACTTCCTGCAGGTAAAATCAGCAGGGACACTAATGGCATCCCTCACCTCAAACATCCTGAAGGAGGAACATTGCACTCCCTTCCCTGCCATCCCTCTAACTTCCAACCAAGATCTTGCTAATCAGTAAATTTAAAAAAAAGAAAAAATAACAATATAATATGGCACTTACCTCACACCAATGGATCTTATTATTAGGTTAGAGGAGGAGGGTGGGTGGGAGACACTACACGTGTAGTGTCTCGGGTTTCCTCTCCACCAGAATTTATTGGTTTGGGGGGGGGGGCCTTCCCAGAAGTCCGCGGTTCGAAAAAAATAAAACAGAAAAGAAGTGCTTTAGTGTTTTTAAAGGAGAAACGTACCTCCCAGAAATCACTTGCGCACCGCCCCCGCCGAAATCCAATGTCCTGCTCCTGTGAAAGTAAGTGTTTTTAAAGGAGAAACTTACCTCCCAGAAATCACTTGCGCACCGTTCCCGCCGAAATCCAATCTGGAGTTACTGGATTCATTGGTGCCTGATCTATCTGCTCTGTGGGTGGTTGGGGTGCTTTTCCCCTTTGGGGCGGTTTTGTTTAGTTCTTGCCAATCAGGGCCGTCTTCTTCATCTAATTGGGATCCAAAGGTGCTTTGAAACCCATTTTGCACTGAAAGCAAAGACTGCAGTTCCGCAGTCTGCTTCCGGCATTTTGCATGATCCACTGAGTTTTGTCTGTGCTCCGTGGTGGCAGCATGGAGTGCTCTTAACGCTGCTTTTAGATCGCTGCACTGCCTTTGCAATGCCTCTACCTGTTTCTCTGTCTCTTCTCTTACCAGGACTGCACGTTGCATGTCCTGATAGGCCTTATCGTATTGGGTTTGGAAGATGCTCAGATGCGCTAAACAAGACTGGTCTGCCCACTTGGCATCATCCACCTCTCCGTCCTTTGCTGCCAACTTCCTTCTCAATTCTACATTCTCTCTCTCGATCTCACCAACATCGACCTTGCTCATTCGATGCCTCTCTTCTATCTCTTTGCGAAGCGTCTGAACGACCTCCTCTGTGCCTCGCAATTGTGCCAGGCAGGACACGATTGCCATCAGCTTGCGAGCTTTCCCTAAGCTCTTCTTATGGATTTCGCTCAGGTTCTCCCACCAAGTATGTCCTATACTCCCGGGACCTGTTTCCTCATTTGAACAAAAGTCACTCCAAAGGGGCCATCCCTTCCCTTTGAGCTACCTTCTAATCTCAACTTCCCAAACGGGACACTGACCTACTCTGCTGCTGGTCGCTGCGACCACAAATTCTTGAGGGTTCATGAGGCGTTCCATTGCCTTCATTGCCATTTTTCCTATCTGAATGCTCTCTTTTAAAATTTGGAATGAGGGGTACGAAGGCAGTGCTGTAAACACGGGTACGGCATTCGCTATTTTCTGGTACACAAACTCCCTACAGTTTTTTGCAACAAAATCTTATCAGTTTTACCTTATAGCTGTTAGTTAACCCTGTTAGTTACGCATGCATTAACACACTTCCGTATTATGAGGATTGATCAGAACTGCTTGAACACTTGTGAATGTTTCTGTTCCCAATTGGACTCTCAATTCAAATTTTGGGTTCTCTCGGAGTGGTTAGGCCACTTCTAAGTCGGGTCCCATCAGAGTCGCCAGTAAATGTTGCTAACTTTTGGTTGTCCCGGCGGAGTCGCCAGTAAATGGGGCTCGTTGTGTCTTTACTTAATTTGCTCTGTTTTATAACCTTTGCTCTAGAGTCGCCAGGTATCTTTATGATACCACTACAAGGTTCAATTTCAATGCTGATCAGTTAGTAAGTTTCAAATCAAAACACATTTATTGTACACAATCAATCACTACTCATGCATAAAACTTTACTTACAAGACTATCTCTAACACTAAAAGGCAGTGAGAACAAACCAAGTTTATTCAACCGCTCCTCATAGCTAATGCCCTCCATACCAGGCAACATTCTGGTAAATCTCTTCTGCACCCTCTCTAAAGCCTCCACATCCTTCTGGTAGTGTGGCGACCAGATTGAACACTATACTCCAAGTGTGGCCTAACTAAGGTTCTATACAGCTGCACCATGACTTGCCAATTCTTATACTCAATGCCCCGGCCAATGAAGGCAAGCATGCAGTATGCCTTCTTGACTACCTTCTCCACCTGTGTTGCCCCTTTCAGTGACCTGTGGACCTGTACTCCTAGATCTCTTTGACTTTCAATACTCTTGAGGGTTCTACCATTCACTGTATATTCCCTACCTGCATTAGACCTTCCAAAATGCATTACCTCACATTTGTCCGGATTAAACTCCATCTGCTATCTCTCCGCCCATGTCTCCAAACAATCTAAATCCTGCTGTATCCTCTGACAGTCCTCATCGCTATCCGCAATTCTACCAACCTTTGTGTCGTCTGCAAACTTACTAATCAGACCATTTACATTTTCCTCCAAATCATTTATATATACTACAAACAGCAAAGGTCCCAGCACTGATCCCTGTGGAACACCACTGGTCACAGCCCTCCAATTAGAAAAGCATCCTTCCATTGCTACTCTCTGCCTTCTATGACCTAGCCAGTTGTGTATCCACCTTGCCAGCTCACCCCTGATCCCGTGTGACTTCACCTTTTGTACTAGTCTACCATGAGGGACCTTGTCAAAGGCCTTACTGAAGTCCATATTGACAACATCCACTGCCCTACCTGCATCAATCATCTTTGTGACCTCCTCGAAAAACTCTATCAAGTTAGTGAGACACGACCTCCCCTTCACAAAACCATGCTGCCTCTCACTAATACGTCCATTTGCTTCCAAATGGGAGTAGATCCTGTCTCGAACAATTCTCTCCAGTAATTTCCGTACCACTGAAGTAAGGCTCACCGGCCTGTAGTTCCCTGGATTATCCTTGCTACCCTTCTTAAACAGAGGAATAACATTAGCTATTCTCCAGTCCTCCGGGACATCACCTGAAGAGAGTGAGGATCCAAAGATTTCTGTCAAGGCCTCAGCAATTTCCTCTCCATCTCCTTCAGTATTCAGGCGTAGATCCCATCAGGCCCTGGGGACTTATCTACCTTAATATTTTTTAAGATACCCAACACCTCGTCTTTTTGGATCTCAATGTGACCCAGGCTACCTACACACCCTTCTCCAGACTCAACATCTACCAATTTCTTCTCATTGGTGCATATAATGCAAAGTATTCATTTAGTACCTCACCCATTTCCTCTGGCTCCACACATAGATTCCCTTGCCTATCCTTCAGTGGGCCAACCCTTTCCCTGGCTACCCTCTTGCTTTTTAAGTACGTGTAAAAAGCCTTGGGATTTTCCTTAACCCTATTTGCCAATGACTTTTCGTGACACCTTCTAGCCCTCCTGACTCCTTGCTTAAGTTCCTTCCTACTTTCCTTATATTCCACACAGCCTTTCTGTTCCCAGCCTTTTAGCCCTGACAAATGCCTCCTTTTTCTTTTTGACGAGGTCTACAATATCTCTCGTTATCCAAGGTTCCCAAAAATTGCCGTATTTATCCTTCTTCCTCACAGGAACATGCCGGTCCTGAATTCCTTTCAACTGACACTTGAAAGCCTCCCACATGTCAGATGTTGATTTGCCCTCAAACATCCGCCCCCAATCTATGTTCTTCAGTTCCCGCCTAATATTGTTATAATTAGCCTTCCCCCAATTTAGCACATTCATCCTAGGACCACTCTTATCCTTGTCCACCAGCACTTTAAAACTTACTGAATTGTGGTCACTGTTCCCGAAATGCTCCCCTACTGAAATATCTACCACCTGGCCGGGCTCATCCCCAATACCAGGTCCAGTACCGTCCCTTCCCTAGTTGGACTGTCCACATATTGTTTCAAGAAGCCCTCCTGGATGCTCCTTACAAACTCCGCCCCGTCTAAGCCCCTGGCACTAAGTGAGTCCCAGTCAATATTGGGGAAGTTGAAGTCTCCCATCACTACACCCCTGTTGTTTTTACTCTTTTCCAAAATCTGTCTACCTATCTGCTCCTCTATCTCCTGCTGGCTGTTGGGAGGCCTGTAGTAAACCCCCAACATTATGACTGCACCCTTCTTATTCCTGATCTCTACCCATATAGCCTCACTGCCCTCTGAGGTGTCCTCCCGCAGTACAGCTGTGATATTCTCCCTAACCAGTAGCGCAACTCCGCCACCCCTTTTACACCCCCTTCTATCCCGCCTGAAACATCTAAATCCTGGAATGTTTAGCTGCCAATCCTGCTCTTCCCTCAACCAGGTCTCTGTAATGGCAACAACATCATAGTTCCAAGTACTAATCCAAGCTCTAAGTTCATCTGCCTTACCCATCATACTGCACTTCAGGCCACCAGACCCGCTGTGTTCAGCAACTTCTCCCTGTCTGCTCTGCCTCAGAACCCCACTGTCCCTATTCCCTAGTTCTCCCTCAATGCTCTCACCTTCTGACCTATTGCTCCCGTGCCCAGCCCCCTGCCATATTAGTTTAACCCTCCCATGTGACACTAGCAAACCTCGCGGCCAGGATATTTATGCCTCTCCAGTTTAGATGCAACCCGTCCTCCTTACATAGGTCACACCTGCCCCGGAAGAGCTCCGAGTGGTCCAGATAATGGAAACCCTCCCTCCTACACCAGCTGTTTAGCCACGTGTTTAGCTGCTCTATCTTCCTATTTCTAGCCTCACTGGCACGTGGCACAGGGAGTAATCCCGAGATTACAACCCTAGAGGTCCTGCCTTTTAACTTTCTGCCTAGCTCCCTGAACTCCTGCTGCAGGACCTCATGCCCCTTCCTGCCTATGTCGTTAGTACCAATATGTACAACAACCTCAGCCTATTTGCCCTCCTCCTTCAGGATTCCCTCTACCCGTTCAGAGACATCCTGAACCCTGGCACCAGGGAGGCAACATACCATCCTGGAGTCTCTTTCATGTCCACAGAAGTGCCTATCTGTGCCCCTGACTATAGAGTCCCCGATTACTATTGCTCTTCTGCGCTTTGACCCTCCCTTTTGAACATCAGAGCCAGCCGTGGTGCCACTGCTCTGGCTCCTGCTGTTTTCCCCTGATAGGCTATCCCCCCCGACAGTATCCAAAGGGGTATACCTGTTCGAGAGGGGGACAACCACAGGGGATTCCTGCACTGACTGCCTGCCCTTTCTGGTGGTCACCCATTTCTTTCCCTGCACCTTGGGTGTGACCACATTTATATAACTGCGATCTATGATGCTTTCCGCCACCTGCATGCTCCTAAGTGCATCCAATTGCTGCTCCAACCGAACCATGCGGTCTGTGAGGAGCTCCAGTTGGGTGCACTTTATGCAGATGAAGCCATCCGGGACGCTGGAAGCCTACCGGACCTGCCACATCTCACAGTCAGAGCACTGCACCCCTCTAACTGACATTGCGTCAATTAATTAAAATTAAACGTTTTTTTAAAAATTATATATATTTTTTTTAAAGTTACTGTTAACTATCTGTTTCCTAGCACTGGATTTCTAATATAAATGCGAAAGCTAAATATAGTACTCTCCAATCTCTGGCTTAGATACCCCTCTAAATTATAATTAAGTAATTATGTTTAATTAGTTACCAATGCTTCATTTTTTAAATTTTGTGTAGATTCCCAACCAGCCACTCAGGTCACAGCTTTTCTGTGATGTCACTTCAGTTCCCCCCGACACACACAATTTGAAAAAGGTATAAAAGTAAAAATGAGTAAAAATCACTTACTTACCTTCTTACCTTCTGAGTGTCTTAGATGTTCTCAGGTTCTCGCCCTGACAGAGACTGCTCCTCCTCCTCCGAACGGCTCCCGAAACTAGGCCGCGATCTTTTAAAATCTCCGCTCTGACTCGCAGCTCCTGCGCTTTTTAAATCTCTCTCGCTTATTAAATCTCCCGGCTCTCTCTCCTCGCGCGCTGTTTCAATGTCCCGGCTCTCTTTCCTCCCGCGCTTTTTAAATAACCCGCGCTTTTTATATCTCCCGCGCTTTTTAAATCTCCCGCGCTTTTTAAATCTCCCGGCTTTCTCACCACTCGCACTGTTTTCAATGTCCCGGCTGTCTCACCACTCGCGCTGTTTTCAATGTCCCGGCTCACTCACCACTCGCGCTGTTTTCACTGTCCCGGCTGTCTCTCCTCCCGCGCTGTTTTCACTGTCCCGGCTGTCTCTCCTCCCGCGCTGTTTTCACTGTCCCGGCTGTCTCTCCTCCCGCGCTGTTTTCACTGTCCCGGCTGTCTCTCCTCCCGCGCTGTTTTCACTGTCCCGGCTCACTCACCACTCGCGCTGTTTTCACTGTCCCGGCTTTCTCTCCTGCCGCGCTGTTTTCAATGTCCCGGCTGTCTCTCCTCCCGCGTTGTTTTCACAGTCCCGGCTGTCTCTCCTCCCGCGCTGTTTTCACTGTCCCGGCTGTCTCTCCTCCCACGCTGTTTTCAATGTCCCGGCTTTCTCTCCTCCCGCACTGTTTTCACTGTCCCGACTGTCTCTCCTCCCGCGCTGTTTTCACTGTCGCGGCTGTCTCTCCTCCCGCGCTGTTTTCAATGTCCCGACTTTCTCTCCTCCCGCGCTGTTTTCAATGTCCCGGCTCACTCTCCTCTTGCGCTGTTTTCACTGTCCCGGCTGTCTCTCCTCCCGCGCTGTTTTCAATGTCCCAGCTGTCTCTCCTCCCGCGCTGTTTTCACTGTCCCGGCTCACTCACCACTCGCGCTGTTTTCACTGTCCCGGCTGTCTCGCCTCCCGCGCTGTTTTCACTCTCCCGGCTGTCTCTCCTCCCGCGCTGTTTTCACTGTCCTGGCTGTCTCTCCTCCCACGCTGTTTTCAATGTCCCGGCTTTCTCTCCTCCCGCGCTGTTTTCACTGTCCCGGCTGTCTCTCCTCCCGCGCAGTTTTCAATGTCCCGGCTGTCTCTCCTCCCGCGCTGTTTTCACTGTCCTGGCTGTCTCTCCTCCCGCGCAGTTTTCAATGTCCCGGCTGTCTCTCCTCCCGCGCTGTTTCACTGTCCCGGCTGTCTCTCCTCCCGCGCTGTTTTCACTGTCCCGGCTGTCTCTCCTCCCGCGCTGTTTTCAATGTCCCGGCTGTCTCTCCTCCCGCGTTGTTTTCACAGTCCCGGCTGTCTCTCCTCCCGCGCTGTTTTCACTGTCCCGGCTGTCTCTCCTCCCGCGCTGTTTTCACTGTCCCGGCTGTCTCTCCTCCCGCGCTGTTTTCAATGTCCCAGCTGTCTCTCCTCCCGCGCTGTTTTCACTGTCCCGGCTCACTCTCCTCTTGCGCTGTTTTCACTGTCCTGGCTGTCTCTCCTCCCACGCTGTTTTCAATGTCCCGGCTTTCTCTCCTCCCGCGCTGTTTTCACTGTCCCGGCTGTCTCTCCTCCCGCGCAGTTTTCAATGTCCCGGCTGTCTCTCCTCCCGCGCTGTTTTCACTGTCCTGGCTGTCTCTCCTCCCGCGCAGTTTTCAATGTCCCGGCTGTCTCTCCTCCCGCGCTGTTTCACTGTCCCGGCTGTCTCTCCTCCCGCGCTGTTTTCACTGTCCCGGCTGTCTCTCCTCCCGCGCTGTTTTCACTATCCCGGCTGTCTCTCCTCCCGCGCTGTTTTCACTGTCCCGGCTGTCTCTCCTCCCGCGCTGTTTTCACTGTCCCGGCTGTCTCTCCTCCCGCGCTGTTTTCACTGTCCTGGCTGTCTCTCCTCCCGCGCTGTTTTCAATGTCCCGGCTCACCCTCCTCTCGCGCTGTTTTCAATGTCCCGGCTGTCTCTCCTCGCGCTGTTTTCACTGTCCCGGCTGTCTCTCCTCCTGCGCTGTTTTCACTCTCCCGGCTGTCTCTCCTCCCGCGCTGTTTTCACTGTCCCGGCTCACTCTCCTCTCGCGCTGTTTTCAATGTCCCGGCTGTCTCTCCTCCCGCGCTGTTTTCACTCTCCCGGCTGTCTCTCCTCCTGCGCTGTTTTCACTGTCCCGGCTTTCTCGCTTCTCGCGCTGTTTTCAATGTCCCGGCTGTCTCTCCTCTCGCGCTGTTTTCACTGTCCCGGCTGTCTCTCCTCTCGCGCTGTTTTCACTGTCCCGGCTGTCTCTCCTCCCGCGCTGTTTTCACTGTCCCGGCTTTCTCTCCTCCCGCGCTGTTTTCACTGTCCCGGCTTTCTCGCTTCTCGCGCTGTTTTCACTGTCCCGGCTGTCTCTCCTCTCGCGCTGTTTTCACTGTCCCTGCTGTCTCTCCTCTCGCGCTGTTTTCAATGTGCCGGCTGTCTCTCCTCTCGCGCTGTTTTCAATGTCCCGGCTGTCTCTCCTCTCGCGCTGTTTTCAATGTCCCGGCTCACTCTCCACTCGCGCTGTTTTCACTGTCCCGGCTGTCTCTCCTCCCGCGCTGTTTTCACTTTCCCGGTGGTCTCTCCTCCCGCGCTGTTTTCACTGTCCCGGCTGTCTCTCCTCCCACGCTGTTTTCACTGTCCCGGCTTTCTCTCCTCCCGTGCTGTTTTCACTGTCCCGGCTGTCTCTCCTCCCGCGCTGTTTTCAATGTCCCGGCTGTCTCTCCTCCCGCGCTGTTTTCACTGTCCCGGCTGTCTCTCCTCCCGTGCTGTTTTCACTGTCCCGGCTGTCTCTCCTCTCGCGCTGTTTTCACTCTCCCGGCTGTCTCTCCTCCTGCGTTGTTTTCACTGTCCCGGCTGTCTCTCCTCCCGCGCTGTTTTCAATGTCCCGGCTGTCTCGCCTCTCGCGCTGTTTTCACTGTCCCGGCTGTCTCTCCTCCCGCGCTGTTTTCACTGTCCCGGCTGTCTCTCCTCCCGTGCTGTTTTCACTGTCCCGGCTGTCTCTCCTCCCGCGCTGTTTTCAATGTCCCGGCTGTCTCTCTTCCCGCGCTGTTTTCACTGTCCCGGCTGTCTCTCCTCCCGTGCTGTTTTCACTGTCCCGGCTGTCTCTCCTCTCGCGCTGTTTTCACTCTCCCGGCTGTCTCTCCTCCTGCGTTGTTTTCAATGTCCCGGCTGTCTCGCCTCTCGCGCTGTTTTCACTGTCCCGGCTGTCTCTCCTCCCGCGCTGTTTTCAATGTCCCGGCTGTCTCTCCTCCCGCGCTGTTTTCAATGTCCCGGCTCACTCACCACTCGCGCTGTTTTCAATGTCCCGGCTCACTCTCCACTCGCGCTGTTTTCACTGTCCCGGCTGTCTCTCCTCCCGCGTTGTTTTCACTGTCCCGGCTGTCTCTCCTCCTGCGCTGTTTTCACTTTCCGGGCTGTCTCTCCTCCCGCGCTGTTTTCACTGTCCCGGCTGTCTCTCCTCCCGCGCTGTTTCCACTGTCCCGGCTTTCTCTCCTCCCGTGCTGTTTTCACTGTCCCGGCTGTCTCTCCTCCCGCGCTGTTTTCAATGTCCCGGCTTTCTCTCCTCCCGCGCTGTTTTCAATGTCCCGGCTCACTCTCCTCTCGCGCTGTTTTCACTGTCCCGGCTGTCTCTCCTCCCGCGCTGTTTTCAATGTCCCAGCTGTCAATCCTCCCGCGCTGTTTTCACTGTCCCGGCTGTCTCTCCTCCCGCGCTGTTTTCACTGTCCCGGCTCACTCACCACTCGCGCTGTTTTCACTGTCCCGGCTCTCTCTCCTCTCGCGCTGTTTTCACTGTCCCGGCTGTCTCTCCTCCCGCGCTGTTTTCACTGTCCCGGCTATCTCTCCTCCCGCGCTGTTTTCACTGTCCCGGCTGTCTCTCCTCCCGCGCTGTTTTCACTGTCCCGGCTGTCTCTCCTCCCGCGCTGTTTTCAATGTCCCGGCTCACCCTCCTCTCGCGCTGTTTTCAATGTCCCGGCTGTCTCTCCTCCCGCGCTGTTTTCACTGTCCCGGCTGTCTCTCCTCCTGCGCTGTTTTCACTCTCTCGGCTGTCTCTCCTCCCGCGTTGTTTTCACTGTCCCGGCTCACTCTCCTCTCGCGCTGTTTTCACTGCCCCGGCTGTCTCTCCTCTCGCGCTGTTTTCACTGTCCCAGCTGTCTCTCCTCTCGCGCTGTTTTCAATGTCCCGGCTCACTCACCACTCGCGCTGTTTTCAATGTCCCGGCTCACTCTCCACCCGCGCTGTTTTCACTGTCCCGGCTGTCTCTCCTCCCGCGTTGTTTTCACTGTCCCGGCTGTCTCTCCTCCCGCGCTGTTTTCACTTTCCCGGCTGTCTCTCCTCCCGCGCTGTTTTCACTGTCCCTGCTGTCTCTCCTCCCGCGCTGTTTTCACTGTCCCGGCTGTCTCTCCTCCCGTGCTGTTTTCACTGTCCCGGCTGTCTCTCCTCCCGCGCTGTTTTCAATGTCCCGGCTGTCTCTCCTCCTGCGTTGTTTTCAATGTCCCGGCTGTCTCTCCTCCCGCGCTGTTTTCAATGTCCCGGCTGTCTCTCCTCCTGCGTTGTTTTCAATGTCCCGGCTGTCTCTCCTCCCGCGCTGTTTTCAATGTCCCGGCTGTCTCTCCTCCTGTGTTGTTTTCAATGTCCCGGCTGTCTCTCCTCCCGCGCTATTTTCACTGTCCCGGCTGTCTCTCCTCCCGTGCTGTTTTCACTGTCCCGGCTGTCTCTCCTCCCGCGCTGTATTCACTGTCCTGGCTTTCTCTCTTCCCGCGCTGTTTTCACTGTCCCGGTTGTCTCTCCTCCCGCGCTGTTTTCACTCTCCCGGCTGTCTCTCCTCCCGCGCTGTTTTCAATGTCCCGGCTGTCTCTCCTCTCGCGCTGTTTTCACTGTCCCGGCTGTCTCTCCTCTCGCGCTGTTTTCACTGTCCCTGCTGTCTCTCCTCTCGCGCTGTTTTCAATGTGCCGGCTGTCTCTCCTCTCGCGCTGTTTTCACTGTGCCGGCTGTCTCTCCTCCCGCGCTGTTTTCAATGTGCCGGCTGTCTCTCCTCTCGCGCTGTTTTCAATGTCCCGGCTCACTCTCCACTCGCGCTGTTTTCACTGTCCCGGCTGTCTCTCCTCCCGCGTTGTTTTCACTGTCCCGGCTGTCTCTCCTCCCGCGCTGTTTTCACTTTCCCGGCTGTCTCTCCTCCCGCGCTGTTTTCACTGTCCCGGCTGTCTCTCCTCCCGCGCTGTTTTCACTGTCCCGGCTTTCTCTCCTCCCGTGCTGTTTTCACTGTCCCGGCTGTCTCTCCTCCCGCGCTGTTTTCAATGTCCCGGCTGTCTCTCCTCCCGCGCTGTTTTCACTGTCCCGGCTGTCTCTCCTCTCGCGCTGTTTTCACTCTCCCGGCTGTCTCTCCTCCTGCGCTGTTTTCACTGTCCCGGCTTTCTCGCTTCTCGCGCTGTTTTCAATGTCCCGGCTGTCTCGCCTCTCGCGCTGTTTTCACTGTCCCGGCTGTCTCTCCTCTCGCGCTGTTTTCACTGTCCCGGCTGTCTCTCCTCCCGCGCTGTTTTCAATGTCCCGGCTGTCTCTCCTCTCGCGCTGTTTTCAATGTCCCGGCTCACTCACCACTCGCGCTGTTTTCAATGTCCCGGCTCACTCTCCACTCGCGCTGTTTTCACTGTCCCGGCTGTCTCTCCTCCCGCGTTGTTTTCACTGTCCCGGCTGTCTCTCCTCCCGCGCTGTTTTCACTGTCCCGGCTGTCTCTCCTCCCGCTCTGTTTCCACTGTCCCGGCTTTCTCTCCTCCCGTGCTGTTTTCACTGTCCCGGCTGTCTCTCCTCCCGCGCTGTTTTCAATGTCCCGGCTGTCTCTCCTCCCGCGCTGTTTTCACTGTCCCGGCTGTCTCTCCTCCCGTGCTGTTTTCACTGTCCCGGCTGTCTCTCCTCTCGCGCTGTTTTCACTGTCCCGGCTGTCTCTCCTCCCGCGCTGTTTTCACTGTCCCGGCTGTCTCTCCTCTCGCGCTGTTTTCACTGTCCCGGCTGTCTCTCCTCCCGCGCTGTTTTCACTGTCCCGGCTGTCTCTCCTCTCGCGCTGTTTTCACTGTCCCGGCTGTCTCTCCTCCCGCGCCGTTTTCACTGTCCCGGCTTTCTCTCTTCCCGCGCTGTTTTCACTGTCCCGGTTGTCTCTCCTCCCGCCCTGTTTTCACTGTCCCGGCTGTCTCTCCTCCCGCGCTGTTTTCAATGTCCCGGCTCTCTCTCCTCCCGCGCTTTTTAAATAACCCGCGCTTTTTAAATCTCCCGCGCTTTTTAAATCTCCCGCGCTTTTTAAATCTCCCGGCTTTCTCACCACTCGCGCTGTTTTCAATGTCCCGGCTGTCTCTCCTCCCGCGCTGTTTTCACTGTCCCGGCTGTCTCTCCTCCCGCGCTGTTTTCACTGTCCCGGCTCACTCACCACTCGCGCTGTTTTCACTGTCCCGGCTCTCTCTCCTCCCGCGTTGTTTTCACTGTCCCAGCTGTCTCTCCTCCCGCGCTGTTTTCACTGTCCCGGCTGTCTCTCCTCCCGCGCTGTTTTCACTGTCCCAGCTGTCTCTCCTCCCGCGCTGTTTTCACTGTCCCGGCTGTCTCTCCTCCCGCGCTGTTTTCAATGTCCCGGCTCACCCTCCTCTCGCGCTGTTTTCAATGTCCCGGCTGTCTCTCCTCCCGCGCTGTTTTCACTGTCCCGGCTGTCTCTCCTCCTGCGCTGTTTTCACTCTCCCGGCTGTCTCTCCTCCCGCGCTGTTTTCACTGTCCCGGCTCACTCTCCTCTCGCACTGTTTTCACTGTCCCGGCTGTCACTCCTCCCGCGCTGTTTTCAATGTCCCGGCTGTCTCTCCTCCCGCGCTGTTTTCATTCTCCCGGCTGTCTCTCCTCCTGCGCTGTTTTCACTGTCCCGGCTTTCTCGCTTCTCGCGCTGTTTTCAATGTCCCGGCTGTCTCTCCTCTCGCGCTGTTTTCACTGTCCCGGCTGTCTCTCCTCTCGCGCTGTTTTCAATGTCCCGGCTCACTCACCACTCGCGCTGTTTTCACTGTCCCGGCTGTCTCTCCTCCCGCGCTGTTTTCACTTTCCCGGCTGTCTCTTCTCCCGCGCTGTTTTCACTGTCCCTGCTGTCTCTCCTCCCGCGCTGTTTTCACTGTCCCGGCTGTCTCTCCTCCCGTGCTGTTTTCACTGTCCCGGCTGTCTCTCCTCCCGCGCTGTTTTCAATGTCCCGGCTGTCTCTCCTCCTGCGTTGTTTTCACTGTCCCGGCTGTCTCTCGTCCCGCGCTGTTTTCAATGTCCCGCTGTCTCTCCTCCTGCGTTGTTTTCAATGTCCCGGCTGTCTCTCCTCCCGCGCTGTTTTCACTGTCCCGGCTGTCTCTCCTCCCGTGCTGTTTTCACTGTCCCGGCTGTCTCTCCTCCCGCGCTGTTTTCACTGTCCCGGCTTTCTCTCTTCCCGCGCTGTTTTCACTGTCCCGGTTGTCTCTCCTCCCGCGCTGTTTTCACTGACCCGGCTGTCTCTCCTCCCGCGCTGTTTTCAATGTCCCGGCTCTCTCTCCTCCCGCGCTTTTTAAATAACCCGCGCTTTTAAATCTCCCGCGCTTTTTAAATCTCCCGCGCTTTTGAAATCTCCCGGCTTTCTCACCACCCGCGCTGTTTTCAATGTCCCGGCTGTCTCTCCTCTCGCGCTGTTTTCAATGTCCCGGCTCACTCACCACTCGCGCTGTTTTCTCTGTCCCGGCTGTCTCTCCTCCCGCGCTGTTTTCACTGTCCCGGCTGTCTCTCCTCCCGCGCTGTTTTCAATGTCCCGGCTTTCTCTCCTCCCGCGCTGTTTTCAATGTCCCGGCTCACTCTCCTCTCGCGCTGTTTTCACTGTCCCGGCTGTCTCTCCTCCCGCGCTGTTTTCAATGTCCCAGCTGTCAATCCTCCCGCGCTGTTTTCACTGTCCCGGCTGTCTCTCCTCCCGCGCTGTCTTCACTGTCCCGGCTGTCTCTCCTCCTGCGCTGTTTTCACTGTCCCGGCTCACTCACCACTCGCGCTGTTTTCACTGTCCCAGCTGTCTCTCCTCCCGCGTTGTTTTCACTGTCCAGGCTGTCTCTCCTCCTGCGCTGTTTTCACTGTCCCGGCTGTCTCTCCTCCCACGCTGTTTTCAATGTCCCGGCTTTCTCTCCTCCCGCGCTGTTTTCACTGTCCCAGCTGTCTCTCCTCCCGCGCTGTTTTCACTGTCCCGGCTGTCTCTCCTCCCACGCTGTTTTCACTGTCCCGGCTGTCTCTCCTCCCGCGCTGTTTTCACTGTCCCGGCTGTCTCTCCTCTCGCGCTGTTTTCACTGTCCCGGCTGTCTCTCCTCCCGCGCTGTTTTCAATGTCCCGGCTTTCTCTCCTCCCGCGCTGTTTTCAATGTCCCGGCTCACTCTCCTCTCGCGCTGTTTTCACTGTCCCGGCTGTCTCTCCTCCCGCGCTGTTTCAATGTCCCAGCTGTCTCTCCTCCCGCGCTGTTTTCACTGTCCCGGCTGTCTCTCCTCCCGCGCTGTTTTCAATGTCCCCGCTGTCTCTCCTCCCGCGCTGTTTTCACTGTCCCGGCTGTCTCTCCTCCCGTGCTGTTTTCACTGTCCCGGTTGTCTCTCCTCCTGTGCTGTTTTCACTGTCCCGGCTGTCTCTCCTCCCGCGCTGTTTTCACTGTCCCGGCTGTCTCTCCTCCCGCGCTGTTTGCACTGTCCCGGCTGTCTCTCCTCCCGCGCTGTTTTCAATATCCCGGCTTTCTCTCCTCCCGCGCTGTTTTCAATGTCCCGGCTCACTCTCCTCTCGCGCTGTTTTCACTGTCCCGGCTGTCTCTCCTCCCGTGCTGTTTTCACTGTCCCGGCTGTCTCTCCTCCCGCGCTGTTTTCACTGTCCCGGCTGTCTCTCCTCCCGCGCTGTTTTCACTGTCCCGGCTGTCTCTCCTCCCGCGCAGTTTTCAATGTCCCGGCTGTCTCTCCTCCCGCGCTGTTTTCACTGTCCCGGCTGTCTCTCCTCCCGCGCTGTTTTCACTGTCCCGGCTGTCTCTCCTCCCGCGCTGTTTTCACTGTCCCGGCTGTCTCTCCTCCCGCGCTGTTTTCAATGTCCCGGCTGTCTCTCCTCCTGCACTGTTTTCAATGTCCCGGCTCACTCACCACTCGCGCTGTTTTCACTGTCCCGGCTGTCTCTCCTCCCGCGTTGTTTTCACTGTCCCGGCTGTCTCTCCTCCCGCGCTGTTTTCACTGTCCTGGCTGTCTCTCCTCCCGCGCTGTTTTCACTGTCCCGGCTGTCTCTCCTCCCGCGCTGTTTTCACTGTCCCGGCTGTCTCTCCTCCCACGCTGTTTTCAATGTCCCGGCTTTCTCTCCTCCCGCACTGTTTTCACTGTCCCGGCTGTCTCTCCTCCCGCGCTGTTTTCACTGTCGCGGCTGTCTCTCCTCTCGCGCTGTTTTCACTGTCCCGGCTGTCTCTCCTCCCGCGCTGTTTTCACTGTCCCGGCTGTCTCTCCTCCCGCGCTGTTTTCACTGTCCCGGCTGTCTCTCCTCCCACGCTGTTTTCACTGTCCCGGCTGTCTCTCCTCCCGCGCTGTTTTCACTGTCCCGGCTGTCTCTCCTCCCGCGCTGTTTTCAATGTCCCGGCTTTCTCTCCTCCCGCGCTGTTTTCAATGTGCCGGCTCACTCTCCTCTCGCACTGTTTTCACTGTCCCGGCTGTCTCTCCTCCCGCGCTGTTTTCAATGTCCCAGCTGTCTCTCCTCCTGTGCTGTTTTCACTGTCCCGGCTGTCTCTCCTCCCGCGCTGTTTTCAATGTCCCGGCTTTCTCTCCTCCCGCGCTGTTTTCAATGTCCCGGCTCACTCTCCTCTCGCGCTGTTTTCACTGTCCCGGCTGTCTCTCCTCCCGCGCTGTTTCAATGTCCCAGCTGTCTCTCCTCCCGCGCTGTTTTCACTGTCCCGGCTGTCTCTCCTCCCGCGCTGTTTTCAATGTCCCGGCTGTCTCTCCTCCCGCGCTGTTTTCACTGTCCCGGCTGTCTCTCCTCCCGTGCTGTTTTCACTGTCCCGGTTGTCTCTCCTCCTGTGCTGTTTTCACTGTCCCGGCTGTCTCTCCTCCCGCGCTGTTTTCACTGTCCCGGCTGTCTCTCCTCCCGCGCTGTTTGCACTGTCCCGGCTGTCTCTCCTCCCGCGCTGTTTTCAATATCCCGGCTTTCTCTCCTCCCGCGCTGTTTTCAATGTCCCGGCTCACTCTCCTCTCGCGCTGTTTTCACTGTCCCGGCTGTCTCTCCTCCCGTGCTGTTTTCACTGTCCCGGCTGTCTCTCCTCCCGCGCTGTTTTCACTGTCCCGGCTGTCTCTCCTCCCGCGCTGTTTTCACTGTCCCGGCTGTCTCTCCTCCCGCGCAGTTTTCAATGTCCCGGCTGTCTCTCCTCCCGCGCTGTTTTCACTGTCCCGGCTGTCTCTCCTCCCGCGCTGTTTTCACTGTCCCGGCTGTCTCTCCTCCCGCGCTGTTTTCACTGTCCCGGCTGTCTCTCCTCCCGCGCTGTTTTCAATGTCCCGGCTGTCTCTCCTCCTGCACTGTTTTCAATGTCCCGGCTCACTCACCACTCGCGCTGTTTTCACTGTCCCGGCTGTCTCTCCTCCCGCGTTGTTTTCACTGTCCCGGCTGTCTCTCCTCCCGCGCTGTTTTCACTGTCCTGGCTGTCTCTCCTCCCGCGCTGTTTTCACTGTCCCGGCTGTCTCTCCTCCCGCGCTGTTTTCACTGTCCCGGCTGTCTCTCCTCCCACGCTGTTTTCAATGTCCCGGCTTTCTCTCCTCCCGCACTGTTTTCACTGTCCCGGCTGTCTCTCCTCCCGCGCTGTTTTCACTGTCCCGACTGTCTCTCCTCCCGCGCTGTTTTCACTGTCGCGGCTGTCTCTCCTCTCGCGCTGTTTTCACTGTCCCGGCTGTCTCTCCTCCCGCGCTGTTTTCACTGTCCCGGCTGTCTCTCCTCCCGCGCTGTTTTCACTGTCCCGGCTGTCTCTCCTCCCGTGCTGTTTTCACTGTCCCGGCTGTCTCTCCTCCCGCGCTGTTTTCACTGTCCCGGCTGTCTCTCCTCCCGCGCTGTTTTCAATGTCCCGGCTTTCTCTCCTCCCGCGCTGTTTTCAATGTCCCGGCTCACTCTCCTCTCGCACTGTTTTCACTGTCCCGGCTGTCTCTCCTCCCGCGCTGTTTTCAATGTCCCAGCTGTCTCTCCTCCCGCGCTGTTTTCACTGTCCCGGCTGTCTCTCCTCCCGTGTTGTTTTCACTGTCCAGGCTGTCTCACCTCCCGCGCTGTTTTCACTTTCCCGGCTGTCTCTCCTCCCGCGCTGTTTTCACTGTCCCGGCTGTCTCTCCTCCCACGCTGTTTTCAATGTCCCGGCTTTCTCTCCTCCCGCGCTGTTTTCACTGTCCCGGCTGTCTCTCCTCCCGCGCTGTTTTCACTGTCCCGGCTGTCTCTCCTCTCGCGCTGTTTTCACTGTCCCGGCTGACTCTCCTCCCGCGCTGTTTTCAATGTCCCGGCTTTCTCTCCTCCCGCGCTGTTTTCAATGTCCCGGCTCACTCTCCTCTCGCGCTGTTTTCACTGTCCCGGCTGTCTCTCCTCCCGCGCTGTTTCAATGTCCCAGCTGTCTCTCCTCCCGCGCTGTTTTCACTGTCCCGGCTGTCTCTCCTCCCGCGCTGTTTTCACTGTCCCGGCTGTCTCTCCTCCCGCGCTGTTTTCACTGTCCCGGCTGTCTCTCCTCCCGCGCTGTTTTCAATGTCCCGGCTGTCTCTCCTCCCGCGCTGTTTTCAATGTCCCGGCTTTCTCTCCTCCCGCGCTGTTTTCACTGTCCCGGCTCTCTCTCCTCCCGCGCTGTTTCAATGTCCCAGCTGTCTCTCCTCCCGCGCTGTTTTCACTGTCCCGGCTGTCTCTCCTCCCGCGCTGTTTTCACTGTCCCGGCTGTCTCTCCTCCCGCGCTGTTTTCACTGTCCCGGCTGTCTCTCCTCTCGCGCTGTTTTCACTGTCCCGGCTGTCTCTCCTCCCGTGCTGTTTTCAATGTCCCGGCTGTCTCTCCTCCCACGCTGTTTTCAATGTCCCGGCTCACTCTCCTCTCGCGCTGTTTTCACTGTCCCGGCTGTCTCTCCTCCCGCGCTGTTTCAATGTCCCAGCTGTCTCTCCTCCCGCGCTGTTTTCACTGTCCCGGCTGTCTCTCCTCCCGCGCTGTTTTCAATGTCCCGGCTGTCTCTCCTCCCGCGCTGTTTTCACTGTCCCGGCTGTCTCTCCTCCCGCGCTGTTTTCACTGTCCCGGTTGTCTCTCCTCCTGTGCTGTTTTCACTGTCCCGGCTGTCTCTCCTCCCGCGCTGTTTTCACTGTCCCGGCTGTCTCTCCTCCCGCGCTGTTTTCACTGTCCCGGCTGTCTCTCCTCCCGAGCTGTTTTCAATATCCCGGCTTTCTCTCCTCCCGCGCTGTTTTCAATGTCCCGGCTCACTCTCCTCTCGCGCTGTTTTCACTGTCCCGGCTGTCACTCCTCCCGCGCTGTTTTCAATGTCCCAGCTGTCTCTCCTCCCGCGCTCTTTTCACTGTCCCGGCTGTCTCTCCTCCCACGCTGTTTTCAATGTCCCGGCTTTCTCTCCTCCCGCACTGTTTTCACTGTCCCGGCTGTCTCTCCTCCCGCGCTGTTTTCACTGTCCCGACTGTCTCTCCTCCCGCGCTGTTTTCACTGTCGCGGCTGTCTCTCCTCTCGCGCTGTTTTCACTGTCCCGGCTGTCTCTCCTCCCGCGCTGTTTTCACTGTCCCGGCTGTCTCTCCTCCCGCGCTGTTTTCACTGTCCCGGCTGTCTCTCCTCCCACGCTGTTTTCACTGTCCCGGCTGTCTCTCCTCCCGCGCTGTTTTCACTGTCCCGGCTGTCTCTCCTCCCGCGCTGTTTTCAATGTCCCGGCTTTCTCTCCTCCCGCGCTGTTTTCAATGTCCCGGCTCACTCTCCTCTCGCACTGTTTTCACTGTCCCGGCTGTCTCTCCTCCCGCGCTGTTTTCAATGTCCCAGCTGTCTCTCCTCCCGCGCTGTTTTCACTGTCCCGGCTGTCTCTCCTCCCGTGTTGTTTTCACTGTCCAGGTTGTCTCTCCTCCCGCGCTGTTTTCACTTTCCCGGCTGTCTCTCCTCCCGCGCTGTTTTCACTGTCCCGGCTGTCTCTCCTCCCACGCTGTTTTCAATGTCCCGGCTTTCTCTCCTCCCGCGCTGTTTTCACTGTCCCGGCTGTCTCTCCTCCCGCGCTGTTTTCACTGTCCCGGCTGTCTCTCCTCTCGCGCTGTTTTCACTGTCCCGGCTGACTCTCCTCCCGCGCTGTTTTCAATGTCCCGGCTTTCTCTCCTCCCGCGCTGTTTTCAATG
Source organism: Scyliorhinus torazame (assembly GCF_047496885.1). Lineage (NCBI taxonomy): Eukaryota > Metazoa > Chordata > Chondrichthyes > Carcharhiniformes > Scyliorhinidae > Scyliorhinus > Scyliorhinus torazame. Next base: position 119,150,682 of record NC_092709.1, read on the forward strand.
TCCCGGCTCACTCTCCTCTCGCGCTGTTTTCACTGTCCCGGCTGTCTCTCCTCCCGCGCTGCTTCAATGTCCCAGCTGTCTCTCCTCCCGCGCTGTTTTCACTGTCCCGGCTGTCTCTCCTCCCGCGCTGTTTTCACTGTCCCGGCTGTCTCTCCTCCCGCGCTGTTTTCACTGTCCCGGCTGTCTCTCCTCCCGCGCTGTTTTCAATGTCCCGGCTGTCTCTCCTCCCGCGCTGTTTTCAATGTCCCGGCTTTCTCTCCTCCCGCGCTGTTTTCACTGTCCCGGCTCTCTCTCCTCCCGCGCTGTTTCAATGTCCCAGCTGTCTCTCCTCCCGCGCTGTTTTCACTGTCCCGGCTGTCTCTCCTCCCGCGCTGTTTTCACTGTCCCGGCTGTCTCTCCTCCCGCGCTGTTTTCACTGTCCCGGCTGTCTCTCCTCTCGCGCTGTTTTCACTGTCCCGGCTGTCTCTCCTCCCGTGCTGTTTTCAATGTCCCGGCTTTCTCTCCTCCCGCGCTGTTTTCAATGTCCCGGCTCACTCTCCTCTCGCGCTGTTTTCACTGTCCCGGCTGTCTCTCCTCCCGCGCTGTTTCAATGTCCCAGCTGTCTCTCCTCCCGCGCTGTTTTCACTCTCCCGGCTGTCTCTCCTCCCGCGCTGTTTTCAATGTCCCGGCTGTCTCTCCTCCCGCGCTGTTTTCACTGTCCCGGCTGTCTCTCCTCCCGCGCTGTTTTCACTGTCCCGGTTGTCTCTCCTCCTGTGCTGTTTTCACTGTCCCGGCTGTCTCTCCTCCCGCGCTGTTTTCACTGTCCCGGCTGTCTCTTCTCCCGCGCTGTTTTCACTGTCCCGGCTGTCTCTCCTCCCGAGCTGTTTTCAATATCCCGGCTTTCTCTCCTCCCGCGCTGTTTTCAATGTCCCGGCTCACTCTCCTCTCGCGCTGTTTTCACTGTCCCGGCTGTCACTCCTCCCGCGCAGTTTTCAATGTCCCAGCTGTCTCTCCTCCCGCGCTCTTTTCACTGTCCCGGCTGTCTCTCCTCCCGCCCTGTTTTCACTGTCCCGGCTGTCTCTCCTCCCGCGCAGTTTTCAATGTCCCGGCTGTCTCTCCTCCCGCGCTGTTTTCACTGTCCCGGCTGTCTCTCCTCCCGCGCTGTTTTCACTGTCCCGGCTGTCTCTCCTCCCGCGCTGTTTTCACTGTCCCGGCTGTCTCTCCTCCTGCGCTGTTTTCACTGTCCCGGCTGTCTCTCCTCTCGCGCTGTTTTCAATGTCCCGGCTGTCTCTCATCTCGCGCTGTTTTCACTGTCCTGGCTGTCTCTCCTCCCGGGCTGTTTACACTATCCCGGCTGTCTCTCCTCTCGCGCTGTTTTCACTGTCCCGGCTGCCTCTCCTCCCGCGCTGTTTTCAATGTCCCGGCTGTCTCTCCTCTCGCGCTGTTTTCACTGTCCCGGCTGTCTCTCCTCTCGCGCTGTTTTCACTGTCCCGGCTGTCTCTCCTCTCGCGCTGTTTTCACTGTCCTGGCTGTCTCTCCTCCCGCGCTGTTTTTACTGTCCCGGCTGCCTCTCTTCCCGCGCTGTTTTCACTGTCCCGGCTGTCTCTCCTCTCGCGCTGTTTTCACTGTCCCGGCTGTCTCTCCTCTCGCGCTGTTTTCACTGTCCCGGCTGTCTCTCCTCTCGCGCTGTTTTCACTGTCCTGGCTGTCTCTCCTCCCGCGCTGTTTTCACTGTCCCGGCTGTCTCTCCTCCCGCGCTGTTTTCACTGTCCCGGCTGTCTCTCCTCTCGCGCTGTTTTCACTGTCCCGGCTGTCTCTCCTCCCGCGCTGTTTTCAATGTCCCGGCTGTCTCTCCTCTCGCGCTGTTTTCAATGTCCCGGCTCACTCACCACTCGCGCTGTTTTTAATGTCCCGGCTCACTCTCCACTCGCGCTGTTTTCACTGTCCCGGCTGTCTCTCCTCCCGCGTTGTTTTCACTGTCCCGGCTGTCTCTCCTCCCGCGCTGTTTTCACTTTCCCGGCTGTCTCTCCTCCCGCGCTGTTTCCACTGTCCCGGCTTTCTCTCCTCCCGTGCTGTTTTCACTGTCCCGGCTGTCTCTCCTCCCGCGCTGTTTTCAATGCCCCGGCTGTCTCTCCTCTCGCGCTGTTTTCACTGTCCCGGCTGTCTCTCCTCTCGCGCTGTTTTCACTGTCCCGGCTGTCTCTCCTCCCGCGCTGTTTTCACTATCCCGGCTGTCTCTCCTCCCGCGCTGTTTTCACTGTCCCGGTTGTCTCTCCTCCCGCGCTGTTTTCACTGTCCCGGCTGTCTCTCCTCCCGTGCTGTTTTCAATGTCCCGGCTCTCTCTCCTCCCGCGCTTTTTAAATAACCCGCGCTTTTTAAATCTCCCGCGCTTTTTAAATCTCCCGCGCTTTTTAAATCTCCCGGCTTTCTCACCACTCGCGCTGTTTTCAATGTCCCGGCTGTCTCTCCTCCCGCGCTGTTTTCACTGTCCCGGCTGTCTCTCCTCCCGCGTTGTTTTCACTGTCCCGGCTGTCTCTCCTCCCGCGCTGTTTTCACTGTCCCGGCTGTCTCTCCTCCCGCGCTGTTTTCAATGTCCCGGCTTTCTCTCCTCCCGCGCTGTTTTCAATGTCCCGGCTCACTCTCCTCTCGCGCTGTTTTCACTGTCCCGGCTGTCTCTCCTCCCGCGCTGTTTTCACTGTCCCGGCTGTCTCTCCTCCCGCGCTGTTTTCAATGTCCCAGCTGTCAATCCTCCCGCGCTGTTTTCACTGTCCCGGCTGTCTCTCCTCCCGCGCTGTTTTCACTGTCCCGGCTCACTCACCACTCGCGCTGTTTTCACTGTCCCGGCTCTCTCTCCTCCCGCGTTGTTTTCACTGTCCAGGCTGTCTCTCCTCCCGCGCTGTTTTCACTGTCCCGGCTGTCTCTCCTCCCGCGCTGTTTTCACTGTCCCGGCTGTCTCTCCTCCCACGCTGTTTTCAATGTCCCGGCTTTCTCTCCTCCCGCGCTGTTTTCACTGTCCCAGCTGTCTCTCCTCCCGCGCTGTTTTCACTGTCCCGGCTGTCTCTCCTCCCGCGCTGTTTTCAATGTCCCGGCTCACCCTCCTCTCGCGCTGTTTTCAATGTCCCGGCTGTCTCTCCTCCCGCGCTGTTTTCACTGTCCCGGCTGTCTCTCCTCCTGCGCTGTTTTCACTCTCCCGGCTGTCTCTCCTCCCGCGCTGTTTTCACTGTCCCGGCTCACTCTCCTCTCGCGCTGTTTTCACTGTCCCGGCTGTCTCTCCTCCCGCGCTGTTTTCAATGTCCCGGCTGTCTCTCCTCCCGCGCTGTTTTCATTCTCCCGGCTGTCTCTCCTCCTGCGCTGTTTTCACTGTCCCGGCTTTCTCGCTTCTCGCGCTGTTTTCAATGTCCCGGCTGTCTCTCCTCTCGCGCTGTTTTCACTGTCCCGGCTGTCTCTCCTCTCGCGCTGTTTTCACTGTCCCGGCTGTCTCTGCTCTCGCGCTGTTTTCAATGTCCCGGCTCACTCACCACTCGCGCTGTTTTCAATGTCCCGGCTCACTCTCCACCCGCGCTGTTTTCACTGTCCCGGCTGTCTCTCCTCCCGCGTTGTTTTCACTGTCCCGGCTGTCTCTCCTCCCGCGCTGTTTTCACTTTCCCGGCTGTCTCTCCTCCCGCGCTGTTTTCACTATCCCTGCTGTCTCTCCTCCCGCGCTGTTTTCACTGTCCCGGCTGTCTCTCCTCCCGTGCTGTTTTCACTGTCCCGGCTGTCTCTCCTCCCGCGCTGTTTTCAATGTCCCGGCTGTCTCTCCTCCTGCGTTGTTTTCACTGTCCCGGCTGTCTCTCCTCCCGCGCTGTTTTCAATGTCCCGGCTGTCTCTCCTCCTGCGTTGTTTTCAATGTCCCGGCTGTCTCTCCTCCCGCGCTGTTTTCACTGTCCCGGCTGTCTCTCCTCCCGTGCTGTTTTCACTGTCCCGGCTGTCTCTCCTCCCGCGCTGTTTTCACTGTCCCGGCTTCCTCTCTTCCCGCGCTGTTTTCACTGTCCCGGTTGTCTCTCCTCCCGCGCAGTTTTCACTGTCCCGGCTGTCTCTCCTCCCGCGCTGTTTTCAATGTCCCGGCTCTCTCTCCTCCCGCGCTTTTTAAATAACCCGCGCTTTTTAAATCTCCCGCGCTTTTTAAATCTCCCGCGCTTTTGAAATCTCCCGACTTTCTCACCACCCGCGCTGTTTTCAATGTCCCGGCTGTCTCTCCTCTCGCGCTGTTTTCAATGTCCCGGCTCACTCACCACTCGCGCTGTTTTCACTGTCCCGGCTGTCTCTCCTCCCGCGCTGTTTTCACTGTCCCGGCTGTCTCTCCTCCCGCGCTGTTTTCAATGTCCCGGCTTTCTCTCCTCCCGCGCTGTTTTCAATGTCCCGGCTCACTCTCCTCTCGCGCTGTTTTCACTGTCCCGGCTGTCTCTCCTCCCGCGCTGTTTTCAATGTCCCAGCTGTCAATCCTCCCGTGCTGTTTTCACTGTCCCGGCTGTCTCTCCTCCCGCGCTGTCTTCACTGTCCCGGCTGTCTCTCCTCCTGCGCTGTTTTCACTGTCCCGGCTCACTCACCACTCGCGCTGTTTTCACTGTCCCAGCTGTCTCTCCTCCCGCGTTGTTTTCACTGTCCAGGCTGTCTCTCCTCCCGCGCTGTTTTCACTGTCCCGGCTGTCTCTCCTCCCACGCTGTTTTCAATGTCCCGGCTTTCTCTCCTCCCGCGCTGTTTTCACTGTCCCGGCTGTCTCTCCTCCCACGCTGTTTTCACTGTCCCGGCTGTCTCTCCTCCCGCGCTGTTTTCACTGTCCCGGCTGTCTCTCCTCTCGCGCTGTTTTCACTGTGCCGGCTGTCTCTCCTCCCGCGCTGTTTTCAATGTCCCGGCTTTCTCTCCTCCCGCGCTGTTTTCAATGTCCCGGCTCACTCTCCTCTCGCGCTGTTTTCACTGTCCCGGCTGTCTCTCCTCCCGCGCTGTTTCAATGTCCCAGCTGTCTCTCCTCCCGCGCTGTTTTCACTGTCCCGGCTGTCTCTCCTCCCGCGCTGTTTTCAATGTCCCGGCTGTCTCTCCTCCCGCGCTGTTTTCACTGTCCCGGCTGTCTCTCCTCCCGTGCTGTTTTCACTGTCCCGGTTGTCTCTCCTCCCGTGCTGTTTTCACTGTCCCGGCTGTCTCTCCTCCTGCGCTGTTTTCACTGTCCCGGCTGTCTCTCCTCCCGCGCTGTTTTCACTGTCCCGGCTGTCTCTCCTCCCGCGCTGTTTTCAATATCCCGGCTTTCTCTCCTCCCGCGCTGTTTTCAATGTCCCGGCTCACTCTCCTCTCGCGCTGTTTTCACTGTCCCGGCTGTCACTCCTCCCGCGCTGTTTTCAATGTCCCAGCTGTCTCTCCTCCCGCGCTGTTTTCACTGTCCCGGCTGTCTCTCCTCCCGCGCTGTTTTCACTGTCCCGGCTGTCTCTCCTCCCGCGCTGTTTTCACTGTCCCGGCTGTCTCTCCTCCCGCGCAGTTTTCAATGTCCCGGCTGTCTCTCCTCCCGCGCTGTTTTCACTGTCCCGGCTGTCTCTCCTCCCGCGCTGTTTTCACTGTCCCGGCTGTCTCTCCTCCCGCGCTGTTTTCACTGTCCCGGCTGTCTCTCCTCCCGCGCAGTTTTCAATGTCCCGGCTGTCTCTCCTCCCGCGCTGTTTTCACTGTCCCGGCTGTCTCTCCTCCCGCGCTGTTTTCACTGTCCCGGCTGTCTCTCCTCCCGCGCTGTTTTCACTGTCCCGGCTGTCTCTCCTCCCGCGCTGTTTTCACTGTCCCGGCTGTCTCTCCTCCCGCGCTGTTTTCAATGTCCCGGCTGTCTCTCCTCCTGCGCTGTTTTCAATGTCCCGGCTCACTCACAACTCGCGCTGTTTTCAATGTGCCGGCTGTCTCTCCTCCCGCGTTGTTTTCACTGTCCCGGCTGTCTCTCCTCCCGCGCTGTTTTCACTGTCCCGGCTGTCTCTCCTCCCGCGCTGTTTTCACTGTCCCGGCTGTCTCTCCTCCCGTGCTGTTTTCACTGTCCCGGCTGTCTCTCCTCCCACGCTGTTTTCATTCTCCCGGCTGTCTCTCCTCCTGCGCTGTTTTCACTGTCCCGGCTTTCTCGCTTCTCGCGCAGTTTTCAATGTCCCGGCTGTCTCTCCTCTCGCGCTGTTTTCACTGTCCCGGCTGTCTCTCCTCTCGCGCTGTTTTCACTGTCCCGGCTGTCTCTCCTCTCGCGCTGTTTTCAATGTCCCGGCTCACTCACCACTCGCGCTGTTTTCAATGTCCCGGCTCACTCTCCACCCGCGCTGTTTTCACTGTCCCGGCTGTCTCTCCTCCCGCGTTGTTTTCACTGTCCCGGCTGTCTCTCCTCCCGCGCTGTTTTCACTTTCCCGGCTGTCTCTCCTCCCGCGCTGTTTTCACTATCCCTGCTGTCTCTCCTCCCGCGCTGTTTTCACTGTCCCGGCTGTCTCTCCTCCCGTGCTGTTTTCACTGTCCCGGCTGTCTCTCCTCCCGCGCTGTTTTCAATGTCCCGGCTGTCTCTCCTCCTGCGTTGTTTTCACTGTCCCGGCTGTCTCTCCTCCCGCGCTGTTTTCAATGTCCCGGCTGTCTCTCCTCCTGCGTTGTTTTCAATGTCCCGGCTGTCTCTCCTCCCGCGCTGTTTTCACTGTCCCGGCTGTCTCTCCTCCCGTGCTGTTTTCACTGTCCCGGCTGTCTCTCCTCCCGCGCTGTTTTCACTGTCCCGGCTTCCTCTCTTCCCGCGCTGTTTTCACTGTCCCGGTTGTCTCTCCTCCCGCGCAGTTTTCACTGTCCCGGCTGTCTCTCCTCCCGCGCTGTTTTCAATGTCCCGGCTCTCTCTCCTCCCGCGCTTTTTAAATAACCCGCGCTTTTTAAATCTCCCGCGCTTTTTAAATCTCCCGCGCTTTTGAAATCTCCCGACTTTCTCACCACCCGCGCTGTTTTCAATGTCCCGGCTGTCTCTCCTCTCGCGCTGTTTTCAATGTCCCGGCTCACTCACCACTCGCGCTGTTTTCACTGTCCCGGCTGTCTCTCCTCCCGCGCTGTTTTCACTGTCCCGGCTGTCTCTCCTCCCGCGCTGTTTTCAATGTCCCGGCTTTCTCTCCTCCCGCGCTGTTTTCAATGTCCCGGCTCACTCTCCTCTCGCGCTGTTTTCACTGTCCCGGCTGTCTCTCCTCCCGCGCTGTTTTCAATGTCCCAGCTGTCAATCCTCCCGCGCTGTTTTCACTGTCCCGGCTGTCTCTCCTCCCGCGCTGTCTTCACTGTCCCGGCTGTCTCTCCTCCTGCGCTGTTTTCACTGACCCGGCTCACTCACCACTCGCGCTGTTTTCACTGTCCCAGCTGTCTCTCCTCCCGCGTTGTTTTCACTGTCCAGGCTGTCTCTCCTCCCGCGCTGTTTTCACTGTCCCGGCTGTCTCTCCTCCCACGCTGTTTTCAATGTCCCGGCTTTCTCTCCTCCCGCGCTGTTTTCACTGTCCCAGCTGTCTCTCCTCCCGCGCTGTTTTCACTGTCCCGGCTGTCTCTCCTCCCGCGCTGTTTTCACTGTCCCGGCTGTCTCTCCTCCCACGCTGTTTTCACTGTCCCGGCTGTCTCTCCTCCCGCGCTGTTTTCACTGTCCCGGCTGTCTCTCCTCTCGCGCTGTTTTCACTGTCCCGGCTGTCTCTCCTCCCGCGCTGTTTTCAATGTCCCGGCTTTCTCTCCTCCCGCGCTGTTTTCAATGTCCCGGCTCACTCTCCTCTCGCGCTGTTTTCACTGTCCCGGCTGTCTCTCCTCCCGCGCTGTTTCAATGTCCCAGCTGTCTCTCCTCCCGCGCTGTTTTCACTGTCCCGGCTGTCTCTCCTCCCGCGCTGTTTTCAATGTCCCGGCTGTCTCTCCTCCCGCGCTGTTTTCACTGTCCCGGCTGTCTCTCCTCCCGTGCTGTTTTCACTGTCCCGGTTGTCTCTCCTCCCGTGCTGTTTTCACTGTCCCGGCTGTCTCTCCTCCTGCGCTGTTTTCACTGTCCCGGCTGTCTCTCCTCCCGCGCTGTTTTCACTGTCCCGGCTGTCTCTCCTCCCGCGCTGTTTTCAATATCCCGGCTGTCTCTCCTCTCGCGCTGTTTTCAATGTCCCGGCTCACTCACCACTCGCGCTGTTTTCACTGTCCCGGCTGTCTCTCCTCCCGCGCTGTTTTCACTGTCCCGGCTGTCTCTCCTCCCGCGCTGTTTTCAATGTCCCGGCTTTCTCTCCTCCCGCGCTGTTTTCAATGTCCCGGCTCACTCTCCTCTCGCGCTGTTTTCACTGTCCCGGCTGTCTCTCCTCCCGCGCTGTTTTCAATGTCCCAGCTGTCAATCCTCCCGCGCTGTTTTCACTGTCCCGGCTGTCTCTCCTCCCGCGCTGTCTTCACTGTCCCGGCTGTCTCTCCTCCTGCGCTGTTTTCACTGACCCGGCTCACTCACCACTCGCGCTGTTTTCACTGTCCCAGCTGTCTCTCCTCCCGCGTTGTTTTCACTGTCCAGGCTGTCTCTCCTCCCGCGCTGTTTTCACTGTCCCGGCTGTCTCTCCTCCCACGCTGTTTTCAATGTCCCGGCTTTCTCTCCTCCCGCGCTGTTTTCACTGTCCCAGCTGTCTCTCCTCCCGCGCTGTTTTCACTGTCCCGGCTGTCTCTCCTCCCGCGCTGTTTTCACTGTCCCGGCTGTCTCTCCTCCCACGCTGTTTTCACTGTCCCGGCTGTCTCTCCTCCCGCGCTGTTTTCACTGTCCCGGCTGTCTCTCCTCTCGCGCTGTTTTCACTGTCCCGGCTGTCTCTCCTCCCGCGCTGTTTTCAATGTCCCGGCTTTCTCTCCTCCCGCGCTGTTTTCAATGTCCCGGCTCACTCTCCTCTCGCGCTGTTTTCACTGTCCCGGCTGTCTCTCCTCCCGCGCTGTTTCAATGTCCCAGCTGTCTCTCCTCCCGCGCTGTTTTCACTGTCCCGGCTGTCTCTCCTCCCGCGCTGTTTTCAATGTCCCGGCTGTCTCTCCTCCCGCGCTGTTTTCACTGTCCCGGCTGTCTCTCCTCCCGTGCTGTTTTCACTGTCCCGGTTGTCTCTCCTCCCGTGCTGTTTTCACTGTCCCGGCTGTCTCTCCTCCTGCGCTGTTTTCACTGTCCCGGCTGTCTCTCCTCCCGCGCTGTTTTCACTGTCCCGGCTGTCTCTCCTCCCGCGCTGTTTTCAATATCCCGGCTTTCTCTCCTCCCGCGCTGTTTTCAATGTCCCGGCTCACTCTCCTCTCGCGCTGTTTTCACTGTCCCGGCTGTCACTCCTCCCGCGCTGTTTTCAATGTCCCAGCTGTCTCTCCTCCCGCGCTGTTTTCACTGTCCCGGCTGTCTCTCCTCCCGCGCTGTTTTCACTGTCCCGGCTGTCTCTCCTCCCGCGCTGTTTTCACTGTCCCGGCTGTCTCTCCTCCCGCGCAGTTTTCAATGTCCCGGCTGTCTCTCCTCCCGCGCTGTTTTCACTGTCCCGGCTGTCTCTCCTCCCGCGCTGTTTTCACTGTCCCGGCTGTCTCTCCTCCCGCGCTGTTTTCACTGTCCCGGCTGTCTCTCCTCCCGCGCAGTTTTCAATGTCCCGGCTGTCTCTCCTCCCGCGCTGTTTTCACTGTCCCGGCTGTCTCTCCTCCCGCGCTGTTTTCACTGTCCCGGCTGTCTCTCCTCCCGCGCTGTTTTCACTGTCCCGGCTGTCTCTCCTCCCGCGCTGTTTTCAATGTCCCGGCTCACTCACCACTCGCGCTGTTTTCACTGTCCCGGCTGTCTCTCCTCCCGCGCTGTTTTCACTGTCCCGGCTGTCTCTCCTCCCGCGCTGTTTTCAATGTCCCGGCTTTCTCTCCTCCCGCGCTGTTTTCAATGTCCCGGCTCACTCTCCTCTCGCGCTGTTTTCACTGTCCCGGCTGTCTCTCCTCCCGCGCTGTTTTCAATGTCCCAGCTGTCAATCCTCCCGTGCTGTTTTCACTGTCCCGGCTGTCTCTCCTCCCGCGCTGTCTTCACTGTCCCGGCTGTCTCTCCTCCTGCGCTGTTTTCACTGTCCCGGCTCACTCACCACTCGCGCTGTTTTCACTGTCCCAGCTGTCTCTCCTCCCGCGTTGTTTTCACTGTCCAGGCTGTCTCTCCTCCCGCGCTGTTTTCACTGTCCCGGCTGTCTCTCCTCCCACGCTGTTTTCAATGTCCCGGCTTTCTCTCCTCCCGCGCTGTTTTCACTGTCCCAGCTGTCTCTCCTCCCGCGCTGTTTTCACTGTCCCGGCTGTCTCTCCTCCCGCGCTGTTTTCACTGTCCCGGCTGTCTCTCCTCCCACGCTGTTTTCACTGTCCCGGCTGTCTCTCCTCCCGCGCTGTTTTCACTGTCCCGGCTGTCTCTCCTCTCGCGCTGTTTTCACTGTCCCGGCTGTCTCTCCTCCCGCGCTGTTTTCAATGTCCCGGCTTTCTCTCCTCCCGCGCTGTTTTCAATGTCCCGGCTCACTCTCCTCTCGCGCTGTTTTCACTGTCCCGGCTGTCTCTCCTCCCGCGCTGTTTCAATGTCCCAGCTGTCTCTCCTCCCGCGCTGTTTTCACTGTCCCGGCTGTCTCTCCTCCCGCGCTGTTTTCAATGTCCCGGCTGTCTCTCCTCCCGCGCTGTTTTCACTGTCCCGGCTGTCTCTCCTCCCGTGCTGTTTTCACTGTCCCGGTTGTCTCTCCTCCCGTGCTGTTTTCACTGTCCCGGCTGTCTCTCCTCCTGCGCTGTTTTCACTGTCCCGGCTGTCTCTCCTCCCGCGCTGTTTTCACTGTCCCGGCTGTCTCTCCTCCCGCGCTGTTTTCAATATCCCGGCTTTCTCTCCTCCCGCGCTGTTTTCAATGTCCCGGCTCACTCTCCTCTCGCGCTGTTTTCACTGTCCCGGCTGTCACTCCTCCCGCGCTGTTTTCAATGTCCCAGCTGTCTCTCCTCCCGCGCTGTTTTCACTGTCCCGGCTGTCTCTCCTCCCGCGCTGTTTTCACTGTCCCGGCTGTCTCTCCTCCCGCGCTGTTTTCACTGTCCCGGCTGTCTCTCCTCCCGCGCAGTTTTCAATGTCCCGGCTGTCTCTCCTCCCGCGCTGTTTTCACTGTCCCGGCTGTCTCTCCTCCCGCGCTGTTTTCACTGTCCCGGCTGTCTCTCCTCCCGCGCTGTTTTCACTGTCCCGGCTGTCTCTCCTCCCGCGCAGTTTTCAATGTCCCGGCTGTCTCTCCTCCCGCGCTGTTTTCACTGTCCCGGCTGTCTCTCCTCCCGCGCTGTTTTCACTGTCCCGGCTGTCTCTCCTCCCGCGCTGTTTTCACTGTCCCGGCTGTCTCTCCTCCCGCGCTGTTTTCACTGTCCCGGCTGTCTCTCCTCCCGCGCTGTTTTCAATGTCCCGGCTGTCTCTCCTCCTGCGCTGTTTTCAATGTCCCGGCTCACTCACAACTCGCGCTGTTTTCAATGTGCCGGCTGTCTCTCCTCCCGCGTTGTTTTCACTGTCCCGGCTGTCTCTCCTCCCGCGCTGTTTTCACTGTCCCGGCTGTCTCTCCTCCCGCGCTGTTTTCACTGTCCCGGCTGTCTCTCCTCCCGTGCTGTTTTCACTGTCCCGGCTGTCTCTCCTCCCACGCTGTTTTCATTCTCCCGGCTGTCTCTCCTCCTGCGCTGTTTTCACTGTCCCGGCTTTCTCGCTTCTCGCGCAGTTTTCAATGTCCCGGCTGTCTCTCCTCTCGCGCTGTTTTCACTGTCCCGGCTGTCTCTCCTCTCGCGCTGTTTTCACTGTCCCGGCTGTCTCTCCTCTCGCGCTGTTTTCAATGTCCCGGCTCACTCACCACTCGCGCTGTTTTCAATGTCCCGGCTCACTCTCCACCCGCGCTGTTTTCACTGTCCCGGCTGTCTCTCCTCCCGCGTTGTTTTCACTGTCCCGGCTGTCTCTCCTCCCGCGCTGTTTTCACTTTCCCGGCTGTCTCTCCTCCCGCGCTGTTTTCACTATCCCTGCTGTCTCTCCTCCCGCGCTGTTTTCACTGTCCCGGCTGTCTCTCCTCCCGTGCTGTTTTCACTGTCCCGGCTGTCTCTCCTCCCGCGCTGTTTTCAATGTCCCGGCTGTCTCTCCTCCTGCGTTGTTTTCACTGTCCCGGCTGTCTCTCCTCCCGCGCTGTTTTCAATGTCCCGGCTGTCTCTCCTCCTGCGTTGTTTTCAATGTCCCGGCTGTCTCTCCTCCCGCGCTGTTTTCACTGTCCCGGCTGTCTCTCCTCCCGTGCTGTTTTCACTGTCCCGGCTGTCTCTCCTCCCGCGCTGTTTTCACTGTCCCGGCTTCCTCTCTTCCCGCGCTGTTTTCACTGTCCCGGTTGTCTCTCCTCCCGCGCAGTTTTCACTGTCCCGGCTGTCTCTCCTCCCGCGCTGTTTTCAATGTCCCGGCTCTCTCTCCTCCCGCGCTTTTTAAATAACCCGCGCTTTTTAAATCTCCCGCGCTTTTTAAATCTCCCGCGCTTTTGAAATCTCCCGACTTTCTCACCACCCGCGCTGTTTTCAATGTCCCGGCTGTCTCTCCTCTCGCGCTGTTTTCAATGTCCCGGCTCACTCACCACTCGCGCTGTTTTCACTGTCCCGGCTGTCTCTCCTCCCGCGCTGTTTTCACTGTCCCGGCTGTCTCTCCTCCCGCGCTGTTTTCAATGTCCCGGCTTTCTCTCCTCCCGCGCTGTTTTCAATGTCCCGGCTCACTCTCCTCTCGCGCTGTTTTCACTGTCCCGGCTGTCTCTCCTCCCGCGCTGTTTTCAATGTCCCAGCTGTCAATCCTCCCGCGCTGTTTTCACTGTCCCGGCTGTCTCTCCTCCCGCGCTGTCTTCACTGTCCCGGCTGTCTCTCCTCCTGCGCTGTTTTCACTGACCCGGCTCACTCACCACTCGCGCTGTTTTCACTGTCCCAGCTGTCTCTCCTCCCGCGTTGTTTTCACTGTCCAGGCTGTCTCTCCTCCCGCGCTGTTTTCACTGTCCCGGCTGTCTCTCCTCCCACGCTGTTTTCAATGTCCCGGCTTTCTCTCCTCCCGCGCTGTTTTCACTGTCCCAGCTGTCTCTCCTCCCGCGCTGTTTTCACTGTCCCGGCTGTCTCTCCTCCCGCGCTGTTTTCACTGTCCCGGCTGTCTCTCCTCCCACGCTGTTTTCACTGTCCCGGCTGTCTCTCCTCCCGCGCTGTTTTCACTGTCCCGGCTGTCTCTCCTCTCGCGCTGTTTTCACTGTCCCGGCTGTCTCTCCTCCCGCGCTGTTTTCAATGTCCCGGCTTTCTCTCCTCCCGCGCTGTTTTCAATGTCCCGGCTCACTCTCCTCTCGCGCTGTTTTCACTGTCCCGGCTGTCTCTCCTCCCGCGCTGTTTCAATGTCCCAGCTGTCTCTCCTCCCGCGCTGTTTTCACTGTCCCGGCTGTCTCTCCTCCCGCGCTGTTTTCAATGTCCCGGCTGTCTCTCCTCCCGCGCTGTTTTCACTGTCCCGGCTGTCTCTCCTCCCGTGCTGTTTTCACTGTCCCGGTTGTCTCTCCTCCCGTGCTGTTTTCACTGTCCCGGCTGTCTCTCCTCCTGCGCTGTTTTCACTGTCCCGGCTGTCTCTCCTCCCGCGCTGTTTTCACTGTCCCGGCTGTCTCTCCTCCCGCGCTGTTTTCAATATCCCGGCTTTCTCTCCTCCCGCGCTGTTTTCAATGTCCCGGCTCACTCTCCTCTCGCGCTGTTTTCACTGTCCCGGCTGTCACTCCTCCCGCGCTGTTTTCAATGTCCCAGCTGTCTCTCCTCCCGCGCTGTTTTCACTGTCCCGGCTGTCTCTCCTCCCGCGCTGTTTTCACTGTCCCGGCTGTCTCTCCTCCCGCGCTGTTTTCACTGTCCCGGCTGTCTCTCCTCCCGCGCAGTTTTCAATGTCCCGGCTGTCTCTCCTCCCGCGCTGTTTTCACTGTCCCGGCTGTCTCTCCTCCCGCGCTGTTTTCACTGTCCCGGCTGTCTCTCCTCCCGCGCTGTTTTCACTGTCCCGGCTGTCTCTCCTCCCGCGCAGTTTTCAATGTCCCGGCTGTCTCTCCTCCCGCGCTGTTTTCACTGTCCCGGCTGTCTCTCCTCCCGCGCTGTTTTCACTGTCCCGGCTGTCTCTCCTCCCGCGCTGTTTTCACTGTCCCGGCTGTCTCTCCTCCCGCGCTGTTTTCACTGTCCCGGCTGTCTCTCCTCCCGCGCTGTTTTCAATGTCCCGGCTGTCTCTCCTCCTGCGCTGTTTTCAATGTCCCGGCTCACTCACAACTCGCGCTGTTTTCAATGTGCCGGCTGTCTCTCCTCCCGCGTTGTTTTCACTGTCCCGGCTGTCTCTCCTCCCGCGCTGTTTTCACTGTCCCGGCTGTCTCTCCTCCCGCGCTGTTTTCACTGTCCCGGCTGTCTCTCCTCCCGTGCTGTTTTCACTGTCCCGGCTGTCTCTCCTCCCACGCTGTTTTCAATGTCCCGGCTTTCTCTCCTCCCGCGCTGTTTTCACTGTCCCGGCTGTCTCTCCTCCCGCGCTGTTTTCACTGTCCCGACTGTCTCTCCTCCCGCGCTGTTTTCACTGTCGCGGCTGTCTCTCCTCTCGCGCTGTTTTCACTGTCCCAGCTGTCTCTCCTCCCGCGCTGTTTTCACTGTCCCGGCTGTCTCTCCTCCCGCACTGTTTTCACTGTCCCGGCTGTCTCTCCTCCCACGCTGTTTTCACTGTCCCGGCTGTCTCTCCTCCCGCGCTGTTTTCACTGTCCCGGCTGTCTCTCCTCCCGCGCTGTTTTCAATGTCCCGGCTTTCTCTCCTCCCGCGCTGTTTTCAATGTCCCGGCCCACTCTCCTCTCGCGCTGTTTTCACTGTCCCGGCTGTCTCTCCTCCCGTGCTGTTTTCAATGTCCCAGCTGTCTCTCCTCCCGCGCTGTTTTCACTGTCCCGGCTGTCTCTCCTCCCGTGTTGTTTTCACTGTCCAGGCTGTCTCTCCTCCCGCGCTGTTTTCACTGTCCCGGCTGTCTCTCCTCCCGTGTTGTTTTCACTGTCCCGGCTGTCTCTCCTCCCGCGCTGTTTTCACTGTCCCGGCTGTCTCTCCTCCCACGCTGTTTTCAATGTCCCGGCTTTCTCTCCTCCCGCGCTGTTTTCACTGTCCCGGCTGTCTCTCTTCCCGCGCTGTTTTCACTGTCCCGTCTGTCTCTCCTCTCGCGCTGTTTTCACTGTCCCGGCTGTCTCTCCTCCCGCGCTGTTTTCAATGTCCCGGCTTTCTCTCCTCCCGCGCTGTTTTCAATGTCCCGGCTCACTCTCCTCTCGCGCTGTTTTCACTGTCCCGGCTGTCTCTCCTCCCGCGCTGTTTCAATGTCCCAGCTGTCTCTCCTCCCGCGCTGTTTTCACTGTCCCGGCTGTCTCTCCTCCCGCGCTGTTTTCAATGTCCCGGCTGTCTCTCCTCCCGCGCTGTTTTCACTGTCCCGGCTGTCTCTCCTCCCGCGCTGTTTTCACTGTCCCGGTTGTCTCTCCTCCTGTGCTGTTTTCACTGTCCCGGCTGTCTCTCCTCCCGCGCTGTTTTCACTGTCCCGGCTGTCTCTCCTCCCGCGCTGTTTTCACTGTCCCGGCTGTCTCTCCTCCCGCGCTGTTTTCAATGTCCCGGCTCACTCTCCTCTCGCGCTGTTTTCACTGTCCCGGCTGTCACTCCTCCCGCGCTGTTTTCAATGTCCCAGCTGTCTCTCCTCCCGCGCTGTTTTCACTGTCCCGGCTGTCTCTCCTCCCGCGCTGTTTTCACTGTCCCGGCTGTCTCTCCTCCCGTGCAGTTTTCAATGTCCCGGCTGTCTCTCCTCCCGCGCTGTTTTCACTGTCCCGGCTGTCTCTCCTCCCGCGCTGTTTTCACTGTCCCGGCTGTCTCTCCTCCCGCGCAGTTTTCAATGTCCCGGCTGTCTCTCCTCCCGCGCTGTTTTCACTGTCCCGGCTGTCTCTCCTCCCGCGCTGTTTTCACTGTCCCGGCTGTCTCTCCTCCCGCGCTGTTTTCACTGTCCCGGCTGTCTCTCCTCCTGCGCTGTTTTCACTGTCCCGGCTGTCTCTCCTCTCGCGCTGTTTTCAATGTCCCGGCTGTCTCTCCTCTCGCGCTGTTTTCACTGTCCTGGCTGTCTCTCCTCCCGGGCTGTTTACACTATCCCGGCTGTCTCTCCTCTCGCGCTGTTTTCACTGTCCCGGCTGCCTCTCCTCCCGCGCTGTTTTCAATGTCCCGGCTGTCTCTCCTCTCGCGCTGTTTTCACTGTCCCGGCTGTCTCTCCTCTCGCGCTGTTTTCACTGTCCCGGCTGTCTCTCCTCTCGCGCTGTTTTCACTGTCCTGGCTGTCTCTCCTCCCGCGCTGTTTTCAATGTCCCGGCTGTCTCTCCTCTCGCGCTGTTTTCACTGTCCCGGCTGTCTCTCCTCTCGCGCTGTTTTCACTGTCCTGGCTGTCTCTCCTCTCGCGCTGTTTTCACTGTCCTGGCTGTCTCTCCTCCCGCGCTGTTTTCACTGTCCCGGCTGTCTCTCCTCCCGCGCTGTTTTCACTGTCCCGGCTGTCTCTCCTCTCGCGCTGTTTTCACTGTCCCGGCTGTCTCTCCTCCCGCGCTGTTTTCAATGTCCCGGCTGTCTCTCCTCTCGCGCTGTTTTCAATGTCCCGGCTCACTCACCACTCGCGCTGTTTTTAATGTCCCGGCTCACTCTCCACTCGCGCTGTTTTCACTGTCCCGGCTGTCTCTCCTCCCGCGTTGTTTTCACTGTCCCGGCTGTCTCTCCTCCCGCGCTGTTTTCACTTTCCCGGCTGTCTCTCCTCCCGCGCTGTTTTCACTGTCCCGGCTGTCTCTCCTCCCGCGCTGTTTCCACTGTCCCGGCTTTCTCTCCTCCCGTGCTGTTTTCACTGTCCCGGCTGTCTCTCCTCCCGCGCTGTTTTCACTGTCCCGGCTGTCTCTCCTCTCGCGCTGTTTTCACTGTCCCGGCTGTCTCTCCTCCCGCACTGTTTTCACTATCCCGGCTGTCTCTCCTCCCGCGCTGTTTTCACTGTCCCGGTTGTCTCTCCTCCCGCGCTGTTTTCACTGTCCCGGCTGTCTCTCCTCCCGTGCTGTTTTCAATGTCCCGGCTCTCTCTCCTCCCGCGCTTTTTAAATAACCCGCGCTTTTTAAATCTCCCGCGCTTTTTAAATCTCCCGCGCTTTTTAAATCTCCCGGCTTTCTCACCACTCGCGCTGTTTTCAATGTCCCGGCTGTCTCTCCTCCCGCGCTGTTTTCACTGTCCCGGCTGTCTCTCCTCCCGCGTTGTTTTCACTGTCCCGGCTGTCTCTCCTCCCGCGCTGTTTTCACTGTCCCGGCTGTCTCTCCTCCCGCGCTGTTTTCAATGTCCCGGCTTTCTCTCCTCCCGCGCTGTTTTCAATGTCCCGGCTCACTCTCCTCTCGCGCTGTTTTCACTGTCCCGGCTGTCTCTCCTCCCGCGCTGTTTTCACTGTCCCGGCTGTCTCTCCTCCCGCGCTGTTTTCAATGTCCCAGCTGTCAATCCTCCCGCGCTGTTTTCACTGTCCCGGCTGTCTCTCCTCCCGCGCTGTTTTCACTGTCCCGGCTCACTCACCACTCGCGCTGTTTTCACTGTCCCGGCTCTCTCTCCTCCCGCGTTGTTTTCACTGTCCAGGCAGTCTCTCCTCCCGCGCTGTTTTCACTGTCCCGGCTGTCTCTCCTCCCGCGCTGTTTTCACTGTCCCGGCTGTCTCTCCTCCCACGCTGTTTTCAATGTCCCGGCTTTCTCTCCTCCCGCGCTGTTTTCACTGTCCCAGCTGTCTCTCCTCCCGCGCTGTTTTCACTGTCCCGGCTGTCTCTCCTCCCGCGCTGTTTTCAATGTCCCGGCTCACCCTCCTCTCGCGCTGTTTTCAATGTCCCGGCTGTCTCTCCTCCCGCGCTGTTTTCACTGTCCCGGCTGTCTCTCCTCCTGCGCTGTTTTCACTCTCCCGGCTGTCTCTCCTCCCGCGCTGTTTTCACTGTCCCGGCTGTCTCTCCTCTCGCGCTGTTTTCAATGTCCCGGCTGTCTCTCCTCTCGCGCTGTTTTCACTGTCCTGGCTGTCTCTCCTCCCGGGCTGTTTACACTATCCCGGCTGTCTCTCCTCTCGCGCTGTTTTCACTGTCCCGGCTGCCTCTCCTCCCGCGCTGTTTTCAATGTCCCGGCTGTCTCTCCTCTCGCGCTGTTTTCACTGTCCCGGCTGTCTCTCCTCTCGCGCTGTTTTCACTGTCCCGGCTGTCTCTCCTCTCGCGCTGTTTTCACTGTCCCGGCTGCCTCTCCTCCCGCGCTGTTTTCAATGTCCCGGCTGTCTCTCCTCTCGCGCTGTTTTCACTGTCCCGGCTGTCTCTCCTCTCGCGCTGTTTTCACTGTCCCGGCTGTCTCTCCTCTCGCGCTGTTTTCACTGTCCTGGCTGTCTCTCCTCCCGCGCTGTTTTTACTGTCCCGGCTGCCTCTCCTCCCGCGCTGTTTTCACTGTCCCGGCTGTCTCTCCTCTCGCGCTGTTTTCACTGTCCCGGCTGTCTCTCCTCTCGCGCTGTTTTCACTGTCCCGGCTGTCTCTCCTCTCGCGCTGTTTTCACTGTCCTGGCTGTCTCTCCTCCCGCGCTGTTTTCACTGTCCCGGCTGTCTCTCCTCCCGCGCTCTTTTCACTGTCCCGGCTGTCTCTCCTCTCGCGCTGTTTTCACTGTCCCGGCTGTCTCTCCTCCCGCGCTGTTTTCAATGTCCCGGCTGTCTCTCCTCTCGCGCTGTTTTCAATGTCCCGGCTCACTCACCACTCGCGCTGTTTTTAATGTCCCGGCTCACTCTCCACTCGCGCTGTTTTCACTGTCCCGGCTGTCTCTCCTCCCGCGTTGTTTTCACTGTCCCGGCTGTCTCTCCTCCCGCGCTGTTTTCACTTTCCCGGCTGTCTCTCCTCCCGCGCTGTTTTCACTGTCCCGGCTGTCTCTCCTCCCGCGCTGTTTCCACTGTCCCGGCTTTCTCTCCTCCCGTGCTGTTTTCACTGTCCCGGCTGTTTCTCCTCCCGCGCTGTTTTCAATGCCCCGGCTGTCTCTCCTCTCGCGCTGTTTTCACTGTCCCGGCTGTCTCTCCTCTCGCGCTGTTTTCACTGTCCCGGCTGTCTCTCCTCCCGCACTGTTTTCACTATCCCGGCTGTCTCTCCTCCCGCGCTGTTTTCACTGTCCCGGTTGTCTCTCCTCCCGCGCTGTTTTCACTGTCCCGGCTGTCTCTCCTCCCGTGCTGTTTTCAATGTCCCGGCTCTCTCTCCTCCCGCGCTTTTTAAATAACCCGCGCTTTTTAAATCTCCCGCGCTTTTTAAATCTCCCGCGCTTTTTAAATCTCCCGGCTTTCTCACCACTCGCGCTGTTTTCAATGTCCCGGCTGTCTCTCCTCCCGCGCTGTTTTCACTGTCCCGGCTGTCTCTCCTCCCGCGTTGTTTTCACTGTCCCGGCTGTCTCTCCTCCCGCGCTGTTTTCACTGTCCCGGCTGTCTCTCCTCCCGCGCTGTTTTCAATGTCCCGGCTTTCTCTCCTCCCGCGCTGTTTTCAATGTCCCGGCTCACTCTCCTCTCGCGCTGTTTTCACTGTCCCGGCTGTCTCTCCTCCCGCGCTGTTTTCACTGTCCCGGCTGTCTCTCCTCCCGCGCTGTTTTCAATGTCCCAGCTGTCAATCCTCCCGCGCTGTTTTCACTGTCCCGGCTGTCTCTCCTCCCGCGCTGTTTTCACTGTCCCGGCTCAGTCACCACTCGCGCTGTTTTCACTGTCCCGGCTCTCTCTCCTCCCGCGTTGTTTTCACTGTCCAGGCAGTCTCTCCTCCCGCGCTGTTTTCACTGTCCCGGCTGTCTCTCCTCCCGCGCTGTTTTCACTGTCCCGGCTGTCTCTCCTCCCACGCTGTTTTCAATGTCCCGGCTTTCTCTCCTCCCGCGCTGTTTTCACTGTCCCAGCTGTCTCTCCTCCCGCGCTGTTTTCACTGTCCCGGCTGTCTCTCCTCCCGCGCTGTTTTCAATGTCCCGGCTCACCCTCCTCTCGCGCTGTTTTCAATGTCCCGGCTGTCTCTCCTCCCGCGCTGTTTTCACTGTCCCGGCTGTCTCTCCTCCTGCGCTGTTTTCACTCTCCCGGCTGTCTCTCCTCCCGCGCTGTTTTCACTGTCCCGGCTCACTCTCCTCTCGCGCTGTTTTCACTGTCCCGGCTGTCTCTCCTCCCGCGCTGTTTTCAATGTCCCGGCTGTCTCTCCTCCCGCGCTGTTTTCATTCTCCCGGCTGTCTCTCCTCCTGTGCTGTTTTCACTGTCCCGGCTTTCTCGCTTCTCGCGCTGTTTTCAATGTCCCGGCTGTCTCTCCTCTCGCGCTGTTTTCACTGTCCCGGCTGTCTCTCCTCTCGCGCTGTTTTCACTGTCCCGGCTGTCTCTCCTCTCGCGCTGTTTTCAATGTCCCGGCTCACTCACCACTCGCGCTGTTTTCAATGTCCCGGCTCACTCTCCACCCGCGCTGTTTTCACTGTCCCGGCTGTCTCTCCTCCCGCGTTGTTTTCACTGTCCCGGCTGTCTCTCCTCCCGCGCTGTTTTCACTTTCCCGGCTGTCTCTCCTCCCGCGCTGTTTTCACTATCCCTGCTGTCTCTCCTCCCGCGCTGTTTTCACTGTCCCGGCTGTCTCTCCTCCCGTGCTGTTTTCACTGTCCCGGCTGTCTCTCCTCCCGCGCTGTTTTCAATGTCCCGGCTGTCTCTCCTCCTGCGTTGTTTTCACTGTCCCGGCTGTCTCTCCTCCCGCGCTGTTTTCAATGTCCCGGCTGTCTCTCCTCCTGCGTTGTTTTCAATGTCCCGGCTGTCTCTCCTCCCGCGCTGTTTTCACTGTCCCGGCTGTCTCTCCTCCCGTGCTGTTTTCACTGTCCCGGCTGTCTCTCCTCCCGCGCTGTTTTCACTGTCCCGGCTTTCTCTCTTCCCGCGCTGTTTTCACTGTCCCGGTTGTCTCTCCTCCCGCGCTGTTTTCACTGTCCCGGCTGTCTCTCCTCCTGCGCTGTTTTCACTCTCCCGGCTGTCTCTCCTCCCGCGCTGTTTTCACTGTCCCGGCTCACTCTCCTCTCGCGCTGTTTTCACTGTCCCGGCTGTCTCTCCTCCCGCGCTGTTTTCAATGTCCCGGCTGTCTCTCCTCCCGCGCTGTTTTCATTCTCCCGGCTGTCTCTCCTCCTGTGCTGTTTTCACTGTCCCGGCTTTCTCGCTTCTCGCGCTGTTTTCAATGTCCCGGCTGTCTCTCCTCTCGCGCTGTTTTCACTGTCCCGGCTGTCTCTCCTCTCGCGCTGTTTTCACTGTCCCGGCTGTCTCTCCTCTCGCGCTGTTTTCAATGTCCCGGCTCACTCACCACTCGCGCTGTTTTCAATGTCCCGGCTCACTCTCCACCCGCGCTGTTTTCACTGTCCCGGCTGTCTCTCCTCCCGCGTTGTTTTCACTGTCCCGGCTGTCTCTCCTCCCGCGCTGTTTTCACTTTCCCGGCTGTCTCTCCTCCCGCGCTGTTTTCACTATCCCTGCTGTCTCTCCTCCCGCGCTGTTTTCACTGTCCCGGCTGTCTCTCCTCCCGTGCTGTTTTCACTGTCCCGGCTGTCTCTCCTCCCGCGCTGTTTTCAATGTCCCGGCTGTCTCTCCTCCTGCGTTGTTTTCACTGTCCCGGCTGTCTCTCCTCCCGCGCTGTTTTCAATGTCCCGGCTGTCTCTCCTCCTGCGTTGTTTTCAATGTCCCGGCTGTCTCTCCTCCCGCGCTGTTTTCACTGTCCCGGCTGTCTCTCCTCCCGTGCTGTTTTCACTGTCCCGGCTGTCTCTCCTCCCGCGCTGTTTTCACTGTCCCGGCTTTCTCTCTTCCCGCGCTGTTTTCACTGTCCCGGTTGTCTCTCCTCCCGCGCTGTTTTCACTGTCCCGGCTGTCTCTCCTCCCGCGCTGTTTTCAATGTCCCGGCTCTCTCTCCTCCCGCGCTTTTTAAATAACCCGCGCTTTTTAAATCTCCCGCGCTTTTTAAATCTCCCGCGCTTTTGAAATCTCCCGACTTTTTCACCACCCGCGCTGTTTTCAATGTCCCGGCTGTCTCTCCTCTCGCGCTGTTTTCAATGTCCCGGCTCACTCACCACTCGCGCTGTTTTCACTGTCCCGGCTGTCTCTCCTCCCGCGCTGTTTTCACTGTCCCGGCTGTCTCTCCTCCCGCGCTGTTTTCAATGTCCCGGCTTTCTCTCCTCCCGCGCTGTTTTCAATGTCCCGGCTCACTCTCCTCTCGCGCTGTTTTCACTGTCCCGGCTGTCTCTCCTCCCGCGCTGTTTTCAATGTCCCAGCTGTCAATCCTCCCGCGCTGTTTTCACTGTCCCGGCTGTCTCTCCTCCCGCGCTGTTTTCACTGTCCAGGCTGTCTCTCCTCCCGCGCTGTTTTCACTGTCCCGGCTCACTCACCACTCGCGCTGTTTTCACTGTCCCAGCTGTCTCTCCTCCCGCGTTGTTTTCACTGTCCAGGCTGTCTCTCCTCCCGCGCTGTTTTCACTGTCCCGGCTGTCTCTCCTCCCACGCTGTTTTCAATGTCCCGGCTTTCTCTCCTCCCGCGCTGTTTTCACTGTCCCAGCTGTCTCTCCTCCCTCGCTGTTTTCACTGTCCCGGCTGTCTCTCCTCCCGCGCTGTTTTCACTGTCCCGGCTGTCTCTCCTCCCACGCTGTTTTCACTGTCCCGGCTGTCTCTCCTCCCGCGCTGTTTTCACTGTCCCGGCTGTCTCTCCTCTCGCGCTGTTTTCACTGTCCCGGCTGTCTCTCCTCCCGCGCTGTTTTCAATGTCCCGGCTTTCTCTCCTCCCGCGCTGTTTTCAATGTCCCGGCTCACTCTCCTCTCGCGCTGTTTTCACTGTCCCGGCTGTCTCTCCTCCCGCGCTGTTTCAATGTCCCAGCTGTCTCTCCTCCCGCGCTGTTTTCACTGTCCCGGCTGTCTCTCCTCCCGCGCTGTTTTCAATGTCCCGGCTGTCTCTCCTCCCGCGCTGTTTTCACTGTCCCGGCTGTCTCTCCTCCCGTGCTGTTTTCACTGTCTCGGTTGTCTCTCCTCCCGTGCTGTTTTCACTGTCCCGGCTGTCTCTCCTCCTGCGCTGTTTTCACTGTCCCGGCTGTCTCTCCTCCCGCGCTGTTTTCACTGTCCCAGCTGTCTCTCCTCCCGCGCTGTTTTCAATATCCCGGCTTTCTCTCCTCCCGCGCTGTTTTCAATGTCCCGGCTACTCTCCTCTCGCGCTGTTTTCACTGTCCCGGCTGTCACTCCTCCCGCGCTGTTTTCAATGTCCCAGCTGTCTCTCCTCCCGCGCTGTTTTCACTGTCCCGGCTGTCTCTCCTCCCGCGCTGTTTTCACTGTCCCGGCTGTCTCTCCTCCCGCGCTGTTTTCACTGTCCCGGCTGTCTCTCCTCCCGCGCAGTTTTCAATGTCCCGGCTGTCTCTCCTCCCGTGCTGTTTTCACTGTCCCGGCTGTCTCTCCTCCCGCGCTGTTTTCACTGTCCCGGCTGTCTCTCCTCCCGCGCTGTTTTCACTGTCCCGGCTGTCTCTCCTCCCGCGCAGTTTTCAATGTCCCGGCTGTCTCTCCTCCCGCGCTGTTTTCACTGTCCCGGCTGTCTCTCCTCCCGCGCTCTTTTCACTGTCCCGGCTGTCTCTCCTCCCGCGCTGTTTTCACTGTCCCGGCTGTCTCTCCTCCCGCGCTGTTTTCACTGTCCCGGCTGTCTCTCCTCCCGCGCTGTTTTCAATGTCCCGGCTGTCTCTCCTCCTGCGCTGTTTTCAATGTCCCGGCTCACTCACAACTCGCGCTGTTTTCAATGTGCCGGCTGTCTCTCCTCCCGCGTTGTTTTCACTGTCCCGGCTGTCTCTCCTCCCGCGCTGTTTTCACTGTCCCGGCTGTCTCTCCTCCCGCGCTGTTTTCACTGTCCCGGCTGTCTCTCCTCCCGCGCTGTTTTCACTGTCCCGGCTGTCTCTCCTCCCACGCTGTTTTCAATGTCCCGGCTTTCTCTCCTCCCGCGCTGTTTTCACTGTCCCGGCTGTCTCTCCTCCCGCGCTGTTTTCACTGTCCCGACTGTCTCTCCTCCCGCGCTGTTTTCACTGTCGCGGCTGTCTCTCCTCTCGCGCTGTTTTCACTGTCCCGGCTGTCTCTCCTCCCGCGCTGTTTTCACTGTCCCGGCTGTCTCTCCTCCCGCACTGTTTTCACTGTCCCGGCTGTCTCTCCTCCCACGCTGTTTTCACTGTCCCGGCTGTCTCTCCTCCCGCGCTGTTTTCACTGTCCCGGCTGTCTCTCCTCCCGCGCTGTTTTCAATGTCCCGGCTTTCTCTCCTCCCGCGCTGTTTTCAATGTCCCGGCTCACTCTCCTCTCGCGCTGTTTTCACTGTCCCGGCTGTCTCTCCTCCCGTGCTGTTTTCAATGTCCCAGCTGTCTCTCCTCCCGCGCTGTTTTCACTGTCCCGGCTGTCTCTCCTCCCGTGTTGTTTTCACTGTCCAGGCTGTCTCTCCTCCCGCGCTGTTTTCACTGTCCCGGCTGTCTCTCCTCCCGTGTTGTTTTCACTGTCCCGGCTGTCTCTCCTCCCGCGCTGTTTTCACTGTCCCGGCTGTCTCTCCTCCCACGCTGTTTTCAATGTCCCGGCTTTCTCTCCTCCCGCGCTGTTTTCACTGTCCCGGCTGTCTCTCTTCCCGCGCTGTTTTCACTGTCCCGGCTGTCTCTCCTCTCGCGCTGTTTTCACTGTCCCGGCTGTCTCTCCTCCCGCGCTGTTTTCAATGTCCCGGCTTTCTCTCCTCCCGCGCTGTTTTCAATGTCCCGGCTCACTCTCCTCTCGCGCTGTTTTCACTGTCCCGGCTGTCTCTCCTCCCGCGCTGTTTCAATGTCCCAGCTGTCTCTCCTCCCGCGCTGTTTTCACTGTCCCGGCTGTCTCTCCTCCCGCGCTGTTTTCAATGTCCCGGCTGTCTCTCCTCCCGCGCTGTTTTCACTGTCCCGGCTGTCTCTCCTCCCGCGCTGTTTTCACTGTCCCGGTTGTCTCTCCTCCTGTGCTGTTTTCACTGTCCCGGCTGTCTCTCCTCCCGCGCTGTTTTCACTGTCCCGGCTGTCTCTCCTCCCGCGCTGTTTTCACTGTCCCGGCTGTCTCTCCTCCCGCGCTGTTTTCAATGTCCCGGCTCACTCTCCTCTCGCGCTGTTTTCACTGTCCCGGCTGTCACTCCTCCCGCGCTGTTTTCAATGTCCCAGCTGTCTCTCCTCCCGCGCTGTTTTCACTGTCCCGGCTGTCTCTCCTCCCGCGCTGTTTTCACTGTCCCGGCTGTCTCTCCTCCCGCGCAGTTTTCAATGTCCCGGCTGTCTCTCCTCCCGCGCTGTTTTCACTGTCCCGGCTGTCTCTCCTCCCGCGCTGTTTTCACTGTCCCGGCTGTCTCTCCTCCCGCGCTGTTTTCACTGTCCCGGCTGTCTCTCCTCCTGCGCTGTTTTCACTGTCCCGGCTGTCTCTCCTCTCGCGCTGTTTTCAATGTCCCGGCTGTCTCTCCTCTCGCGCTGTTTTCACTGTCCTGGCTGTCTCTCCTCCCGCGCTGTTTTCACTATCCCGGCTGTCTCTCCTCTCGCGCTGTTTTCACTGTCCCGGCTGCCTCTCCTCCCGCGCTGTTTTCACTGTCCCGGCTGTCTCTCCTCCCGCGCTGTTTTCACTGTCCTGGCTGTCTCTCCTCCCGCGCTGTTTTCACTGTCCCGGCTGTCTCTCCTCCTGCGCTGTTTTCAATGTCCCGGCTCACTCTCCTGTCGCGCTGTTTTCAATGTCCCGGCTGTCTCTCCTCCCGCACTGTTTTCACTGTCCCGGCTGTCTCTCCTCCTGCGCTGTTTTCACTCTCCCGGCTGTCTCTCCTCCCGCGCTGTTTTCACTGTCCCGGCTCACTCTCCTCTCGCGCTGTTTTCAATGTCCCGGCTGTCTCTCCTCCCGCGCTGTTTTCAATGTCCCGGCTGTCTCTCCTCCCGCGCTGTTTTCACTCTCCCGGCTGTCTCTCCTCTTGCGCTGTTTTCACTGTCCCGGCTTTCTCGCTTCTCGCGCTGTTTTCAATGTCCCGGCTGTCTCTCCTCTCGCGCTGTTTTCACTGTCCCGGCTGTCTCTCCTCTCGCGCTGTTTTCAATGTCCCGGCTCACTCACCACTCGCGCTGTTTTCAATGTCCCGGCTCACTCTCCACTCACGCTGTTTTCACTGTCCTGGCTGTCTCTCCTCCCGCGTTGTTTTCACTGTCCCGGCTGTCTCTCCTCCCGCGCTGTTTTCACTGTGCCGGCTGTCTCTCCTCTCGCGCTGTTTTCACTGTCCCGGCTGTCTCTCCTCCCGCGCTGTTTTCACTGTCCCGGCTGTCTCTCCTCCCGCGCTGTTTTCACTGTGCCGGCTGTCTCTCCTCTCGCGCTGTTTTCACTGTCCGGCTGTCTCTCCTCCCGCGCTGTTTTCACTGTCCCGGCTGTCTCTCCTCCCGCGCTGTTTTCACTGTCCCGGCTGTCTCTCCTCCCGCGCTGTTTTCAATGTCCCGGCTCACTCTCCTCCCGCGCTGTTTTCAATGGCCCGGCTCACTCTCCTCTCGCGCTGTTTTCAATGTGCCGGCTGTCTCTCCTCCCGCGCTGTTTTCACTGTCCCGGCTGTCTCTCCTCCCGTGCTGTTTTCACTGTCCCGGCTGTCTCTCCTCTCGCGCTGTTTTCAATGTCCCGGCTCACTCTCCTCCCGCGCTGTTTTCAATGGCCCGGCTCACTCTCCTCTCGCGCTGTTTTCACTGTACCGGATGTCTCTCCTCTCGCGCTGTTTTCAATGGCCAGGCTCACTCTCCTCCCGTGCTGTTTTCAATGTCCCGGCTGTCTCTCCTCCCGCGCTGTTTTCACTGTCCCGGCTGTCTCTCCTCTCGCGCTGTTTTCACTGTACCGGATGTCTCTCCTCTCGCGCTGTTTTCAATGGCCAGGCTCACTCTCCTCCCGCGCTGTTTTCAATGTCCCGGCTTTCTCTCCTCTCGCGCTGTTTTCAATGGCCCGGCTCACTCTCCTCCCGCGCTGTCTTCAATGTCCCGGCTTTCTCTCTTCTCGCGCTGTTTTCAATGTCCCCATTTAGGACACTACTGGAGACTTACTTGGTTGGTGCAGCTACTTGGCAGGTCACGGTCTCGGGTTGTTTTGAGCTGCTGAGAGACCCTGCCAAGAAGGACGAATTAAACTTGGGGACTCTATTTTATAGTCCCCAGGGGCTTCGCGCCCTGTTGGCCGGACCCCGTACCTGGTTCCAAGTGATTGGACTAAGTTCTGATCACTTGGATCGATTTCTCCAATACTGGAGCTGTTTCCTGATCGCTGGGCGGTTCCTAAGTGTCCGTTGGCCTTCCTTTGCCTTGGCTCCTGCTGGCGCCGAGGAGTCTGGCTTGGCCTTGTTTGTCTTAACTGTTTCCAATTGTTCCCGGGGATCGCTGATCAGTATGTAGATTGTTGTTAGTTTCAGTGCTGTCTGGGTTCCTGCAAGTTCTGATATACAGGAAACTTTGCACCTGCTTGTTTTTCCTGCGTTTGACTGAATTTCCCTGCATTCTTCGCGGATCTCCATTTTAAAGTCGGGAAGTGGCCAACCCAGGTGTCTACAAGGAGGGTAGGGATTGAAGGTGCTAGCAACAGCGCTGCTCCCAATGGCCCCGGGGAGATACTCAGGGAGTCCGGTAGTAATAGCTTTGTTGAGAATTTGGAGACAGTTTCGACAGCACTTCAGGCTGTGTGCAGGGTCAAGGGAAATGCCAATTCGGGAGAACCATAGATTTGAGCCAGGGAAGTGGGATGGAAATTTTCAGAGATGGGAGGAGAAAGGATTTAGGACATTAAAAGATTTGTTTCTTGGGAGTCAGTTTGCAGGATTGAAGAAGCTGGTAGGGAAGTATGGGCTGGAGCAGGGGGAAATATTTAGATACATGCAGGTTAGAGACTTTGCGAGCAAGGAGATACAGAGCTTCCCAGTAGAGCTGGCTTCCACATTGCTGGAGGAGGTGCTGACGACATTGGGACTGGAGAAGGGGGTAGGATTGGCGGTTTACGGGGCTGTTTTGGAAGAGGAGAACACGCCGCTGGAAGGGATCAAGGCAAAATGGGAGAGTGGTTCTGGTGTGAGGTGCTCTGGAGGGTGAACGCCTCCACCTCGTGTGCGAGGTTGGGGCTGATACAGTTGAAAGTGGTGTACAGAGCACACCTTACAAGGGTGAGGATGAGCCGGCTCTTTGAGGGGGTAGAAGATTTGTGTGAACATTGTGGGCGGGGACCCGCAAACCATGTTCGTATGTTTTGGTCCTGTCCAAAGCTGGAGGATTACTGGAATGAGGTTTTTAGGGTAATCTTTAAAGTGGTGCATGTGAAACTGGACACGGGCCCTCGGGAGGCCATATTCGGGGTGTCAGACCAGCCGGGGTTGGAAATGGGCACAGAGGCAGATGTTGTAGCCTTCGCCTCGTTGATCACCCAAAGGCGGATCCTGTTGGGATGGAGAGCACCCTCTCCACCCCGTGCCCTGGCATTGCGGGGGGACCTGCTGGAATCTTGACGCTGGAGAAGGTCAAATTTGAACTGAGGGGAAGGATGGAGGATGGAGGAGTTCTACAATTCATGTACATTATTCATTATGCACTTTCAAGAATTGGATTACATCGGGCATTAGGTGGGGGGTGGCTGGGAGGGTTGGGGGTTGGGGGACTGTATGTATTGATGGTGACTGTGGGTGATCCCTGATTCCTTTTTGTCATTTGTTTATGTTAACATGGAGGCTAATGTCTGGGATTTGGTGGGAGGATGGGATCATCGTTATTGATATGGGGATTGACATTGCATTGGTTACTGATTATTGTTTATTGTTTGGTGTACATTTGGGAGAAAATGTGAAAAAGGAGAATAAAAATATTTTTAAAAATAACAGTGCCCCTAAGCTAGTGTCCTTACAAGAGGCTGCCTCCATCCACTCCCACACCAACCCCTCCCCCAATACCCACTTCCTTACCATGGCTATATTTGCTGGCCAGTAATTGTTCATCTGGCAAGGTCAGCCCCCAGTCCCCCATGCCCTACTCCAGCAGAATCTTCTTACCTAGGGGGATTTCCCCTCCCTAACAAACCCCCCAAATCAGGGCATTAACGTTTCGAAAAAAGGCCTTGGGGATAAAAATCAGAAAGTTCTGAAAAACGAATAGGAGCTTCAGAAGCACCATAATTTCCATGGTTTGCAGCCACGCTGCCAGCGACAGCGGAGCACGTGCCAACTCTTAAAATCCTCCTTCATCTGCACTGTCAACCGCGCCAGGTTCAATTTGTGCAATTGTTCCCATCCCCACGCTACCTCATTGCCCAAGTATTTAAAGTTATTCCCCACCACTTTAAAGGCAGCTCGCCCAGCCTCCCCTCCTGTCCCCTTGCTTGAATTGGGAAAACCTCACTCTTCCCCATGTTAAACTTATACCTGAAAAACCAGTCAAATTCCTCTAAGATCTTTATAATCCCCCAATGCCTCGCATTGGACGGATCTGAAATGTAAAGTAACAGATCATATGCGTCTCGCGAAACTCTATGCTCCACGACCCATCTCGCCCCGCACTATCCCTTTCCAACTCCTTGATGCTTTAAGCACCATTGACAATGGCTCTGTCGCCAGGGCAAAAAGCAATGGAGAGAGTGGGCATCCCTGCCTTGTCCCACAATGAAATCCAAAATACCTGAACTCACCCGATTCACCCTAACACTCCCTACCGCCGCCGTAAATATCAACCGGACCCAATCCGCAAACCCCTGCCACAATTTACAAGTAGACCCATGCTCTTTAGAATTTTCTCTTGCTACTTGCTATTGTCTGTTCAAACTAAGTGGCCTGTAGTTTCCTGGTTTTTACTCAGTTGGTCAAGTTTTCATCTGGCTGAGGAGGGCTATTTTGGCTCATGAGAGGCGAACCTGAGAATTATTCCAGAAGGAATTTGATTTTCCTCTGGATTCCCAAAACCGCACCATGCTTTATTGCAAGTTTGGAGTGCTTCCTGTGTGAAACACTTACTCACCCCCACTGATGTCAGGTTCCCCAGTATTTAAAAATTTTTTTTAGAGTACCCAATTATTTTTTTCCAAATAAGGGCAATTTAGCATGTCAATCCACCTAACCTTCACATCTTTGGATTGTGGGGGTGAAACCCCGCAGACACGGGGAGAATGTGCAAACTCCACACAGCCAGTGACCCGGGGCCGAGGATCGACCCCGGGTCCACAGCACTGTAGGCAGCAGTGCTAACCTGAGTGTCCCCAGAATAAGATGGGAAAAAAATTCACGTTCGGGATTCTCCGAGCCTCCGTGCCGCAATCGCGCCCGGTGCGGGGGCGGAGAATGGGGCATCGGACCCTTCAAATGCAAACCACTGAGTATTACGAAAAGCATTTTTAAACTCCACAATCTGGAATTGGAGCAGCCCCATCCACATGTGGTACATGCAAGCATGTACATGTGTGGAATTCACTACAACAGAATGTAATTGAGGCATAAACATTGTGTAATTTCCATATACAGCTCTTGGGGCTAAATGGATCTTGGGATATGGGGGAAGGTGGAATCAGGGTATTGAACATGATAATCAGTTGTGATCATAATGAATGGCGGAGGCTGAGGAGCCGAATGGCCTCCTCCTGCTTCTATTTTCTATGAATTTTTCAGTATATGTTTCCTCTACGACTACCACAAAGGTTTTGAATATGTTACCCTGGCAGTTGCCATGATTTGTTTATCCTCATGGAGTTTGAGCTGGTAAGAATGTTTAGGTCGACTCCCCAGCTGCACGGCCGGATACTCAGGGAAAAAGGCTACCCCGATAACGTTGCTTCTCACACCCTTGCAACTTTCCCAGTTGCAATCACAGAAACTGTGTACTGACCTGTTGGGACCCTGTCTCAGACAACACTATCTGCATCTCTGCTGGCCAGCTGGTCTCGTTTGGACCTGGTGAACAGATGGAACTGGCTGAGGACCCAAGGACAGTGAAATTCCCTCCAAAAGCATGGAACATTCACCTTCTTCATCGGTATGCTGAGCCTTTGAGTCCTGATGGTGAGACAGGATGGGGTTCTAGGACTCAGCTACCATCCCCTCTGCCACCCTCGAGATAGCCCTGTTCAGTAACCATAGCCGTTCCTTCACTATTGCAGTTTGCGCAAGAGAGCTCATACCTCCTGCATGAGGTCTTTTACCTCCTGCATGCAATGTGAAGTTGGCCACTCTGTCATGGGTGCTCATTATGTGCTCCCCAACACAGGACATTGTTGAGGCCATGACAACGACAGTCTTCCATTGAGAATTCATGATCGTTGTGGTGAACGTCCCTTTAAGGGCAACACAGCAGAGAAAACTCACATGGCTTGTGTGACATATTTGTACTCAATGTGGAATCGCCCTGGGTAAGAGAGGCATTTGGGCAAGAGACATTTTGGGAGATAGCTACAGCCATGTGGCTGCTGTACAATTCTTATTAATAAATACCTTTTGTGTTCATTAATGGAGTCTGTGAAAGTGCAGCTTTACATCTGGTGACAAGGATAGATTATCCTGACATCTGTGAGTATGCTGTTTTCATTGATCACAGAACATAGATCATAGATCTTACAGTGCAGAAGGAGGCCATTCGACCCATCGAGTCTGCACTGGCCCTTACAAAGAGCACCCTATTCAAGCCCACGTACCTACCCTATCCCCGTAACCCAGTAACCCCCATTTAACCTTTTTAGACACTAAGTGCAATTTAGCATGGCCAATTCACCTAACACACACATCTTTGGACTGGGGGAGGAAACCGGAGCACCCGGAGGAAACCCATGCAGACACGGGGAGAATGTGCAGATTCCGCACAGACAGTGATCCAGCCGGGAATTGAACCTGGGGTCCTGGAGCTGTGAAGCAACTGTGCTAACCACTATGCTACCGTATTTTAATTGAAATCTGAAAAAAAGACTACTCACCAGAATGCTTTTCTTTGAGCGAATAGACCCATTTGACTCCTCCTAGGAGGACTGGACAGAATATATTGAGCGCCTTGGGTATTATTCCAAGGAAACAAAATGGGGGAAGATGAAACACAAAGCAATTCTCTTCTGTTTGTGGAACCCAGACCTATAATCTTATTTGCAGTCTTACAGCTCCAAGCACGCAGGCCTTGAAATCATTTAGGGTGAGATTCTCCACCTGTGCCTGCCCAGCGACTGGAAATTTCCACCTGAGGTCAATGGACCTTTACATGGTCCGCGTCCTGCCCGTGGCGATCTTACGGCGGGTGGGACGGAAGAATCCAGTCCTTAGTGAGCTCATGGATTTAGTGAAGGCTCAAGTGCAACCTCAACCATCAGTCATACTCCAAAGGTTCAAATTTAATTTAAGGGTGAGAGCCCCAGACAAATCGACCGTGATTCCTGAACAGAAGCAATTATTGGTTATTATGATATTGGAGCCATCCTAAATGAAATATTACAAGATCTGTGCCGTGAACAACATTATTCATTGCAGGGCGCTTGCAAACATCAGTATAAGTTTTAAACAAGCAATGGAGATAGCGGTGGCCATGGAAGCTGCTGAAAAGGTGCACAAGAGCTGCAGAGCGCAAAAAATGGCACCGTTCACCAGTTCAGGCAGGAACCTGTAACCAGCCGTGGTGCCAAAACAACTGATGTAGCCACCAACAATACAAAAAGGTATAGAACAGGCAGTCAGTCCGTAATGTTTAAAATGGAATATTACCGATGTGGAGGTAACTGCACTCCTGAATCATGTTGGTTTAAGAAGGCTGAGTGTTTTTATTGTCACAACAGGACACTTGATAAAACAGTGTAGAGCTAAGTTAAGATTGTGGAGTAATCGATTTACTAAAATATTACAAGTGTGCAACGTGGAGGAGGCTAGCATCCTTGATTCTGGTATTCACTCCCTGTTAAATCTAAAAAACAGGCTAGCTAGACCCTATTACTGTAACACTCTGGATAAATGGGAAGCCTAATTTGGATGGAAGTGGATATAGGGGCATCAACCACTTTGATGGATTAGCATACATTTCAGTCTCTCAGAGGGGGAGTCCAACCGTTGAACTTGAAGAGCATGGCTTGCAAGTTGAAAACTTATACAGGAGAAGCAATAGAAATAAAAGACACCACAATGGTACTTGTAATCTATGAACAACAGGCTACCCAGCTCCCAGTGATAATAGTGACGGGTGAAGGACCAAACCTTCTCGTCTGCGATTGGCTTAACTATATCAAGTTGAATTGGGCTTAGATTTTTCAAGTGCAGGAAGAAGGGCTGAAAAAAAATAAGAGAGAGTCTTCTGGAATGAATTAGACAAAATCAAAGGGCTACAAGCTAAGATTTATGAGGATCCAGAGGCAACACCCTGATTCTTTAGGGCAATACCGATATGATATGCTGTCCAAGAAAATGTGGAAACTGACTTACACAGATTGGAAGAACTAGGCATTATCCAGCTGGTTCAGTTCTTGGAATGGGCAGCACATGTAGTATCTGTATTGAAACCAGACAAGACCATCCGCATTTGCGGCGATTATAAGCTCAAAGTTAATTAGGCCACCAAACTGGATAAATATCCAATGCCAAGAAATGAAGACCTGTTTGCAATGCTGGAAGGAGGTCAATCTTACAAAAACTGGATATGAGTCACACGTGCCATCAATTCAAATTAGATGACAGTTCCCGGGGTTATGTCACAATAAAGATAGACAAAAAGACCTGTTTCAGTATAGGCACCTGCATTTTGGTGTGTCTTCGGAGAGCCTGCTAAAGGAGCTACAGCAGGTTGTACTATTCCTGGTGATTTCCTTAAAACTGGATTGTCAGACGTCGAGCTTCGAGCAAACTTAGAGGAGGTGTTAAACAGATTTTAGGAGGCTGGAGAAAGAGAAAGTGCACCTTTCAAGCCACTGAGGTGACCTACCTGAGGCACCACGTAAATGCACACGGATTACACCCTGCAAATCGCAAGGTGATAAAGGAGGCACTTGTCCCACAAACACAGCTGACATCAAATTGTTTTTGGAGATGGTAAACAGCTCTGGATGTTTTCTACCAGACTTATCCACGGTATTGGCCCCATGCATATTCTGCTAAAGAAACACCGTTGTTGGTCTTGGAAGGCTTCCCAGGAGGAAGCTTCGACAGCGTGATGTTATTTCTGCATTCCTCAAATCTGTTAGTGCACTTCGAGCCATCTAAAGAACTGATATTGGCCTGTGACGCTTTCCACATGATGCTGGTGCAGTGTTGTCCCATGAGATGGACAATGGCTTTGAAAGGTTGAGAGGGTAATTGTCAAGAACCCTCTCAGAAATTCCACCAGTACTTACATGGTCGACACTTTACCATTGTGTCTGACCACAAACCTATCTTGGTCTCGGCAAAGAGAACAAGGCTATCCTACCAATGACTTCTGCATGAATTCAATGATGGGCATTAATTCTATCCACCTGTGAATATACTGTCGGACACTGACCTGGGATACACATTGTGAATGCGAATGCCCTCAGCTGCCGACCCTTGCAAGAAAATATCATGTGTACTCCAGTACCACAAGAAGCCATGGCATTACATTTTTGAGATACGTTGCCAGTTGGAATATATTGCTCCTGCTGGGAGCATAAATCAGGAAGTAATTCAGTATTCCTTACCATGCAAGTTTATGCATGGCGAGGAATACGAGGGATTCCCGAGGGAATCATGCTACTGGCCGCCATTTTGAGTGGGCGGCCTGATAGCAAGGCCCCGCAGCTGGCCACCCCTGCATCACAAAGCTGCCGCCCGGATCGCAACGCAGCCCATCACGCCAAAATTTCTGGGTCCGTCCCTTCCCTCAAGTACGGGAGTAATCTGACCCCCCCCCCCACCACCACCAGATCCCTCCAGAAAAGAGACCTCAGTCTGGAAGCTACAGAGCAGCCCAGACATGGGCAGTGAAGAAATCTACTGTTGTAACACTCAGCAGGGCAGACAGCTGCTGGCCCAGACAGAGGGCGAACCATGTGTCAATTCCTGGAACGGGTAAACCAGTGACCTGTGTTTAAACCTCTCAGCTCCTTAAGATGCAAGTCATTCATTCATTTCCCTTCGCGGACTGTGATTAATAGCTTCCAGAAGCACAGCTGTCAGCCTTGCTTCATTCATCTTTTTCATGGTTGAGTAACCCTGAAATGTTGTAACCATAATGTTTATAAACATCAACCACTTCAAAGAGAGTTAAGTGTATTCCAATCACTCCCCTTCATGCTGGTTGATTTTGAAGTGCTCAGCTGGAAATTGACAGCACTTAACTATCTTTGAAGTGGTTGATGTTGCAAACATCATAGTTATTGGGCGTCTCTGAGGAGGTCCCCCTATTTAGGGGGGATCTGGAAGGGGCTCCCGATTAGGAAGCCTCTGGGGGTTCACTTTATTTTGCGGATGTCTGGGAGTCTCTCCCCATTTTGGTTACAAGGGGTCTCTGTGGGGGGGTCTCCCTATTTAGGGGGTCTCTATGGAGGCGTCACATTATTTAGGGGGTCTCTGGGGAAGTTCCCTATCCAGGGTGTCTCTGGGCGGTCTTCCTATCTAGGGGGTCTTTGGGGTGAGTAGCCTTATTTAGGGTGTCTCCGGGAGATTTCCTTATTAAGGGAGTCTTTATGGGGGTCACTTTGATTCATAGAATTTATAGTGCAGAAGGAGGCCATTTTGGCCCATCAAGTCTGCTCCGGCCCTTGGAAAGAGCACCCTATCTAAGCCCACGCCTTTACCCTATCCACGCAACCGAGGAACCCCACCCAACCTTTTTGGACACTTAAGGGCAGTTTAGCATGGCCAATCCACCTAACTTGCACATCTTTGGACTGTGGGAGGAAACCTGAGCACCCAGAGGTAACCCACACAGACACAGAGAGTACGTGCAGACTCCACACATACAGTGACACAAGCCGGGAATCGAACCTGGGACCCTGGGGCTGTGAAGCAACTGTGCTAACCACTGTGCTACCATGCAGCCCTTTTTTTTACCAGGATTAAGAGGTCTTTTTCAGGATGGCAGCCGATAACTAGTGGTGTGCCTCAGGGGTCTGTGTTGCGACCACAACTTTTCACACTATACGTTAATGATCTGGAAGAAAGAACTGAAGGCACTGTTGCTAAGTTTACAGATGATACAAGGACCTGTAGAAGGATGGTAGTATTGAGGAAGCAAGGGAGCTGCAGAAGGTTTAGGACAAGCTCGGAGAGTGGGCAGTGAAGTGGCAAATGAAATACAGTGTGGAAAAGTGTGAGGTTATGCACTTTGGAAGGAGGAATTTAGGCAGAGACTATTTTCTAAATGGGGAAATGCTTAGGAAATCAGAAGCACAAAGGGACTTCGGAGTCCTTGTTCACGATTCTCTTAAGGTTAACGGCAGGTTCAGTCGGCAGTTAAGAAGGCAAATGCAATGTTAGCATTCATGTCAAGAGGGCTGGAATACAAGAGCAGGGATGTACTTCTGAGGCTGTATAAGGCTCTGGTCAGACCCCATTTGGAGTATTGTGAGCAGTTTTGGGCCCCATATCTAAGGAAGGATGTGCTGACCTTGGAAAGAGTCCAGAGGAGATTCACATGAATGATCCCTGGAATGAAGAACTTGTCATATGAGGAACCGTTGAGGACTCTGGGGCTGTACTCGTTGGAGTTTAGAAGGATGAGGGGGGACCTTATTGAAACTTACAAGATACTGCGAGGCCTGGATAGAGTGGACGTGGAGAGGATGTTTCCACTTGCAGGAAAAACTTGAACCAGAGGACATCATCTCAGACTAAAGGGACGATCCTTTAAAACACAGATGAGGAGGAATTTCTTCAGCCAGAGGGTGGTGTATCTGTGGAACTCTTTGCCGCAGAGGGTTGTGGAGGCCAAATCACTAAGTGTCTTTAAGACAGAGACAGATAGGTTCTTGATTAGCCGTCCTCGGCTACACCAGTCACCTCCAGGGCCCGCTTCTCGAAGGAGGTGAGGATTCTTAAGTCCGGCACTCACCTCCAGTCTGGTCCCTCTCCCGTCAGTTATGGGAGAGCTTTTCCCGAGGAGACATAGAGAGGGCATCGTTAGCCACATGCGTGGTTCACAGTTGTAGAGGGGGTGTGTCAAGGGAGGGTTGGGGTAGAGGGATGGTTGAAGGGGTGAGTGTAGCGAGGATTGAAGGGGGGAAGGGGCTGGAGGAAGAGTTGGGGGTCGCCTGGGAGAATGCATCCTTGTGGGTTGGGGAGTGGGACGTTGGTCTTGACTCACTCGTGCTGCCCGGTGTAGGTCGTTCACCTTCTTCCAACACCGGATTCCAGGCCAGCCCTCCTGGTCACACCGCCTGAGCTGACTTCTGCCGCCACCTCGTTCCTGGCAGCACTGGCTGCTTTGAGGCTCACCCTCCGGGACCCTCAGGGGTACAGGACATCCCTCCTGGCCTCCACCGCGTCCAAGAGCCTCCCAAGGTCAGCATCCTGAATCTTGGGTCTGGCCTGTTGGGCACCATTGTTGCGAGCTGGCTGGGGTTGGCTGAGAAAGTGCAGCTGCTGGACCTTGTTAGTGGGGGGCTGGCGAGCGTCGTCCCGGCGAATCAGCTGGTGTGCCAGCATTTGGGGCGAGAAGCCCGTGAGGCCTCAGTAAGTGGACCAATTAACGTTGAATACTGTTACCGGTCTCGCTGGACCGAACATCGGGAAACTTGCGCCAATTCCTGCTCACTAGTACACTTCAAACTTTTTCTGGAGAATTGCAGCGTTACAAATATTTCAGTCCTACCAGTTGATTAGGATATGCAAGCCTCAAAACATATTCCAATTGTAACATGAAGTCAGCTCATGCATAACTTCATTGTCAGCTCATCATAGCTGAATAGCTGTTTTCCAGAGGGATACATTTCATCAGAACATTGCAACATAGGAATGAAGAGCAGAAGTAGGCGACGCCCAACTCTTCCTCCAACTCTTTGGGCCTGCTCTGCCATTCAATTAGATCATGGCCGGCCTCTTCCTGGTCTCAAATCCACCTCCCTGTCTGTTCCCCATATCCCTTTAATCCATGTTTTAAAATCAGAAATATGTCTATCTCCTTGAAATCATTTAATGACTCAGATTCCACTGCACTATGCGGTAGTGAGTTCCACAAATTCACCACCCTCTAGTTCCTCCTCATCTCAGTTGTAAATCTACCGCTTCTCAACCTATATCTGTGACGTCTCGATCTAGATTGCCCCCAAAGAGGAACATTTGGTCTACGTTTACTTTATCAATCCCTTTTAGTATTTTATTTCCCTCGATCAGATCCCTTCTCATCCTTCTAAACTCCAGTGAGTATAGGCCCAAACTGTTAATCTCTCCTCATACCCTCAACCCTTTCATCCCCAGAATCAATCTGGTAAACCTTCTGTGAACTGCTTCCTCAAATAAGGAGACCAAAACGGGACACAAACTCCAGATGTGCTCTCGCCAGCACCCTATACAATTGCAACACTTCTCTCTTGTACTCCAGTCCTTTTGCAATAAACACAACATTCCATTTGCCTTTTTAAATGCTGCACCTGCAAACTGACTTTCTGCGATTCATGAACAAACACACCCAGATCTCAGATGCATTTTGAATCTGCTTTCCATTTAGATAATTGTTGCCTTCTTTACTTTGGGGTGAAGCACAAGCTGTTTCTTATATCGACCAAATGACCACACAACCAATAACTCAAAAACACAGTTTATTCATAACACATGATTTGTATCTCTATGCAATAATACACGCTGCTCCGTACTAAACTACACCTGAGACTAAGATGACCTTTACTTAACTTTGAGTGACTGGCACTGTGCAAGATGCTTTTATCCGGGTCCGCGTGGTCGATTTGGAAGTTGTTGGGTTCGTCTCAGCTGGGCTCGTCGTTCAGGAATGGTCGCGGGTCCTTGAACTTGGTTGTTCTGCTGCAGTTGGTCGCAAACAGGCCGGTCCCAAAAGAGATCGATCTCCAGTGCGCGGGGCTTTTTATCTTTCGTCTTTTTCGCGCCCTTTTGGGCGGTCCTTACTCCAGGTACAATGGATCGATAGGGTTCTCAATCACCCTCATCGATCTCAGCCAATTAGTGGGTGGATACTTCGATAGCTGGGCGGGTTCGAGCTATCATTGTCCCAGGCATGTAGCCCTTTCCAAATAAGGGGGGGGGGGGGGGGGTGGCTCCGGTTAGTCTGCTACTGTTGTAACTCCTTGATTCAAACTCTATTGTATTGGGGGAAATGGTGATCGACTCTTAATGGATATAAGTTTCAGCCAAGTCTGGTTTCTTTGCGCAATACACAGAGGCAGTGTACCTGTCATTGTCCCAAATTGGCCACAATTCCAATGGTCCTTTGCAGGTGGCCATTTTACATGGCTACATTCCGTCCTCTTGATCCTGAACGCGAATCGTGGTGGATCACAGTCTTGATCCCGTAACTAACCAGCACTGGTCAGTCAGTTCAGGTCCTACTCTACTCTGTCCTAAATGTATTGTACAATTGTACCTCATTCATTAATATGACATACATTCATTAAAACAATTCACTACTGATAGCTATTACATTCCTAAAATTGGATCCATATAAAACAATTTAACTTAAATTAACATATAAAACAGTTGGTTTCTAACTCATGCTGCTGGTTTACCTAAAGTACTTATCTATAACACAAAATCTACAAAACTTAAACAGCAGCACCACATTCTTTCGTCTTATCACATTTCATCAATACAGAGGTATAAAGGGTCCATTTAGCAACAGTTATCACAAATTTGTAAGTTGTACATTCTTAGTAGAGTTCTATTGCATTCCAAAGAGGGGGGCTCGAACTGTATATATAGGGGGCCGGGAGGCTTTTGCCTTCCATTTGCGGAGTTTGACTGTGAGGACTACACTATAGATAGTGACCACAATTCTGTGACTTTCACTTTAGTAATGGAGAGGGATAGGTGCGTGCAACAGGGCAAGGTTTACAATTGGGGGAAGGGTAAATACGATGTTGTCAGACAAGAATTGAAGTGCATAAGTTGGGAACATAGGCTGTCAGGGAAGGACAGAAGTGAAATGTGGAACTTGTTCAAGGAACAGGTACCACGTGTCCTTGATATGTATGTCCCTGTCAGGCAGGGAAGAGATGGTCGAGTGAGGGAACCATGGTTGACAAGAGAGGTTGAATATCTTGTTAAGAGGAAAAAGGAGACTTATGTAAGGCTGAGGAAACAAGGTACAGACAGGGCGTTGGAGGGATACAAGATAGCCAGGAGGGAACTGAAGAAAGGGATTAGGAGAGCTAAGAGAGGGCATGAACAATCTTTGGCGGGTAGGATCAAGGAAAACCCCAAGGCCTTTTACACATATGTGAGAAATATGAGAATGACTAGAGCGAGGGTAGGTCCGATCAAGGACAGTAGCGGGAGATTGTGTATTGAGTCTGAAGAGATAGGAGAGGTCTTGAACGAGTACTTCTGTATTTACAAATGAGAGGGGCGATATTGTTGGAGAGACAGTGTGAAACAGACTGGTAAGCTCGTGGAAATACTTGTTAGGAAGGAAGATGTGTTGGGCATTTTGAAAAACTTGAGGATAGGCAAGTCCCCCGGGCCTGACGGGATATATCGAAGGATTCTATGGGAAGCAAGAGATGAAATTGCAGAGCCGTTGGCAATGATCTTTTCGTCCTCACTGTCAACAGGGGTGGTACCAGGGGATTGGAGAGTGGTGAATGTCGTGCCCCTGTTCAAAAAAGGGACTAGCGATAACCCTGGGAATTACAGGCCAGTTAGTCTTACTTCGGTGGTAGGCAAAGTAATGGAAAGGGTACTGAAGGATAGGATTTCTGAGCATCTGGAAAGACACTGCTTGATTAGGGATAGTCAGCACGGATTTGTGAGGGGTAGGTCTTGCCTTACAAGTCTTATTGAATTCTTTGAGGAGGTGACCAAGCATGTGGATGAAGGTAAAGCAGTGGATGAAGTTTACATAGATTTTAGTAAGGCATTTGATAAGGTTCCCCATGGTAGGCTTCTGCAGAAAGTAAGGAGGCATGGGATAGTGGGAAATTTGGCCAGTTGGATAACGAACTGGCTAACCGATAGAAGTCAGAGAGTGGTGGTGGATGGCAAATATTCAGCCTGGATCCCAGTTACCAGTGGCGTACCGCAGGGATCAGTTCTGGGTCCTCTGCTGTTTGTGATTTTCATTAATGACTTGGATGAGGGAGTTGAAGGGTGGGTCAGTAAATTTGCAGACGATACGAAGATTGGTGGAGTTGTGGATAGTGAGGAGGGCTGTTGTCAGCTGCAAAGAGACATAGATAGGATGCAGAGCTGGGCTGACAAGTGGCAGATGGAGTTTAACACTGAAAAGTGTGAGGTTGTCCATTTTGGAAGGACAAATATGAATGCGGAATACAGGGTTAACGGTAGTGTTCTTGGCAATGTGGAGGAGCAGAGAGATCTTGGGGTCTATGTTCATACATCTTTGAAAGTTGCCACTCAAGTGGATAGAGCTGTGAAGAAGGCCTATGGTGTGCTCGCGTTCATTAACAGAGTGATTGAATTTAAGAGCCGTGAGGGGATCATGCAGCTGTACAAAACTTTGGTAAGGCAACATTTGGAGTACTGTGTACAGTTCTGGTCGCCTCATTTTAGGAAGGATGTGGAAGCTTTGGAAAAGGTGCAAAGGAGATTTACCAGGATGTTTCCTGGAATGGAGAGTAGGTCTTACGAGGAAAGGTTGAGGGTGCTAGGCCTTTTCTCATTAGAACGGAGAAGGATGAGGGGCGACTTGATAGAGGTTTATAAGATGATCAGGGGAATAGATAGAGTAGACAGTCAGAGACTTTTTCCCCGGGTGTAACAAACCATTACAAGGGGACATAAATTTAAGGTGAAAGGTGGAAGATATAGGAGGGATATCAGAGGTAGGTTCTTTACCCAGAGAGTAGTGGGGGCATGGAATGCACTGCCTGTGGAAGTAGTTGAGTCGGAAACATGATATAGATTATGGATTACGGTAAAATGATATAGTGTAGATTTATTTGTTCTTAAGGGCAGCACGGTAGCATTGTGGATAGCACAATTGCTTCACAGCTCCAGGGACCCAGTTTCGATTCCGGCTTGGGTCACTGTCTGTGCGGAGTCTGCACATCCTCCCCGTGTCTGCGTGGGTTTCCTCCGGGTGCTCCGGTTTCCTCCCACAGTCCAAAGATGTGCAGGTTGGGTGGATTGGCCATGATAAATTGCCCTTAGTGTCCAAAACTGCCCTTAGTGTTGGGTGGAGGTGTTGACTTTGGGTAGGGTGCTCTTTCCAAGAGCCGGTGCAGACTCAGTGTGCCGAATGGCCTCCTTCTGCACTGTAAATTCAATGATAATCTATGATTAATCTAGGACAAAGGTTCGGCACAACATCGTGGGCCTAAGGGCCTGTTCTGTGCTGTATTTTTCTATGTTCTGTGTTCAATCTTCTGTTCCGGTTGTGCTAATGTAATATTCTGATGTGGACCCATTGGGCTTTCTGTCAATTGTCCATTGGTTATTGCACCCAAATATGACGCTTGTGTTCCTGCGCACCCATAGGGTGCCACTCTCACATTCCTCTGCATCTGGGGGTGGGTACCACAGACCGCCGGGCTGTGGAAAGTCTTGAGTATCTTGTGCTTGGAGTCCGGTAAGTGCGGCAATTATCCAGACAGCGATCATGGGGGCTGGGTTCATCCTGTGGTATCTGGTTTCCGTGTGATCCTAGGGAATCAAGCATAGTATCATGTCAGTATCGTTGGTTAATATCCGTGTGTGTTAGTCTCTCTCTCTTAGTTCCAATTTCCCTTTATGATTGTCACCATGTGTGACTCCCCCATTTTGTTTTGTTTTTAATTTAGAGAGGTACTAATCCAAGTGTCTCAATTCAAGTATTCAAGTGTCTCACAGCTTGTGTGGTCGATGCGAGGAGTGGGCGGATGCTTTCTTCGACCATTCTCCATCTTTACTAGCAACCAAGGAGGTTGAGGCTTTGCTTAAACAGCCGAATTTCAGGGCGGCTAGTTTTATAGAGTTTCGTCCCAGGGGCTCAGAGGTAGCAACAGTGATCAGCAACCGTTGTGTTTTTAAGTGTAAATAGCATTTGGAGGTGACCCGAAGGGATCTGGAAGAACAGTGGAAGAAAGAAGGGTTTAGACTTGGAGCGGGGAGGAAGATTCCAGACCTGCCCAAAGCAGCAAAGGGTGTAGTAAACCATTCCAGAGAGCATGATGAGAAACGTGGGGTGTGTGTGGGCCGCTGCGGGAGAAGAGTGGGTGGGATCCCCGGGTAGGGCGGGGATTAGTGCCGTTACTCCGATAACCGAGTGTGATTGACCGGTTAATTTTGGGGCCCTCAGGTAGGGCGGGGATCAGTGCCGTGACTCCCTACCTGGGTGACTGGGATGAACGGAAAGAATTTGTAATCATATTGTAGTGCCTTTAACTGCCATTGGTCAGCAGACCATGTCTGATGGTTGAATCAGAGGAGTAATTACGACTGCCTAACTGAGTGTCGGGCTGACATAAATTAAAACCTTGGGCGTCATTCTCCGACCCCCCAGCGGGTCGGAGAATGGCCGTTGGCCGCCGTGAATTCCGCCCCCGCCGCCCGCCGAAGTCTCCGAAGGGAGAAAAGTCGGCGGGGCGTTAATGGCGCCGCAGACCTCGGAGAATGGCACGGGTGGGCGCAAGGCAATCGATATTGGGCCTGCCGATATTCTCCCGTGCGGATGTGCCGAAGTCCCGTCGACGTGTTGACGGGTCACGTCGGCGTAAATCAAACCTCCTTTTAATCGGCGTCAACCTGTGCTCAAGGTTTACGCCGACCAGCGTGGAGGTGGGTGACGGCCTGGGGGGGTTGGCCGCTGGACAGGCGATGGCGTGGCCGCAGTCTGAATGTGTGGGGGAGAGGTGT
Organism: Scyliorhinus torazame; assembly: GCF_047496885.1. Lineage (NCBI taxonomy): Eukaryota > Metazoa > Chordata > Chondrichthyes > Carcharhiniformes > Scyliorhinidae > Scyliorhinus > Scyliorhinus torazame. Next base: position 119,194,570 of record NC_092709.1, read on the forward strand.
GTGTAGGGTTTTGTGTGTGTGTGTGCGGCGGGGGGGGTGGTTAGAGTGGGCTGGGCTCCGGGGGAGTGCCGGGAGGGGGGTTGAGTGCCGGGGACGGGAGGATGAGTGCCGGGGAGGGGGGGATGGGGAGGTCCGTGCCGGGGAGGAGGATGGGGGGGTCCGTGCCGGGGAGGGGGGATGGGGGGGTCCGTGCCGGGGAGGAGGATGGGGGGGGGTCCGTGCAGGGGAGGGGGGATGGGGGGTCCGTGCTGGGGAGGGGGATGGGGGGGTCCGTGCCGGGAGAAGGATGGGGGGGTCCGTGCCGGGGAGGAGGATGGGGGGGTCCGTGCCGGGGAGGAGGATAGGGGGGTCCGTGCCGGGGAGGGGGGATGGGGGGGTCCGTGCCGGGGAGGAGCATGGGGGGGGTCCGTGCCAGGGAGGAGCATGGTGGGGGTCCATGCTGGGGAGGAGGATGGGGTCCGTGCCGGGGAGGGGGGATGGGGGGTTCCGTGCCGGGGAGGAGGATGGGGTCCGTGCCGGGGAGGGGGGGTGCGAGGGCAAGTGAGTTGGTCCACCTGGCCAGGTGTCAGCCTCCAACAGTCGGACCCATGCGGTCCATGCCACCTGGCTGGGGGGAGGAGTGGGTATGGGCAATGATGACATGTCGTCGTTCCCCCCCCCCCCCACCAGGCCGTCATGTTTTCAGATCACCCAGCGATGTTGGCCGCCGTGGTGGCAGCCGCTAATGTCTATGTTGCCCTGGATGAGGAGGAGGAGGAGGAGGAGGAGCGTGCCAGAGAGGCGGCGCAGGCTGCCGCAGAGGGGCAGGCGGCAGCCGCCCAGGCTGGAGGGACACCTGACCGACAGGACGAGGAGGGGGAGGAGGACGTCGCGGCCCCACAGCAACGGAGGCACCCGAGGGCGCCCCGTGTGTACCGGACCCGGCAGTCATACCAGGACCTCACAGACCGGGAATGCAGGAGGAAACTCCGGATGAGGCGGGAAACCGTGGCACACATCTGCCACCTGCTGGCACACCTGTCACCGCGTGGCACTGGCGGGTGACACCCTCTCCCCGTGTCCGTCAAGGTTACGGTGGCCCTGAACTTTTATGCAACGGGGTCATTCTGTCCGGCATATCGCAGACATCGGTGCACCGGTGCATCCGGGCAGTGACAGACGCCCTATATGCCATGGCGCACCGCTACATCCGCTTCCCTGTGGACCGGGCCAGCCAAGATGCCCAGGCCGTGGGCTTCTCTGCCATGGCCGGGTTCCCCATGGTCCAGGGCGCGATTGATGGGATGCACGTCGCCGTGCGGCCACCTGCAGATAACAGGGCCGTGTTCACCAATAGGAGGGGGACCTATTCGATGAACATACAGGTGGTCTGCGACCACCGCATGATGATCCTGCACGTCTGCGCCCGTTACCCGGGCAGTGTACACGTCTCATACGTGTTGTCGCGGTCATCCATCACTGGCATGTACGAGGGACGCCATCCCCGGCTGAGGGGCTGGTTGCTGGGCGACAGGGACTACCCAGTTCTGGTCACCGCATTATAGGAAGGACGTGGAGGCTTTGGAGCGGGTGCAGAGGAGATTTACCAGGATGTTGCCTGGTATGGAGGGAAAATCTTATGAGGAAAGGCTGATGGACTTGAGGTTGTTTTCGTTGGAGAGAAGAAGGTTAAGAGGAGACTTAATAGAGGCATACAAAATGATCAGGGGGTTGGATAGGGTGGACAGTGAGAGCCTTCTCCCGCGGATGGATATGGCTGGCACGAGGGGACATAACTTTAAACTGATGGGTAATAGATAAAGGACAGAGGTCAGAGGTAGGTTCTTTACGCAAAGAGTAGTGAGGCCGTGGAATGCCCTACCTGCTACAGTAGTGAACTCGCCAACATTGAGGGCATTTAAAAGTTTATTGGATAAACATATGGATGATAATGGCATAGTGTAGGTTAGATGGCTTTTGTTTCGGTGCAACATCGTGGGCCGAAGGGCCTGTACTGCGCTGTATTGTTCTATGTTCTATGTTCTATTGCGATCGTGGTTGATGACGCCTGTACGGAGGCCACGCAATGAGGCGGAGAACCACTACAATGATGCCCATGTAGCGACAAGGGGAGTGATAGAGAGGTGCTTTGGCGTGCTGAAGATGCGTTTCAGGTGCCTGGACCTCTCTGGGGGCGCCCTCCAGTATCGGTCAGATAGGGTCGGCCGCATCATTGTGGTGTGCTGCGTCCTGCACAATATAGCCCAGCAGAGGGGCGATGTGCCGCAGGCAGAGGAGGGCGGAGTGGAGGAGCAGCAGGAAGAGGCGCAGTCCTCCCCAGTTGAGGGGGATGGGGGCAATGGTCAGGGCAGACGGGCTAGACACAGGCGGGTGGCTGTCCACCATTACCGGCTGGGTGAGCGGGCACGGGACAGGCTGATAGACGCCCGCTTCACTGACTAGATGGGCGTGGGAATCGGGTAGTATGGCCACAGACCGCACACCATGGCAACAGCCGACCACCCACACCCCCCACCCATCCACCCACCCAGCACCCTCACCCCCCTCCCCAACCCCACCCACCCCACCCGCATGCCCACCACCCCCACATTGCCGATCCACCTGCGGCACAACGGCCGGGCTCACACAGTTGCGGGTGGACGCGTGTCTATTGCAGGCCATGGAGGATGATGACAACCCGCCCTGCGATGAGCTCCTGGCTCCACATCGTTGGACGATGTCTGACCCATGGTCACAGTACCACCATCCACCCGGACCATCCCTGCATGCGGCTGTGACACTGCAGCGCACGGTCCCATCCTCTGCCCGGGGGGATGTTGATGGCAGCCCAGGGGGAAGGGGGCAGACTCACCTGGGGCTGAGGTAAGACCACCCCTCACACATACACACACTTGCGCTCAACGTACATGACACCCCCGCACGCTTTGGACAGAGCACAAAGGCAGCTTCTGTAGGTGTAACATTGACTTTAATAACCAAAGGAGTTCATGCACGTGCCCTAGCCCCTAAAACTCATCTGTGCCCTGCACCCGTGCCAACTTACTCAGTGTCTAATTGTTTGGCCTTACGGGCCCTTTGACTACGTCTACGTGGTTCCCCAGACGGCACAGCAGAACTGGAGGTGGACTCCTGTGATTCCTGACCCGGGATCCCTTTGGCGGCCGTTTCCTGGGGCGTCCTGGCCTAGATGGGCCAGGCTGCGGCCTGGGCGACTGGGATGGCGGGTTGCCAGCCTGTCCTGCCCGTTGCCCACCCGATGCACCTGGGACGGAAGGGGGGGGGAGTCCGAGGTGCCGCGGTGTTCCGGGACTTCCCCTACAGGGGGACCCGGGACGGACCACAGCACCTCCTCCTCCCTTTGGGTGCCCGATGGCCCCCAGGCCTCTACATGGGTGGGGGATGTGAACGGACTGGCCATCCAACACCCCCCCGACATCTGGCGCTGCCAGTCCTGGAGGCGCGTGCTGGTATTGACAGGGATCTGCAGGTTTGCAGCTATGGAGCTCAGGGGATTGGCAAACCCTGTCTGTGACTGTGCGACTCCGGCTCGCACATGGCCAATGGCGCCGATGCCCTCAGCAATGGCCTGCAGAGACTGGGCCATGGCCTGCAGAGACTGGGCCATGGCCTGCTGAGACTGGGCCATGGCCTGCTGAGACTGGGCCATGGCGTTGAGCGCCTCTGCCATCTGGCGCTGGCACTGGCTCATGGCCTCCTGTGAGAGGGCAGCCATGTCCTGGGCCACAGACGCCGCCTGCACGGAAAGCCCCAGGCCTCGCAAACCGTTCCCCATGTCTGACACCGTTGCACCCATTGCCTCCACCGCAGACGCCACCCGTGCGGTGTCGGCCTGGGTGGCACGCATGACCGGCACCACTCCCAGCTCCTGGACGCGGGTGGACTCCTCCACCTGCGACTGCAGCTGCCGCAAGCCGGCCGTCACCCTCTTCGCTCGTCTCCGGTTCGGTGGTTGCATCGGATCTATGGGTGGGTGTGGTAACTCCAGGAACCCGGGATCCATCTGGGCGTCAGATGTTCGCTTGGGCTGGGCTGCCCTCCAACCGCCCAGCCCCTCTGCTGCTCCTACCTCCACCTGATGTACCTGTACGGCTGTGTTGTGCACACCAGTGAGTGTACCAGACGCCTCATCACTAAAGTGCCCAACCGAGGTGAGTGTTTCTGCGATGGTGGAGGGTGTTGGTGACAGCAGTGGCGTTGTGTCGTGCTCTTCGTCCCACTCTGAGTCCATGGCACTTTGGGGTGGGGGTTTGTCTCCACCCATCCACTCTGTGTCACTGTCCGGTATTTCGTTTTCCTGGGTAGTGCTGTCCCGGGTAGGGGTGTCCTGGGTAGTGGTGTCCTGTGGAGTGGTGTCCTGGGGAGTGGTGTCCTGGCTCGGCTGTGACGGGGGCCTGTGGCTGCCCCTCTCGTCACTGGGTGGCACATGCCTGCATCGTCGCACCCGCACGAGACGGGGGCGTCGTCTCCCTGTTGCTCCGGGTCTCTCCGTCTCCAGTGGTCTCCAAGGGACATCCTGCGGGCGTCGCATGCTGTAGGGTCCGGGTCTCTCCGTCTCCCGTGGTGTGCGAGGGGCATCCTGCGAGCGTCGCATGCCGGAGGGTCCGGGTCTCTCCGTCTCCAGTGGCCTCCGAGGGGCATCCTGCGGGTGTCGCATGCCGGAGGGTCTGGGTCTCTCCGTCTCCCGTGGTCTCCGAGGGGCATCATGCGGGCGGTCTGCATCTGCGGGGATGGGTGCCTCGACGTTTGCTCCTGCGATACACAATGAAGCATGCATGGTTAGACACGCAGGCAGTGATCAAGTGATCCGGGGGAGGGGGGCATATGGGGGAGGGGGGATATGGGGGAGGGGGGATATGGGGGAGGGGGGATATGGGGGATATGGGGAGTGGGGATATGGGGGAGGGGGATATGGGGGAGGGGGGATATGGGGGATATGGGGGAGGGGGATATGGGGGATATGGGGGAGGGGGATATGGGGAGGGGGGATATGGGGGAGGGGGGATATTGGGAGGGGGGATATGGGGGATGGGGGATATGGGGGAGGGGGGATATGGGGGATATGGGGGATATTGGGAGGGGGGATATGGGGAGGGGGATATGGGGGGATATGGGGGTTATGGGGGATATGGGGGTTATGGGGAAGGGGGGATATGGGGGAGGGAATATGGGGGATATGGGGGAGGGGGGATATGGGGGATATGGGGAGGGGGGATATGGGGATATGGGGAGGGGGGATATGGAGGATGGGGGATATGAGGGAGGGGGGATATGGGGATGGGGGAGGGGGGATATGGTGGATATGGGGGAGGGGGGATATGGGGCATATGGGCGAGGGGGGATATGGGGGAGGGGGGATATGGGGGAGGGGGGATATGGGGGATATGGATATCGGGCAGGGGGGGAGGCTCACCCTGGCTGCTCTGACGAGGTCGTTCACCTTCTTGTGGCACTGGGTGCCTGTCCGTGGTGTCAGGGCCACACCGGTGACGGCCTGTGCCACCTCCCTCCACAGACGCCGGCTGTGGCATGGGGCAACTCTGTGGCCGTGTCCGGGATACAGGGCCTCCCTCCTCTGCTCCACTGCGTCCAGGAGCGCCTCCACATCCCGTGACTGGAACCTCGGGGCTGAGAGGCGGGCGGCCATCCAGTCGGGTGTTCCGGTCGGGTGTTCCGGTCGGGTGGGGGGAGCCGCGCGCCCTGAGCCGCACGGCGTGAAGCACGTGAGCAAGCGCGGATCCCGTCACGTCGCTGCTAGCCCATTCCGGGCCAGCGACTTTGCGACGTTTGGGGCGGCGTGATGAAAGTCGGATTTGCGCCGTTTTTTGCGCCGATCGGCGGACATTCTCGGCCGATAACGGAGAATTTCGCCCCACGTGTTGGAGAGAAGAGGAGGTTAAAACAAGAAGACGGGCAGGCTCCATCAGAAATTTGGACACCTTAATTCTTAGACAGTGTCCGTTTCTCATCATCTGGACACCTCAAATATTTGTGTACATCAGTTCCGTTAAATCAATTCCCAGAAGGAGCTCATCGCTTAAATCATCACCTTCTCCTGGTTGCCAGACACGTGTCTGCAGATTGCGGGCGGTAGCCGCGTAGGCCTGTTGGCGGTCCGATTCATCATGTCTTACCAACTTGTAGGAATTGCCATGGTGCCAAAAGGGAGCATCGGGGTTGTTGTGTGGCGGTGTGTAGCTGGCAACTGGTGTACTGGAAGTGCAAGCAACATTGTCGGGAGCGGGCACAGGAAGAGTCGTTGGGCGGAGACGGTCATACAAGGGGTTGAGAAAATCCAAGGAGTTATTCCGGGGGCTGGGTAGCTGATGGTGGGGAGAACGCTAGGGATGGTAGTCAAATTCGGGAGGCTCTTATCACAGTCAAGTTTGAGGTTGAAACCTCTGAGTATGGGCGGAGTCGAGGGGAGAGTGTCGTCCTAAGTGGGGAGGGTTGGAGTGGGCATCGGGCTGAATCGTCAGTGGGCAGAGCGTCATCCTCTCCCATTACCAAGGGTAAGTGGTGGGCGTGGCTGCGTTGTGATTAGTAGAGTTTGAGTTGGTTGATATGGAACCAACCAGTCTTACCGTTTGGGGTACGCTCTCTTGTACACAGAGGGGCTTACTTTGTCAGAGATGGAGTAGGGGCCTGCGAATTTAGGGGCTAGGAAGGAGCTGGGGATGTACAACGAGATCATAATTTGCTGGCCGACTGTATACTCTATGGGGTGAACCTTTTTGCCAAAGCTGGCTTTACTCTGCTTTTTCCTAGCGCCTAATCGGAAAGCAGCAGCTAGTTGTGCTGCTTTAGTGTTTTCTGTGACCTGTTGGACAGCTTTTTCGTGGGTGAGCGGGATTTGCCAAATCGAGCCCTAATAAATAGTCAGTGCCTTTAATGGGTCTCCCTGTCATAAGGGTGTGGGCGTGAAACCTGTGGAACTGGAAACTGTGTTCCTGATAATCATGAGAGCAAAGGGTAGTACCGTGTCCCAAGTGGAATTGTTCTGCTGTACCGTTTTCCTCATGGTCGTTTTTAAAGTCCGGTTCATGCGCTCTACTGTGCCGCTGGACTGGGGGTGGTAGGCTATGTGGAATTTCTGTTTGATACCCAAAATGGTCATAACGTTTTGCATTACTCTGCCGGTGAAGTGGGAATCTTGATCTGACTCAATGCTGCGTTGAAGACCACAGCGCATAATGATCTGTAGGGTCAAAATTTTAGCGGTGGCCTTTGCCGTGTTTGAACAATGTGGGGAATGCTTCCATCTATTTTGTAAATGTATCAATGACAACTAGCACATACTTGAAACCATTTCTGCAGGGGGGGAGGCGTCCAATGTAATCAATTTGCAGATTTGTCCAGGGGCCTTCTACAGGTCGGGTGTGTCTTAATTGTCCCTTCTTTGCATAATGTTCTGGATTGTTCTGGGTGCAAATGAGGCAATAATGTGTGACATCACTTTTTAAATCGACCCACCAGCACAAGGGTCTTAAATGGGCAATGGTTGTGTCTATTCCCTGATGTCCGTGTCCGTCATGGAATTGGTAGATTTACTGGTTTCTGTCTTGGGTGGGGACCACATAAATTCCGTCCTTTAACACTATTCCATCCTGTATTGTGAGTGTGTCCTTCCATTTATCACAGGGGGCTGGGTAGGTGCCATTCAGTACCTGTTTAAGGGAGTCGTCTGCTTTCTGTGCCTGAGATAAATCCTCAATATTGGTTTGGGAGACCTGGATTGAATGCACCTGTTCACACTCGGCGGGGGGGGGTTGCCAAAAGTGACCAGTGCATGATCCAGCTTTAGCTAATGCGTCAGCCTTGCAATTCCAAGCAGGGGGAGGTGTGGTGATGGCTCTTTACTTTAATGATGCCGTATATGCGGCCGGTGGCTTTCTCAAGAATATGTTTCAGGAGAGGGGCGGATGGTAGCGGTTTTCTGTCGGCGGATACAAAACCTCGAGATTCCCATAGGGGAAGGAATTCTGTTAGACTGTTGCAAACATACAAGCTGTCTGAGTGTATGTCTGCAGGCGTTGGAAAGGAGTCTGGGTGGTCAATTACATGAGCTATGTCTGCCAGTTCGGCTGCCTGCGAACCCAAGTGGCCGGGTAATTTTAAAGATACCTCTTCTAGTGGGCGTCCCTGTGAGTCCTCCATGTAAATCCCGCATCCTATGATTCTTACTCCATTGTCAATAGTGGAGGAGCCATCTACATAGATCTTTACTGTGTCCCCTGTGTCTTGGGAACTTTGTGTCTCACCGTTTACACGTGGTTGTTGCGATTTGAGAACAAAGGGTCCTGTGGGGTGTGTGGCTGCAATTATCTGGCATTCGTGTGGGGTCCCTGCATATTGTAAATTGTCTGCTAAAAACGTGTGGGTCTTGGTGCGTTTCACAGAAATATCCCTGCCTTGTAATAAGAGTGTCTAGCAAGCTGCTCTGATCTGGCTAACTGAACCATCCTTTAGTTTGCCGTCTAACAACAGTTGGGTGGGGGTGTGCTCGGTCAAGATCGTGACTGGGTTGAGGTCTGTAATGTAGGCAAAGTACTGGACTGCCCAAAAGACTGCAAGCAAGTGTCGTTCACAGGCAGAAAATTCTTGTTCTACGGGTCTAAAACTCTAGAGGCATAGGCTACCGGTCCTAATCGGTCGTGGCGTTCCTGTAGGAGCACCTCTGAGAGTGTTCGGTCGGGGTTGCTACTTCTATGGCGTAAGGCAAGGCGGGGCTGGGAACTTGTAAAGCAGGAGCTGTACCGAGGGCGAGTTTTAAATCATCTATGGCGTCTGTGTGCTGGGGAAGCCAATTCCATGGGGTGTTCTCTTTCAGAAACTCTGAGAGCGGGGCGGCCTTGGTGGCAAAACTATCTATATAATTTCTGAAGTATCCCACTAAACCTAAAAATGAGCGGAGTGCACTTACATTATGGGGCAGGGGCAAGTTCACAATGGAGTTCATGCATTTTTGTTCAATTGCACGTTTGCCGTGTCTAATAGTGGTGCCTAAATAAAGTACCTATCCCTCAATATCTGTGCCTTTTTGGGGTTTACCTTACATCCGATGGACTAGAGCAGGGTTAGTAATTCGGCTAATAGAGACACGTGTTCTTTCCTGGTGTCGGTTTGCAGGAGCAGGTCGTCTACATACTGAATTAGGCATTCGGGCGGGAGAATTTGGAAAGACCAGCAGCTAGCTGTCTGTGTAAAATGGATGGGGAATTATGGAAGCCTTGGTGGAGACACGTCCACGTGTACTGGTGTCCTTGAAAGGTGAATGCGAATTTGTACTGCCAAGCCCGATCTCGGGGAATGGACCAAAAAGCATTGCTGATAGCCAATACTTAGCTTCACTCTCTGCTTAAGCATGGTCGCGGGACCCGTGGCAATGGTGGGTGCTGTTAAAGGGGTAACTTTGTTTAGTTTGGACCCAGGAAGTGTAGAAGATTGTAGTTCAGTCGGGCAGCATGGTTGGCAGGGGCTTGGAGGGCCGAAGGGCCTGTCCCTGTGCTGTACATTTCTTTGTTGGAATGTGCCCGCAGTCATGCTTGTGTTGGCCAAACGCACCTTTGTGTGTGGCTAATACCCGTCTAATGGTGTCGTCTGTGCTAATTGCCGAAGGGTTAAACCAATAGTCCCCGACTGAGCAAATCCTGTTTTCGTAATCTCCTACTGAGAGGGTGGCGGGGGCTCGAGCTGTCTTGGACATTCGCCAGACACACCTGTTTACGGGGTCGAAGGAGAGGTTATGTGAGTCCATAAAGTCAATGCCTAGGATGTGTTCTGCAGTCAGGGGTAGGTCTACTAGAACAACGGGGTGGGTAGTGGCTATGTTTTCTATTTGGACGGTTTTAGGGGCAGTGATGTATCCCTCTTGCATGTGGCCTGTGAATCCACTGAGTGAGATGGTATCTGTGGTGGGACAGGGTATTTTTTGGAATAGGTTTGCGGAGTTTAGTGTGGTTCGGGATCCTCCTGTGTCCCAAAGAAAATCAACTGCGTGTCCCCAGACTGTGCCTGTGACTAGCGGTCTTCCTGCGTTGTTCCAGCGCGTGTCACAGACCCATGTTGGAGACTCTGGACACCGTCAATCTGAGGAATTATAAGCGAGGTTGTCTGAACGGGCGTTTACGTTAAGCATGGGGCGAGCGTTGCCTTTTAGCTGTCGCGGCTGGCGATCATGGTCTGGCCTATAGTTTCTGGGTGGGGGGTTGGGCTGTTGGGGTCGTTGGTGGTGTGGGGGGTTTTGTCTGCAATCGCGGGCAAAATGTCCTGCTTGTCCACAAGTGTAATATGGTCCTCGTGGTGCGTGGGCTGGGGCTTGTGCTCTGGGGTACTGTTCACGGGGGTAATATTAGAAATAGACATAGAACATCACAGCGCAGTACAGGCCCTTTGGCCCTCGATGTTGCGCCGACCTGTGAAACCACTCTAAAGCCCATCTACACTATTCCCTTATTGTCCATATGTCTATCCAATGACCATTTGAATGTCCTTAGTGTTGGCGAGTCCACAACTGTTGCAGGCAGGGCATTCCACGCCCTTACTACTCTCTGAGTAAAGAACCTACCTCTGATATCTGTCTTATATCTATCTCCCCTCAATTTAAAGGTATGACCCCTCATGCTAGACATCACCATCCGAGGAAAAAGGCTCTCACTGTCCACCCTATCCAATCCTCTGATCATCTTGTATGCCTCAATTAAGTCACCTCTTAATCTTCTTCCCCCTAACGAAAACAGCCTCAAGTCCCTCAGCCTTTCCTCATAAGATCTTCTCTCCATACCAGGCAACATTCAGGTAAATCTCCTCTGCACCCTTTCCAACGTTTCCACATCTTTCCTATAATGTGGCGACCAGAATTGCACGCAATACTCCAAATGCGGCCGCACCAGAGTGTTGTATAGCTGCAACATGACCTCATTGCTCCTAAACTCAATCCCTCTACCAATAAAAGCTAACACACCGTACGCCTTTTTAACAACCCTCTCAACCTGGGTTGCAACTTTCAGGGATCTATGTACATGGACACCGAGATCTCTCTGCTCATCCACACTGCCAAGAATCTTACCATTAGCCCAGTACTCAGTCTTCCTGTTATTCCTTCCAAAATGAATCACCTCACACTTTTCAGCATTGAACGCCATTTGCCACCTCTCAGCCCAGTGCTGCAGCTTATCTATGTCCCTCTGTAACTTATAACATCCTTCCGCACTGTCCACTACTCCACCGACTTTAGTGTCATCTGCAAATTTACTCACCCAGCCTTCTACGCCCTCCTCCAGGACATTTATAAAAATGACAAACAGCAGTGCCCCCAAAACAGATCCTTGTGGTACACCACTAGTAGCTGGACTCCACTCTGAACATTTCCCATCAACCACCACCCTTTGTCTTCTTCCAGCTAGCCAATTTCTGATCCAAACTGCTAAATCACCCTGAATCCCATGCCTCCATATTCTCTGCAGTAGCCTACCATGGGGAACCTTATCAAATGCTTTACTGAAATCCATATACACCGCATCAACTGTTTTACCCTCATCCACCCATTTGGTCACCTTCTCAAAGAACTCTAAAGGTTTGTGTGGCACGACCTACCCTTCACAAAACCGTGTTGACTATCTCAAATCAAATTATCCCTTTCCAGATGATTATACATCCTATCTCTTATAAACCTTTCCAAGATTTTTCCCACAACAGAAGTAAGGCTCACTGGTCTATAGTTACCGGGGTTATCTCTACTCCCCTTCTTGAACAAGGGGACAACATTTGCTATCCTCCAGTCTTCTGGCACTATTCCTGGAGACAAAGATGACTTAAAGATCAAGGCCAAAGGCTCATCAATCTCCTCTCTAGCTTCCCAGAGAATCCTAGGATAAATCCCATCCGGCCCAGGTGACTTATCTATTTTCACACTTTCCAGAATTGCTAACACCTCCTCCTTATGAACCTCAAGCCCTTCTAGTCTAGTAGCCTGAATCTCAGTATTCTCCTTGACAACATTGTCTTTTTCCTGTGTGAATACCGATGAAAAATATTCATTTAGCACCTCTCCTATCTCCTCGGACTCCAAGCAGAACTTCCCACTACTGTCCTTGACTGGCCCTACTTTTACCCTAGTCATTCGTTTATTCCTGACATATCTATAGAAAGCTTTAGGGTAATCCTTGATCCTACCTGCCAAAGACTTCTCATGTCCGCTCCTGGCTCTTCTTAGCTCTCTCTTTAAGTCCTTCCTAGCTAACTTGAAACTCTCGAGCGCCCTAGCTGAACTTTCATGTCTCATCTTTACATAAGTCTCCTTCTTCCTCTTGACAAGTGTTTTGACTGTTTTAGTAAACCACGGTTCCCTCCCTCGACCACTTCCTCCCTGCCTGACAGGTACATACTTATCAAGGACTCGCAGTAGCTGTTCCTTGATCAAGCTCCACATTTCCATAGTGCCCATCCCCTGCAGTTTTCCTCTCCATCCGATGTATCCTAAGTCTTGCCTCATCGCATCATAATTGCCTTTCCCCCAGATATAACTCTTGCCCTGCGGTATATACCTATCCCTTTCCATCACTAAAGTAAACGTAATCGAATTGTGGTCACTATCACCAAAGTGCTCACCTACCTCCAAATCCAACACCTGTCCTGGCTCATTACACAGTACTAAATCCAATATGGCCTATCTACATACTGTGTCAGGAAACCCTCCTGCACATATTGGACAAAAACAGACCCATCTAATGTACTCGAATTATAGCGTTTCCAGTCACTATTTGAAAGTTAAAGTCCCCCACAACAACTACCCTGTTGCTTTCGCTCCTATCCAGAATCATCTTTGCAATCCTCTCCTCTACATCTCTGGAACTTTTCAGAGGCCTATAGAAAACCCCTAACAGAGTGACCTCTCCTTTACTGTTTCTAACCTCAGCCCATACTACCTCAGTAGACGAGTCCTCATAAAACATCCTCTCTGCCACCGTAATACTGTCCTTGACTAACAATGCCACCCCTCCCCCTCTTTTACCACCTTCCCTGAACTTACTGAAATATCTAAATCTCGGCACCTGCAACAACCATTCCTGTCCCTGCTCTATCCATGTCTCCGAAATGGCCACAACATCGAAGTCCCAGGTACCAACCCATGCCGCAAGTTCACCCACCTTATTCCGGATGCTCCTGGCATTGAAGAAGACACACTTTAAACCACCTTCCTGCCTGCCGGTACACTCCTGCAACTTTGAAACCCTACTCATGACCTCATTACTCTCAACCTCCTGTATATTGGAGCTACAATTCAGGTTCCCAAGCCCCTGCTGAACTAGTTTAAACCCTCCCGAAGAGCATTAGCAAATTTCCCCACTAGAATATTGGTGCCCCTCTGGTCCAGATGCAGACCATCCCGTTTGTAGAGGTCCCACCGACCCCAGATTGAGCCCCAATTATCCAGAAATCTGTAACCCTGCCTCCTGCACCATTCCTGTAGCCACGTGTTCAGCTCCTCTCTCTCCCTATTCCTCGTCTTGCTATCACGTGGCATGGGTAACAACCCAGAGATAATAACTCTGTTTTTCCTAGATCTAAGTTTCCACCCTAGCTCCCTGAATTCCCCCATTACATCCCCATCCCTTTTCCTACCTATGTCGTTGGTACCTATGTGGACCACGAGTTGGGGCTGCTCCCCCTTTCCCTTTAGGATCCCGAAAACACGATCCGAGACATCACGCACCCTGGCACCTGGGTGGCAACACACCAACCGTGAGTCTCTCTCGTTCCCACAGAATCTCCTATCTATCCCCCTAACGATGGAGTCTCCAATGACTAATGCTCTACTCCTCTCACCCATTGCCTTCTGAGCAACAGGGACAGACTCTGTGCCAGAGACCTGTACCCCTTGGCTTAACCCTGGTAAGTCCCCCCCCCCAACAGTATCCAAAGCGGTATACTTGTTACTAAGGGGAACGGCCACTGGGGATCCCTGTACTGACTGCTTCCTCCCAGCCCCTCTCACCGTCACCCATCTATCTTTATTCTTCGGAGTAACTACATCCCTGAAGCTTCTATCTATGACCACCTCTGCCTCCCGAATGATCCGAAGTTCATCCAACTCCAGCTCCAGTTCCCTAACGCGGTTTCTGAGGAGCTGGAGATGGGTGCACTTCCCACAGATGAAATCAGCAGGGACACTGACGGCGTCCCTCACCTCAAACATTCTGCAGGAGGAACATTGCACTACCTTCCCTGTCATCCCCTCCAGATAAAAATAGAAAGAAAGAAAGAGCTTACCTGTTATTCACTCCCCTTCTCAGCAAGCACTCACTCAGCTACCTCTGCACCCCGCACGATAACACCTGAGGGAAAATAAATAAAAACTACTTACCAGTCACTAGCCAATCCCTTACCTGCAGGCTGCGACTTCACGGTTCAACTTTCCACTTCTACCTGCCCTCGATCCTTCCTCTTGATCCTTACAGCGGTTGTTTTTTTTGGTTAGAGGAGGGGGTAGGGAGAGAAACACTGGAGAAGTGTTTCGGGTTTAAGTGTCACTTGACAAGAGCTCCTCCACAAACCACCTCCAAGTTAGGGTGAGCACATGGACCTATGCAAATTTCCCCTGCAACAGCCAATCAGCAGCTCTGCTCCACTGCCCTCTGCTAGATGCTTGCCTTCACTTGAACAGCTAGGGTCTCTTGTTCAGGTACGCCTCCAAGTTAGGGTGAGCACACGGACATATGCAAATTTCCCCTGCAACGGCCAATCAGCAGCTCTGCTCCACTGCCCTCTGCTGGATGCTTGCCTTCACTTGAACAGCTAGGGTCTCTTGTTCAGGTACGCCTCCAAGATAGGGTGAGCACACGGACGTATGCAAATTTCCCCTGCAACGGCCAATCAGCAGCTCTGCTCCACTGCCCTCTGCTGGATCTCTCTTCTGCCCTTATTTATCCATGCGGTTCCTGGCTAGTTCTGACTGGGTACATTGTGGCTTCTACTCCGTTCTGGTCCATCTGATCCTGAAGTGACTGATCCCATGCCCTGGATAGGCGTCTAAGTATCCAAATCTCATTCTGTGTGGTGTCTGCCGGGTCATAAGTCGCGCAAGCCCTTTTACTTGCTTCAGTGGCATGTGAAACTAAGGTACGGGACCATTTAGTGGTGTCTTCCTCATCGAGGTGAGCGCAGTCTAAGTTTCCGTATACTGCCTTGAAATGTATCCAGAGGCGACCGGCAAAGGCGGTCGGAAGTTCCCCTCTCTTTTGCCTACATTTGTTCAAACCGTCTACCGGATTCCCTTTGTTGTATCCGATAGCATCTAATATTGCGGCCTTCACTTCCTCTCGGGCTCCTCCTCCTACGTTTTGGGGGTCTGGCAAAGCTGACCGTACTGACTTGCTGAGGCTCATTACCATCAATTTAACTTCCTCCCTCTCATCTAATCTGTACATAACCTTTTGCTGGCGCACCTCCTCGAAGAAGCTATGCGCTTCTGCGGTGGGCTGAAATGGAGTAATTTTACTGCAGGCGTCCCTCAACTGAGTTACCAAAAGTAGGGTGGTGTAGGTGATATGTGGACCTGCCTGATCCCTTAGCCTTCTTTCCGTGGTGACCGGATACATGGGTGTCGGGGCAGCTATGGGGTTTGGTGCGACCTGTGCAGATGGTGCTGCCGGTGCCTTTCTTTTTGGGATGCGTGGCGGCTGCTTTTGACTTTCCGTTCCTTTAACGTACATTTGTGCGCTTTCAGTTAACTCTTCCCAGTCTGCCATCTCTTCCTCATCTGTCTCATCTGTCCCGAAGGTACACATAAAACCATTCTGAACTGAAAGTAATGACTGGAGCTTATCTATCTTCCGCTGGCATTTAACATGGTCAGCGGTGCTCTGTCTTTGTTCTTTAGTGGACTGGTGGAGCGCTCCTAAAGCTGCCTGTAAATCAGCGCATTTATTTGTTAACTGGGTGACCTGGTCTTCAGTCTCCTCTCTTATCAAGACTGCGCGCTGTGTGTCTTGATAGGCCTTGTCGTACTGGGTCTGGAAGCTGCTAAGGTGTACTATGTAAGACTGGTGGGCGCGTTTAACATCGGCGATTTCCCTGTCTTTAGCGGCTAACTTCTCCCGGAGTTCCTCAATAATGTTCTCACTTTCTTTATTATTTCCCTCGTTCTCTTCTTCCTTCTCTGCTAACTGCCTGCCGAGCGTCTCAACGACCTCCTCGGTGCCTCGCAGCTATACCAAGAAGCGCACTATTGCCATTGGCTTTCTGAACTTTGCTGCGTTTTTCTTATATCTCTCACAAAGATTCTCCCACCAAGTCTGTCCTATCTTTCCTGGACCTGTCTCAGTGTTTGCACAAAAATTCGACCAAAGGGGCCATCCTTTCCCCTTTAAATACTTTCTCAACACATCCTCCCATTTGGTGCACTGCTCTGATTTATCAACTACTGTAACCTTGGATGCTGCTGTGGGTTCATCAACTTCTCTGTCATCTGCGCTGCCATCTCTTCTCTACTTAAATTTTGGAACATGGGGGAATAAGGAGTCGATCGAACAACGGGTATGGCTTATGGCTATATTCCGGTTCACAATCCCTCTCGATTTGCATGCAAGTCTGACGAGTTTACCTGTTACTTACGCATGCGGTTAGTGCACACTTCCGAAAATCGGTTATTTGGTCGATATGAAACTTACTCTTGTAGTTTGTTCTCTTTCCCAATTTAATTCAAGGTTGTGGGATCCCTCGGAGTAACAAAGTCACTTCTAATCGAAGTCCCGTCAGAGTCGCCAATAAATGCTGCCTTCTTTACTTTGGAGTGAACCACAAGATGTTTCTTATATCGACCAAATGACCACACAACCAATATGTTAGATCAAAAACACAGTTTATTAATAACACAAGACTTGTATCTCTATGCAATAACACACGCGGCTCCTTACTAAACTACACCTAACGACTAAGATGACCTTAACTTAACTTCGAGTGACCGGCACTGTGTGAGATATGGCCATTATCCCGGTCCACATGGTCGGTTTGGAAGTTGTTGGGTTCCTCTTATCTGGGCTCGTCCTTCAGGAATGGTCGCGGGTTCTTGAACTTGATTGTTCTGCTGCAGTTGGTCGCACACAGGCCGGTCCCAAAAGAGATCGATCTCTAGTGCGCAGGGTTTTTTATCCTTCATCTCTTTCACGCCCTTTTGGGTGGTCATTACTCCAGGTCCAATGGATCGATAGGGTTCTCAATCATCCTCATTGATCTCAGCCAATTACGGGTTGGATCCTTGATAGCTTGGAGGGTCCGAGCTATCTTTGTCCCAGGCACATAGGCCTTTCCAAATAAGGGGGGGTGGCGCCGGTTAGTCTGCTGCTCTTGTACCTCCTTGATTCAAACTCTCTTGTCCTGGGGGAAATGGTGATCGACTTTTAATGGATACAAGTTTCAGCCAAGTCTGGTTTCTTTGCGCAATACACAGAGGCTGTGTACCTGTCTGTGTCCCAAATTGACCACAATTCCCATGGTCCTTTGCAGGTGCCATTTTACATGACTACATAATAAATTGCCTTTCTATTCGGTCGGCCAAAATGGATAACCTCACATTTATCGACATTTAACTCCATCTGCCAATTTTTGGCCCAATCTCCCAGCCTTTCTATATCAGTCTGTAAAATCTTTATCTCCTCTTCACTACCTGCTTTCCCACCTGTTTTTGTAACTTCCACAAATGTTGCTGTGTTACACTCTGTCCCAGCTTGCAGATCATTTACATAGATTGTAAACAGTTGAGGTCCGAGGACTGATGCCTGCTGCTAGTTACAATTTGCCAGTCAGAGAAGGACCGCTGCTTTCTGTCAGTCAGCCAATCCTCAGTCCAATCTAGTACTCTACTCCCAATCCCCTGCGATCTCACCTTCTCGATCAGTCTTTTATGTCAAAGCCTTCAGGAAGTCTAGATATACCTCATCCCCAGGCTCTCCATTATCCACCCTGGTGGTTCCATCCTCAAAGAACTCAAGCAAGATTGTCAACACCCCTCATAAAACCATGCTGACAATGGTGAATTGAGCTTTGTCTTTCCAAATGTTCAGAGGAATAAAACTGAAAAACAGAGAAATTATGTTGAACTTATGTAGAACTCTCATTAGATCACATGAGAACACAGCTGTTCTGGTCCCCATTTAATAAAAGCAAATTAGATAAGATGCAAAAATGAATTACAGGGATGATACCAGAATTGAGAGACTACACCCCGCTGCAATTTAATATCGGGAGCAGCTTTAAGGCAAAAATTCCAGACCTTTCTCAGTGCAAAGTCCCACCTTAGGAGCTTCCAGCCGATCAGATGTAGTTCCCAGTAGTGCCAGCGGGGGATGGTGGCTGCTGCTGGCACTACAGGCAGTCCCACCATGCTGAAGAGCACGGATAACTCCGGGGTCAGGGATCTTGGAGAGGGAGGTCAGGCTCAAGGTAAGGGTGAGGGTGGGGGGAGCGTTGAAGACCTTGGAGTGGGGTGCTCTGTTGGGCCTCGCAGGCCCACAAAGGAGATCTTCTAAACTCCACCCCCTTTCCCAACACTGTCCCACACAGCTGAAGCTGCCGGGCTTCACTTGTGCCCTGGAACGCCCCACACAGTGACTGACGTGCCAGCAGCAGTGCCGTGAGATTTTTAGATCGTCATTAATTGGCCACTTAAATGTCTCAATAGGTCCGGTGCTTCCCCTGCCACACTGTAAAATTTAAAATAGGTTGGATGTGGGCAGATAGGTGGTGGGAAGCTTATCTGATGGATTTTATTCTTCCATCTTCAAACCATTGACAGGCATGCATTAAATCTAGCCCCATGTTTGTACATGGGGATGTCTAAAGCTTGGGGACATAAGATAGTCATTCATAAATACAATTGTGAATTCAGGATAAACCTCTTCGCCCAGAGAGTGCTAAGAGTGTGAAATATGCTGCCGTTACGAGCATTTGAGGCAAATAGCATCAGTGCATTTAAGAGGACGATAGATAAGCAAATGAGGGAGAAAGGAAAGAAGAATATACTAAAGTTTTTCAATGAAAATAGGTGGGAAGAGCCTTATGTGGAGCACAAAAGCCAGACAGACAAGATGGGCCAACTGGCCTGCTTCTGTGCTGTAAATCGATTTAATCTTCACAGAATTGTTACGCCGCAGAAGGAGGCCATTTGGCCCAGCATGTCTGCACTGCCCTTCATCATGCTTTCTTTCCTCAGTTTTTTTCAGCTCCAATAAAATGATCTTTGGGCAAACGATGATGTCTTTCACATTCAACTTTTATTGGTTATTGAAACTTTTGCTAAACTGTACACCATAGGAATTTACATTCAGGATGTTCAATATAAATATAAACAGGAAAACTTTAATATCTGATGCTACTTTTATATTGTCAGGTATGAGCTGCAAAATACTAGTTGCCTGTTACTTAATCACAACAATTATTATTTTTAAGAATGTTTCTGAATAGGCAGCTAAACTGTCTGGCCAAAGCTAGTGGAGTTCTGCTTTACATACCCTAATCTGAAAGTCACGATGCCGACAGCAATCTTAAAGTTTAGTCATAATGAGGAAAATGCAGGCCAACGTTAAAAACAGCAGCAAGCTGAATTGGCTTTCAGGTATGTTTTATTGGTATGTCTGTTGGGCTAGAAGGAGTAGGATTCTTTACTGAGTCCCACAGGGAGAGCTCAGTTCCTCCTCCCCCATCCTCTCCCATTCAGTCATGAAACTTTGAGAAGCCTTCTTCCTCACAATCCACCTGAATGCTGATAGACAACCAAATGCCACCTGATTTTCCAGTCTGCTGCTACTTCACACGCATTTGTCTCCTTTTCCACGTGGGAGCCTGGTTGTTAAAATCATTATCATAAGTCGCCACGACTGGGAAGCTTACGAAAACCAACAGCTTCTTGCCAGAATGTTGAAAATCCGCTTCACTGTATTTTCCTTTGCATGCATGCTTACGATAAAGTCAACATGAAAGATATATTAATCATAGGAGAAAGAGATAATTCAAACCTGAGACTTCTGAAATCAGAGGGGACCTAAGACTGCATCTTGTAATCTAATTACACTCATTGGCCCATACATTAAGAATCTTAGGGACAATAAGAACAGCTTAGTTTAAAAACTGTCATTGGAGTAACTAATCCCCAAACATTTTATATTAAAACATCTCGTTTATGTAAAACAGACATTTTTAATGTTTTGGAAAAAAAATAATCGATTGAAGCAATTTTGATCATACACCAGGAAACAGGCTTCCAGTGGGAAATCTGCTGAATCCTGTTATGGCTAGTACAATACAGCAAGCATTACAGTCAAATAGAAGCAAAGTACGGCGGATGCTGGAAATCGGAAATAAAAACAGAAAATGTTGCTTAAACTCAGAAGATCTTGCAGCATCTATGAAGAGAGAAACAGAGTTAATGTTTTGAGACAATGGAGCGTCATTCTCCGACCCCCCGCCGGGTCGGAGAATGGCCGTTGGCCGCCGTGAATCCCGCCCCCGCCCCTGCCGAAGTCTCCGGTACCGGAGATTGGGTGGGGGCGGGAATCGGGCCGTGCCGGTTGGCGGGACCCCCCGCTCAATTCTCCGGCCCGGATGGGCCGAAGTCCCGCCCAGAAATTGCCTGTCCCGCCGGCGTAAATCAAAGCTGGTATTTACCGGCGGGACCAGGCGGCGTGGGCGGGCTCCGGGGTCCTGGGGGGGGCGCGGGGCGATCTGACCCCGGGGGGTGCCCCCACGGTGGCCTAGCCCGCGATCGGGGCCCACCGATCCGCGGGCGGGCCTGTGCCGTGGGGGCACTCTTTCCCTTCCGCCTCCACCACGGCCTCCACCATGGCGGAGGCGGAAGAGATTCTCCCCACTGCGCATGCGCGGGAAACTGTCGGCGGCCGCTGATACTCCCGCGCATGCGCCGCATTTCCGCGCCAGCTGGCGGGGCAACAAACGCCATTTCCGCCAGCTGGCGGGGCGGAAATCCCTCCGGCGCTGGCCTAGCCCCTCAATGTTGGGGCTCGGCCCCCAAAGATGCGGAGCATTCCGCACCTTTGGGCCGGCGCGATGCCCGTCTGATTGGCGCCGTTTTTGGCGCCAGTCGGCGGACATCGCGCCGTTGGGGGAGAATTTCGCGCCATATGACCATTTTGTATAACTGAAGAGGGGTAGAAATGTATTGAGTTACATAGTTGGAGAGGGGAGTGGAGGAAGTGAGGCAGAACAGAAGGCCAGGATAGGTTGGAGCAAAGGAGAGATGGACAAAAATGCAATGGCCACACTGTTTGGCTTTCACTGTACACTGACCTTTGTTCTCATATTAACGGGTCTGCACCAACCCTCTGAAAGAGCATTATACCTAGGCCCACACTCCCACCCTATCGGCATGACCCCGTGTATTCACCGTGGCTAATCCATCTAACCTGCACACCTTTAGACTGTGGGAGGAAACCAGAGCACCCGGAGGAAACCCACGCAGACACGGGGAGAACGTGCAGACTCCGCACAGACAGTGACCCAAGACCAGAATCAATCCTGGATCATTGGCACTGGCAGCAGTGCTAACTACTGTGCCACCGTGCCACCGAAGTACTTATTTTGTCCTTAATACCATCGTTAACATTCCCTTTGTCTTGTGTCCCATGACATCTTCTTTCAGTCTCTCCTTAGCTGTTTCCTATTCCTGGCCTATTCCTGACCTTCTATTCTGCCCCACCTCCTCCTCTGGCCTCTCATTACATTTCTACCTCTTTTAAGTTCTGCAGTCGGGTCAATGGACTCAAAACATTAACTCTGTTTCTGTCTCTACACATGCTCCCAGACCTCTTGAGTTTATCCAACAAAATATTACAGGATATTCTGGGAAATCTGTTAATTCATAAAACCAGTTCAAACCCAGCGTTGAATAAACAATATAAATACTTCAAAAGAAACATAATTTTAGCCAGATAGTTAACCAAATACTTTGGTGCTGAATTATTTTTTTATAAATCTGGAGTAGCCAATTATTTTTCTTTTCCAATTAAGGGGCAATTCAGCATGACCAATCCACCCAACCAGCACATCTTTGGGTTGTGGGGGTGAAAATCACGCAGCTTTGCTGCTAAATTTAATTGGTAGAAACTGGGTAGGAGTGGTGGAGGATAATTAAAATGTGATGGGTTTCTCAACCCTCCTGTTCCCTGCTGGCATGTTGAGATGATGTTCTGCTCTTTTGAGCAAGTGATCAAGACATCCACAGGAAGGAGTCATAGAGGCATGACAGCACAGAAGGAAACCATTTGGGCCAACAAGTCCGTGTTGGCTGCCCGTGGAGCATACAGTTAGTTCCATTTCACTGCTCTAGCTTCTTAGCCCTGAAATGTCAGAGCAACAGTGTAGGTGAATGTTGCACCTCTCCAGGGAGGTCGTTATCAATCTGTGCACCTTGCTGCAGGGTGAACTGAAAGCAATGGGAGGTGATAGCCACCTGTTGCCAGTGGCGCTGAAGATCTCTGTTTGCTCAGTTATTCTACATCTCTGCATCATTCCAGAGATCCACAGGAGATGTTCATGGGTGCTTGCTGTCTGAGGAGCATCAATGCATCACAGTGATGTCCGATGCACTGTTCAGTGAGTATGTGCATTTGTGCACCAATCTGGACAATGAGCTAGAGAGAGCCATTAGGTTCAGGGCTGTTGCTGGATTTCCCAGATGTAGTCAACCCCATACATGTGACCATTAAGGTGTCCACAGTGCATCATCAACAGAAATAATTTTCTTTTTTTAAAATGTTTTTTATTCTCCTTTTTCACATTTTCTCCCACATTTACATCCATCAACAATAAACAATAATCAGCAAGATATGTCAGTCCCCATAATAACAACGATCCCATCTACCCACCAACCCCCAAACCTCAACCCGCATGTTTACATAAACAAATGGCAAAAAGGAATCAGGGATTACCCGTAGTCACCCTTAATCTTACACAGCTCTCCCCCCCCGCACCCCCACCCCCCCCCCCCCACCCCCCACCCCCCACCCCCCACACACACCCCACCGCAGGTCTCCAGCTCCTCCTGTCCACTGCCTCTTGTAAAACTCTTCCCCCCAACCTCGGTTCCTTCCCCCCAACTTTCCACCCCGGCTAGACCACTCGGACCCTGTTCTGCCAGGCTCCGATGGCCGCAGACCCTCCCCCCACCTCACTCCCGTTTAAACCGGCCAGCATGGAGGCCCCCGCCCGGGTCCCTTTCCACTTGCCCGGCCCAAGGAAAAGCCCAAAGATCCCCTTTTAGCACACAAACCCCGCATATCCACCTACACCCCAAAGAACTCTCATTTTGAGTGAAAGTCCCATCCCTTCCCTTGTCCAAATATATACCACATTGGCTCCTTTAATCTCTACACCCGCGCGCAGTGATACAAAAAAGAAGAAAATACAGTCATGAGGTTACATCGGCACATGGCCATTCCTCAATTTGTCAGTCCTTCTGCTTTCGCAAACTCCTCCGCTGCTTCCGCTGTTCCAAAATAAAAGTCCCTGAGCTTGTAAGTCACCCTCAGCTTCGCTGGATATACAATGCCGCACCGCACCTTGCTAATGTACAGTGCCCTCTTCACCCGGTTGAAGGTAGCCCGCCTCCTTGCCAGCTCCACCGTAAAGTCCTGGTATACACGTATACCAGCTCCAGCCCACTGCACCACCCGCTTCTGCTTGGCCCAGCTCAGGACCTTCTCCTTCACCCTGTACCTACGGAAGCACAGAGTCACTGCCCTTGGCGGCTCACTCGCCTTTGGTACAGGCCTCCACGACCGATGAGCCCGATCCAGTTCATATCGGGAGGGATCCTCCCCCTCCTCCAATAATTTTGCCAGCATCGCGGCAAAGTACTCAGTCGGCTTCGGTCCTTCAACTCCTTCGGGCAGCCCCACAATCCTCAAGTTCTGTCGCCTGGATCTGTTTTCCAGGTCTTCCATTTTTCCTCGCAGATCCTTGTTAGTGTCCATCACCTTCCGCATCTCTTTCCCCATCGAGACAAGTTGATCACCGTGCTGCAATAACGTCTCCTCCACTTCCTTCAGCGCCTCCCCTTCCTCTCGCACCTCCGCCACTGCGCTCGCCACCTCCGTCCTCACCGGGGAAACCGCCTCCTCCACCAGCACACTCAAAACCTCCCTCATCTCCTTCCTCACCGTCTCCATACATTTCGTAATCTGCGCCAACTGCTTTTCAAATTCCGCCGCCATCACCTTAGTTATTTCTTCAGCCGTATTTTTCACCCTCGACATTTTTCTTTGTTCCTTTTTTCCTCCTGTGTCTTCACTGTGCCTCCTCCGTGCCTTCTCCCTGATTCTGCCGCCTCCGCGGACCCTGGGACCGGGCTTAAAGCCCCGAAAATGCCGTTGCCGACCGGGAGCCCTCCATTGTGCGGCCGCCTCCCGCCCGCCGTCACCGGAAGCCTCAACAGAAAGAATCTTCACTCACTCAATGTTGAACTGCTCCGGTGGAAGGTGCAGGAAATTATGAATCATTTGAGGCAACCGCCAAATCCCCAGAGATGGCTGCCTGCCCTCCTGCCCAGAGCCTGGAGGTGTCATCTTTCAAACATGAGGCCAACGCAAGTCTTGCTTCTGCCATTCTCTCTGTCGATTTCCTTGCTTTTTGAAGGTATATTGGAAATCGCTTTATATTCAGTGCTGGCAGCCCTTTAATTATGGTGCCAGTACTGAACCACCTTTACCGCTCGCCTCTGCACCCTCAGTGGCTGGCCACCATGCACCTCAACTCTTTTTTTAATAAACATTTTATTGAGGTATTTTTGGTATTGTAAAAACAACGTAATAAACAATGTACATGAAACTATAAACATAGTGCAAAAGCCGTCTCCCTTCCTTACAGGTCCCACGTTTATTAACCCCCTACTCTAAGCTAAACTAACTACCCCGCCCCCCCCTTCTACTGACGATTAATTTTCCGTGAAGAAGTCGACGAACAGTTGCCACCTCCGGGTGAACCCTAACAGTGACCCTCTCAAGGTGAACTTGATTTTCTCCAGGCAGAGAAAGCTAGCCATGTCCGATAGCCAGGCCTCCGACTTCGGGGGCCTTGTGTCCCTCCAAGCTAATCGTATCCGTCTCCGGACTACCAGAGAAGCAAAGGCTAGAACTTCTGCCTCTTTCTCCTCCTGGATTCCCGGGTCTTCCATCAACCCGAAAATCGCCACCTCTGGACTCAGTGCCACTCTTGTTTTTAACACCGTGGACATAACATCTGCAAACCCCTGCCAAAATCCCCTAAGCTTCGGACATGTCCAGAACATGTGGACATGGTCCGCCGGTCCTCTCGCACATTTTGCACGCCTGTATTCCACCCCAAAGAATCTGCTCATCCGGACCACTGTCATGTGAGCCCGATGAACGACCTTGAATTGTATCAGGCTAAGCCTGGCACATGTTGCGGACGCGTTGACTCTACTCAACGCGTCCGCCCATAGGCCATCCTCTATCTCTCCTCCCAGCTCCTCCTCCCACTTGCGCTTCAGCTCCTCAGTCTGCGTCTCCTCCGACCCCATAAGTTCCTTGTAAATGTCAGAGATGCTCCCTTCTCCTACCCATCCTCTGGAAACTACCCTGTCCTGAATCCCCCTTAGCGGTAGGAGCGGGAAGGTTGACACCTGTTTATGTAGGAAGTCCCGCACCTGCAGATACCTGAATTTGTTTCCCCTCACCAACCCTAACTTCTCCTCCAGTGCCCTCATACTCAGAAAGCTCCCCTCTGTAAACATGTCCCCCATCCTCTCAATTCCTGCTCTCCTCCATATCCGGAACCCCCCATCCATACTTCCTGGGGTAAACCGGTGATTATTACAGATTGGGGACCAGACCGATGCTCCCTCTGCTCCCACATGTCTCCTCCATTGCCCCCAGACTCACAGGGCTGCCACCACCATGGGGCTGGTGGAGTACCGTGCCGGCGGGAACGGCAGAGGTGTAGTTACCAACGCCCCCAAGCTGGTGCCCTTGCATGAAGCCGCCTCCATACGCTCCCATGCCGACCACTCCTCCACCACCCACTTCCTGATCATGGCTATATTTGCCGCCCAGTAATAGTTGCTAAAATTTGGCAGTGCCAGCACGCCCTCTCCCCGACTCCGCTCAAGCATTACCTTCCTTACTCATGGGGTCTTGCCCGCCCAAACAAAGCCAGTGATCACTTTGTTGACCCGTTTAAAAAAGAACCGCGGAATAAAGATGGGGAGACACTGAAATATAAACAGGAATCTTGAGAGGACCGTCATCTTCACCGTCAGTACCCTCCCAGCTACTGGCAACGGGAGCGCGTCCCATCTCCGAAATTCGTCCTTCATTTGGTCTACTAGTCGGGCCAGATTTAATTTATGCAGCCAGTCCCATTTCCGCGCCTCTTGAATGCCTAGGTACCTAAAGCTTCCCCCTACTAATCTAAACTAGTATGGCAGGGGGGTGGGCACGGGAGCAATAGGTCAGAAGGTGAGAGCATTGAGGGAGAACTAGGGAAAAGGGACAGTGGGGCTCTGAGGCAGAGCAGACAGGGAGAAGTTGCTGAACACAGCGGGTCTGGTGGCCTGAAGTGCATATGTTTTAATGCAAGAAGTATTACGGGTAAGGCAGATGAACTTAGAGCTTGGATTAGTACTTGGAACTATGATGTTGTTGCCATTACAGAGACCTGGTTGAGGGAAGGGCAGGATTGGCAGCTAAACGTTCCAGGATTTAGATGTTTCAGGCGGGATAGAGGGGGATGTAAAAGGGGTGGCGGAGTTGCGCTACTGGTTAGGGAGAATATCACAGCTGTACTGCGGGAGGACACCTCAGAGGACAGTGAAGCTATATGGGTAGAGATCAGGAATAAGAAGGGTGCAGTCACAATGTTGGGGGTTTACTACAGGCCTCCCAACAGCCAGCGGGAGATAGAGGAGCAGATAGGTAGACAGATTTTGGAAAAGAGTAAAAACAACAGGGTTGTGGTGATGGGAGACTTCAACTTCCCCAATATTGACTGGGACTCACTTAGTGCCTGGGCTTAGACGGGGGGAAGTTTGTAAGGAGCATCCAGGAGGGCTTCTTAAAACAATATGTGGACAGTCCAACTCGGGAAGGGGCGGTACTGGACCTGGTATTGGGGAATGAGCTCAGCCAGGTGGTAGATGTTTCAGTAGGGGGGCATTTCGGGAACAGTGACCACAATTCAGTAAGTTTTAAAGTGCTGGTGGACAAGGATAAGAGTGGTCCTAGGATGAATGTGCTAAATTGGGGGAAGGCTAATTATAACAATATTTGGCGGGAACTGAAGAACAGAGATTGGGGGCGGATGTTTGAGGGCAAATCAACATCTGACATGTGGGAGGCTTTCAAGTGTCAGTTGAAAGGAATTCAGGACCGGCATGTTCCTGTGAGGAAGAAGGATAAATACGGCAATTTTCGGGAACCTTGGATAACGAGAGATATTGTAGGCCTCATCAAAAAGAAAAAGGAGGCATTTGCCAGGGCTAAAAGGCTGGGAACAGACGAAGCCTGTGTGGAATATAAGGAAAGTAGGAAGGAACTTAAGCAAGGAGTCAGGAGGGCTAGAAGGGGTCACGAAAAGGTATTGGCCAATAGGCTTAAGGAAATTCCCAAGGCTTTTTACACGTACAGAAAAAGCAAGAGAGTAGCCAGGGAAAGGGTTGGCCCACTGGAGGATAGGCAAGGGAATCTATGTGTGGAGCCAGAGGAAATGGGTGAGGTACTAAATAAATACTTTGCATCAGTATTCACCAAAGAGAAGAAATTGGTAGATGTTGAGTCTGGAGAAGGGTGTGTAGATAGCCTGGGTCACATTGAGATCCAAAAAGACGAGGTGTTGGGTGTCTTAAGAAATATTAAGGTAGATAAGTCCCCAGTGCCTGATGGGATCTACCCCAGAATACTGAAGGAGGCTGGAGAAGAAATTGCTGAGGCCTTGACAGAAATCTTGGGATCCTCACTGTCTTCAGGTGATGTCCCGGAGGACTGGAGAATAGCCAATGTTGTTCCTCTGTTTAAGAAGGGTCGCAAGGATAATCCTACAAGGAACTACAGGCCGGTGAGCCTTACTTCAGTGGTAGGGAAATTACTGGAGAGAATTCTTCGAGACAGGATCTACTCCCATTTGGAAGCAAATGGACGCATTAGTGAGAGGCAGCATGGTTTTGTGAAGGGGAGGTCGTGTATCACTAACTTGATAGAGTTTTTCGAGGAGGTCACTAAGATGATTGATGCAGGTAGGGCAGTGGATGTTGTCTATATGGACTTCAGTAAGGCCTTTGACAAGGTCCCTCATGGTAGACTAGTACAAAAGGTGAAGTCATACGGGATCAGGGGTGAGCTGGCAAGGTGGATACACAACTGGCTAGGTCATAGAAGGCAGAGAGTAGCAATGGAAGGATGCTTTTCTAATTGGAGGGCTGTGACCAGTGGTGTTCCACAGGGATCAGTGCTGGGACCTTTGCTGTTTGTAGCATATATAAATGATTTGGAGGAAAATGTAACTGGTCTGATTAGTAAGTTTGCAGACGACACAGAGGTTGGTGGAATTGCGGATAGCGATGAGGACTGTCAGAGGATACAGCAGGATTTTGATTGTTTGGAGACTTGGGCGGAGAGATGGCAGATGGAGTTTAATCTGGACAAATGTGAGGTAATGCATTTTGGAAGGTCTAATGCAGGTATGGAATATACAGTGAATGGTAGAACCCTCAAGAGTATTGAAAGTCAAAGAGATCTAGGAGTACAGGTCCACAGGTCACCGAAAGGGGCAACACAGGTGGAGAAGGTAGTCAAGAAGGCATACGGCATGCTTGCCTTCATTGGCCGGGGCATTGAGTATAAGAATTGGCAAGTCCTGTTGCAGCTGTATAGAACCTTAGTTAGGCCACACTTGGAGTATAGTGTTCAATTCTGGTCACCACACTACCAGAAGGATGTGGAGGCTTTAGAGAGGGTGCAGAAGAGATTTACCAGAATGTTGCCTGGTATGGAGGGCATTAGCTATGAGGAGCGGTTGAATAAACTCGGTTTGTTCTCACTGGAACGAAGGAGGTTGAGCGACGACCTGATAGAGGTCTACAAAACTATGAGGGGCATAGACAGAGTGGATAGTCAGAGGCTTTTCCCCGGGGTAGAGGGGTCAATTACTAGGGGGCATAGATTTAAGGTGAGAGGGGTATATTTAGCTTATACCCCGAAAACGAGCCAAATTCCCCTAGAATCCTCATGATTTCTTCCATCCCCTCTATTGTGTCCGATGCATACAGAAGCAGGTTGTCTGCACAGAGCGAGACTCTGTGCTCCACCCCCCCCCCCTACCCCCCCCCCCCCCACCCCCCCCGACCCCCCGGACCAGCCCCTTGAGGCTCTCAGAGCAATTGCCAATGGCTCTATAGCTAGCGGGAACAACAGTGGGGAGAGGGCCATCCCCCGGTGTGGTCTAAAATAGACCGATGTTGTCCTATTCATCCGTACGCTTACCACAGGAGCCTGATACAGCGACCTGACCCAGTCAATAAAGCCCTGCCCAAATCCGAACCGTCCCAGTACCTCCCACAGATAATCCCATTCTACCCGATCAAAATCTTTTTCTGCATCCATTGCAATCACTACCTCCACCTCCCTACCTTTGTGGGCATCATGATCACGTTTAACCACCTTCTTACATTGGCCACTGATATACCATCAATTCACTGCGAGACTATGAGAACGAGTGAATTTAAGGCTTTATTATCCAGGTGTCTGCTGTACAAATGAGTGCCGCCCACAGGTGGCAGGTCTATATATAGCCCCGGGGGTGTGGAGCCAGAGGCGGAGCCCACCGGGGTTCTAGTACAATACCTGGAAGTAGATCGTATTACCATTTCCTGGCCATAGGTCACAGTAGTATACAGACAGCTCATATTCAGGTCAATGCATTCACTGCATTCACCCCCTGTTAAAAGAATTAGGTCTGGCGGGGGTGACGTGGGGTCATCAAATATTCAGTCTGTCTGGAGGCCGGATCGTTCTCTTAGACCTCCTCAGCTCTGGCAGTGCGGCGGGCATGATTGTTGCAGTTGGTGACTCCAGGGGCGTGTTGTCTGGAGCTTCAGTCCGGCGTGTCGGAGACGATTGAGGGATGGGGGTAGGCAGGGGGCTGGTGGGTGGTGGCAGTGCAGGCGCGGGACAGTGCAGCGGGCGTAAGGAGGGCGTAAGGTGGTATGCTGTGGGGGGGGGGGCCTTGTTGGCAGGGGTACCAGCGGGCGCCAGGTCCCGTAGGGAGACTGTATCTTGCCGTCCGTCCTGGTGCGTGACGTAGGCATATTGGGGGTTGGGGTGCAGCAGCTGGACCCTCTCGACCAGGGGGTCAGTCTTATGGCTGCTCGCATGCTTCCAGAGAAGGACAGGTCCCAGAGTTGTCAGCCAGGATGGAAGCGAGACCCCAGAGATGGACTTCCTCGGGAAGACAAACAAACGGTCGTGAGGGGTCTAGTTCGTGGCTGTGCAGAGGAGTGATCTAATGGAGTGGAGGGCATCGGGGAGGACCACCTGCCAGTGGGGGATAGGGAGACTCCTAGACCGGAGGGCAAGAAGGACGGCCTTCCATACCGCCATGTTCTCCCTCTCCATCTGCCCATTTCTCTGCGGGTTATAGCTCGTAGTCCTGCTCGAGGCGATGCCTTTACTGAGCAGGTACTGACGCAGCTCATCGCTCAGAAACCATGTGCCACGGTCACTGTGGACATGCGTAGGGAAACCGAACAGCGTGAAGATGCTGTGCAGTGCCTTTGTAACAGTGGCCGAGGTCATGTCGGGGCAGGGGACAGCGAAGGGGAAGCGGGAGTACTCGTCAGTGATGGTCAGGAAGTATATATTGCGGTTGGTGGAGGGGAGGGGCCCTTTGAAGTCAGTACTGAGGTGCTCAAAGGGCAGGGAGGCCTTTACCAGATGAGCCTTGTCTGGCTGATAGAAGTGCGGTTGGCAGTCCCTGGTCATGGCCCTGACCTCCTCGGTGGAGTAGGGTAGATTGCAGGCCTTAATAAAGTGGATAAGCCGGGTGACCCCCGGGTGACAGAGGTCATCGTGGGTAGCCCGAAGTCGGTCATCTTGCTCGCTGGCGCATGTGCTGTGGGACAGGGCATCTGAGGGTTCGTTGAGCTCCCCAGGACGATACTTGATATCGTAATTGTAGGTGGAGAGTTCGATCCTCCACCTCAAGATTTTGTCATTTTTAATTTTGGCCCGTTGTGCGTTGTCAAACATAAAGGCTACCGACCGCTGGTCGGTGACGAGGGTGAACCTCCTACCGGCTAGGTAGTGCCTCCAGTGCCGCACAGCTTCCACTAAGGCTTGTGCTTCCTTCTCGACTGAGGAATGTCGGATTTCGGAAGCGTGGAGAGTTCTAGAGAAGAAGGTTACTGGCCTGCCCGCCTGGTTGAGTGTGGCAGCCAGTGCGACGTCTGACGCATCGCTCTCGACCTGGAAGGGGACGGACGCGTCCACCTCGTGCATTGCGGCCTTCGTGATATCGGCCTTGATGCGGCTGAAGGCCAAGCGGGTCTCAGCCGTCAGGGGGAATATAGTGGTTTTAATAAGTGGGTGGGCTTCGCCCGCATAGTTGGGGACCCACTGGGCATAGTAGGAGAATAGCCCCAGGCATCGTTTGAGGGCCTTGAGTCTGTGGGGAAGGGGAAGTTCCGTGAGGAAGCACATACAGTCGGGGTCGGGCCCTAGGACTCCGTTTTCCACGACATAGCCGAGGATGGCTAGCCGGGTTGTGCGGAAAACACACTTCTCCTTGTTATATGTGAGGTTGAGGGATTGGGCGATTTGGAGG
Source organism: Scyliorhinus torazame (assembly GCF_047496885.1). NCBI lineage: Eukaryota > Metazoa > Chordata > Chondrichthyes > Carcharhiniformes > Scyliorhinidae > Scyliorhinus > Scyliorhinus torazame. The sequence goes on from NC_092709.1 coordinate 119,226,430, forward strand.
AACCTCTGAAGGTTGGCGTTGTGGTCCTGTTGATCATGCCGCAGATGGTAACATTGTTCAAGTACGGGTATGTAGCCCGCAGCCATACTGGTCCACCATTTGGTCCATCGCTCTCTGGAAGACTGAGACTCCATTAGTGCCGCCGAAAGGAACCCTGAGGAAGTGGAAGAGTCAACCGGCTGCTTCAAAAGCAGTGTGGTGGCGATCTTCCGGGCGGATCAGGAGCTGGTGGTAGGCAGACTTCAGATCCACCGTGGAGAAAATCTGGTATTGTGCTATCTGGTTGACCATCTCCGCAATGCGCTGGAGAGGGTACGCATCCAGTTGCGTGAACCGGTTTATGGTTCCGCTGTAGTCCACCTCCATCCGGTTCTTTTCCCTGGTTCTGACAACTACCACTTGTGCTCTCCCGGGGCTGTTGCTGGCCTCGATGACCCCCTCCCTCAAGAGTCGCTGGACCTCTGACTTGATAAAAATCATTTCTTGTGCGCTGTACCGCCTGCTCCTGGTGGCGACGGGCTTACAGTCGGGGGTGAGGTTCGCAAAGAGCGATGGGGGAGCGACCTTAAGGGTCGCAAGGCTACATACCGTGAAGGGGGGTAAGGGTGAGCCGAACTTTAGGGTCAGGCTTCGATGACTGCATTGGAAGTCTAGTCCAAGCAGTAGGGGGGCGCAGAGGTGAGGGAGGACGTACAGTTTAAAATGGGCGTACTCAGCGCCCTGTATCGCGAGGTTCGCGACACAGTAACCCCGGATCTGTACCGAATGGGATCCGGAGGCAAGGGAGATTGTTTGGGATGCGGGGTAGATGTGAAGGGAGCAACGCCTTACCATGTCAGGGTGAACAAAGCTCTCTGTGCTCCCGGAGTCGAAAAGACAGGGGGTCTCGTGCCCGTTGACCCGGACGACCATCATAGAACGTTTCAGGTGCTTTGGCCACGACTGGTCAAGGGTGACTGCGCCAAGCTGCAGGTAGCCTGCGTGGTCGAAGGTATCGGGGTCACAAACTGGCAGCCCCCACGAGTCGCACGTGTCGGGCTGAGTCGAAGGTGGCGACCAAGATGGCCGCCCCCATCGGGTGCACATGTCGGTTGGTGTTGAAGCTGGCGGCCAAGATGGCCACCCCCACGAGTCGCACGAGGCTGATGACGCGTCTGAAGGAGGTGTTCCCGGCAGGCACGCAGCCACATTTGCGGGGTCTGTGGACCTATGAGTCCGTGGGTCGGGCCTGGTAAGCTTTTGACTTCTGGGCTTTAGGTCGGCCCAGACAGACTCTGGCGAAGTGTCCCTTTTTGCCACAGTCGCTGCACATCGCGGTGCGGGCTGGGCAACGCTGCCGGGGGTGTTGACCCTGGCCGCAGAAGTAGCACAGCGGTTCCCCGGTCTGGACGGGCAGCTGTGTGGCACAGGCCTGTGACATAGTTGGGTCTGGTGGAGGCTGCGTCGGTGGTGCCCACGAGGGGTTCGCTGGTTCTGTGGGGAACACGCTGATGCTCTGGTAGGCCACCTCTAACGAGGTGGCTAGTTTTACCGTGCCCTGCAGGTCAGTGGCCCCGTTTTCCAGCAGGCGCTGCCTGAGGTAGTTGGACCGGATCCCAGCCACGTAGGTGTCCCGGATCTGCAGCTTCATGTGCTCCTCGGCCTTCACATCCTGATAGTTGCAGTTCCTGGCGAGTCGGGTCAGGTTCTCTAGGTACTCGTCCAGCGATTTCCCCGGCGCATTGACGGCGAGTAGTGAGGAGGTGCCCCGCGAACACCTCATTTGCGGGCTTCACGAAGTGCGCCTTCAGAGTCGCGACCGCCGCCTTGTACGTGGCAGCTTTCTCTATCATTACGGAGATTCGATGGCTCACCCGTGCGAGGAGGAGGTGCAGCTTGAGGGTTTCAGAGGGAGGCGTTGCGGAGGAATCGAGGTAGGCCTCAAAACAGCGAAGCCAGTGGGAGAAGATCTCCTTAGCTTCTGTTGCTCGTGCGTCAAGTTCGGGTTTATCTGGCTTTAGAGCGGCTTCCATAGTGATGTTGCTGGATAATAAATTGATATACCATCAATTCACAGCGAGACTATGAGGACGAGTGAACATAAGGCTTTATTATCCAGGAACTTGCCTGCCAGTGTCTGCTGTACAAATGAGTGCAGCCCATAGGTGACAGGTCTATATATCGCCCCAGGGGCGGAGCCAGAGGCGGAGCCCACCGTCTAGTACAATACCTGGAAGTAGATCGTATTACCATTTCCTGGCCATAGGTCACAGTACTATACAGACAGCTCATATTTAGGTGAATACAATCACCACAACCACCAACTGCCTACCCTTAACAAACCCCGTCGGGTCCTCCCCAATAACGTCCGGAACACAATCCTCAATCCTCGAGAACAAAATTTTGGCCAGCAATTTGGCATCCACATTCAACAGGGATATTGGCCTGTAGGACCCACACAGTTCTGGGTTCTTGCCCCGCTTAAGAATCAGCGAAACCGTGGCCTGTGACATCATCGGGGGCAGCACCCCTCTTAGAACATAGAACAGAGAACAATACAGCGCAGTACAGGCCCTTCGGCCCACGATGTTGCACCAAAACAAAAGCCATCTAACCTACACTATGCCATTATCATCCATATGTTTATCCAATAAACTTTTAAATGCCCTCAGTGTTGGCGCGTTCACTACTGTAGCAGGTAGGGCATTCCACGGCCTCACTACTCTTTGCGTAAAGAACCTACCTCTGACCTCTGTCCTATATCTATTACCCCTCAGTTTAAAGTTATGTCCCCTCATGCCAGCCATTTCCATCCGCGGGAGAAGGCTCTCACTGTCCACCCCATCCAATCCCCTGATCATTTTGTATGCCTCTATTAAGTCTCCTCTTAACCTTCTTCTCTCCAACGAAAACAACCTCAAGTCCATCAGCCTTTCCTCATAAGATTTTCCCTCCATACCAGGCAACATCCTGGTAAATCTCCTCTGTACCCGCTCCAAAGCCTCCACGTCCTTCCTATAATGCGGTGACCAGAACTGTACGCAATACTCCAAATGCGGCCGTACCAGAGTTCTGTACAGCTGCAACATGACCTCCTGACTCCGGAACTCAATCCCTCTACCAATAAAGGCCAACACTCCATAGGCCTTCTTCACAACCCTATCAACCTGGGTGGCAACTTTCAGGGATCTATGTACATGGACACCTAGATCCCTCTGCTCATCCACACTTTCAAGAACTTTACCATTAGCCAAATATTCCGCATTCCTGTTATTCCTTCCAAAGTGAATCACCTCACACTTCTCTACATTAAACTCCATTTGCCACCTCTCAGCCCAGCTCTGCAGCTTATCTATATCCCTCTGTAACCTGCTACATCCTTCCACACTATCGACAACACCACCGACTTTAGTATCGTTTGCAAATTTACTCACCCACCCTTCTGCGCCTTCCTCTAGGTCATTGATAAAAATGACAAACAGCAATGGCCCCAGAACAGATCCTTGTGGTACTCCACTTGTGACTGTACTCCATTCTGAACATTTCCCATCAACCACCACCCTCTGTCTTCTTTCAGCTAGCCAATTTCTGATCCACATCTCTAAATCACCCTCAATCCCCAGCCTCCGTATTTTCTGCAATAGCCTACCGTGGGGAACCTTATCAAACGCTTTGCTGAAATCCATATACACGACATCAACTGCTCTACCCTCATCTACCTGTTCAGTCACCTTCTCAAAGAACTCAATAAGGTTTGTGAGGCATGACCTACCCTTCACAAAGCCATGCTGACTATCCCTGATCATATTATTCCTATCTAGATGATTATAAATCTTGTCTCTTATAATCCCCTCCAAGACTTTACCCACTACAGACGTGAGGCTCACCGGTCTATAGTTGCCGGGGTTGTCTCTGCTCCCCTTTTTGAACAAAGGGACCACATTTGCTGTCCTCCAGTCCTCTGGCACTATTCCTGTAGCCAATGATGACATAAAAATCAAAGCCAAAGGTCCAGCAATCTCTTCCCTGGCCTCCCAGAGAATCCTAGGATAAATCCCATCAGGCCCCGGGGACTTATCTATTTTCAGCCTGTCCAGAATTGCCAACACCTCTTCCCTACGTACCTCAATGCCATCTATTCTATTAGCCTGGGGCTCAGCATTCTCCTGCACAAGATAATCTTTTTCCTGAGTGAATACTGACGAAAAATATTCATTTAGTATCTCGCCTATCTCTTCAGACTCCACACACAATTTCACATCCCTGTCCTTGACTGGTCCTACTCTTTCCCTAGTCATTCGCTTATTCCTGACATACCTGTAGAAAGCTTTTGGGTTTTCCTTGATCCTTCCTGCCAAATACTTCTCATGTCCCCTCCTTGCTCGTCTTAGCTCTCTCTTTAGATGCTTCCTCGCTACCTTGTAACTATCCATCGCCCCAACCGAAACTTCACACCTCACCTTCACATAGGCCTCCTTCTTCCTCTTAACAAGAGATTCCACTTCCTTGGTAAACCACGGTTCCCTCGCTTGACGCCTTCCTCCCTGCCTGACCGGTACGTACTTATCAAGAACACGCAGTAGCTGATCCTTGAACAAGCCCCACTTATCCAGTGTGCCCAACACTTGCAGCCTACTTCTCCACCTTATCCCCCCAAGTCACGTCTAATGGCATCATAATTGCCCTTCCCCCAGCTATAACTCTTGCCCTGCGGTGTATACTTATCCCTTTCCATCATTAACGTAAACGTCACCGAATTGTGGTCACTATCCCCAAAGTGCTCTCCTACCTCCAAATCCAACACCTGGCCTGGTTCATTACCCAAAACCAAATCCAACGTGGCCTCGCCTCTTGTTGGCCTGTCAACATATTGTTTCAGGAAACCCTCCTGCACACACTGTACAAAAAACGACCCATCTATTGTACTCGAACTATATCTTTTCCAGTCAATATTTGGAAAGTTAAAGTCTCCCATAATAACTACCCTGTTACTTTCGCTCTTATCCAGAATCATCTTCGCCATCCTTTCCTCTACATCCCTAGAACTATTAGGAGGCCTATAAAAAACTCCCAACAGGGTGACCTCTCCTTTCCTGTTTCTAACGTCAGCCCATACTACCTCGGAAGAAGAGTCCCCATCTAGCATCCTCTCCGCCACCGTAATACTGCTCTTGACTAGCAGCGCCACACCTCCCCCTCTTTTGCCTCCTTCTCTGAGCTTACTAAAACACCTAAACCCCGGAACCTGCAACATCCATTCCTGTCCCTGCTCTATCCATGTCTCCGAAATGGCCACAACATCGAAGTCCCAGGTACCAACCCATGCTGCCAGTTCCCCTACCTTGTTTCGTATACTCCTGGCATTGAAGTAGACACACTTCAAACCACCTACCTGAACACTGGCCCCCTTCTGCGACGTCAAATCTGTGCTCCTGACCTCTATACTCTCATTCTCCCTTACCCTAAAACTACAATCCATGTTCCCATGCCCCTGCTGCATTAGTTTAAACCCCCCCAAAGAGCACTAACAAATCTCCCCCCCAGGATATTTGTGCCTCTCGGGTTCAGATGTAGACCATCCTGTCTGTAGAGGTCCCACCTTCCCCAGAAAGAGCCCCAGTTATCCAGAAATCTGAATCCCTCCCGCCTGCACCATCCCTGTAGCCACGTGTTTAAATGCTCTCTCTCCCTATTCCTCATCTCACTATCACGTGGCACGGGCAACAACCCAGAGATAACAACTCTGTTTGTTCTAGTTCTGAGCTTCCATCCTAGCTCCCTGAAAGCCTGCCTGACATCCTTGTCCCCTTTCCTACCTATGTCGTTAGTGCCAATGTGGACCACGACTTAGGGCTGCTCCCCCTCCCCCTAAGGACCCGGAAAACACGATCCGAGACATCACGTACCCTTGCACCTGGGAGGCAACATACAAAACGTGAGTCTCTCACGCTCCCACAAAATCTCCTATCTGTGCCCCTGACTATAGAGTCCCCAATTACTAATGCTCTGCTCCTCTCCCCCCTTCCCTTCTGAGCAACAGGGACAGACTCCGTGCCAGTGGCCCGTACCCCATGGCTTACCCCTGGTAAGTCGTCCCCCCCACAAGTATCCAAAGCGGTATACTTGTTTCTCAGGGGAACGACCGCAGGGGATCCCTGCACTGACTGCTTTTTCCCAGTCCCTCTTACAGTTACCCACCTATCTCCAATCTTTGGTGTAACTAATTCCCTGAAGCTGCTATCTATGACCCCTTCTGCCTCCCGAATGATCCGAAGTTCTTCCAACTCCAGCTCCAGTTCCCTAACTCGGTCTTGGAGGAGCTGGAGATGGCAGCACTTCCTGCAGGTAAAATCAGCAGGGACACTAACGGCATCCCTCACCTCAAACATCCTGCAGGAGGAACATTGCACTCCCTTCCCTGCCATTCCTCTAACTTTCTACCAAGATCTGGCTAACAACTAAATTAAATTTTTTATAAAAAATAATAATAATATAATAAAATATGGTACTTACCTCACACCAATGGGTTTTATTATTAGGTTAGAGGAGGAGGGCGGGTGGGAGACATTACACGTGTAGTGTCTCGGGTTTCCTCTCCACCAGAATTTATTGGTGAGGGCCTTCCCAGACGTCCGCGGGTCGACTTCCTGATCCCGCCTAAAACACTAATTTTAAAAAAAAAATTCTCAGCTCCTGCTGAAATTGACTAACCAGCCAGCCCCACTCCCGCCGAAATCGACTGGCCTGCCCCTGCAAAGACAAGTGCTTTTAAAGGACAGACTTACCTCCCAGCAGCCACTTCCGCACTGCTCCCGCTGAAACTGACTCACCAGCTGTTCTCCCGCCGAAATCGACTGGCCTGCCCCTGCAAAGACAAGTGCTTTTAAAGGACAGACTTACCTCCCAGCAGCCACTTCCGCACTGCTCCCTCTGAAACTGACTCACCAGCTGTTCTCCCGCCGAAATCGACTGGCCTGCCCCTGCAAAGACAAGTGCTTTTAAAGGACAGACTTACCTCCCAGCAGCCACTTCCGCACTGCTCCCGCTGAAACTGACTCACCAGCTGTTCTCCCGCCGAAATCGACTGGCCTGCCCCTGCAAAGACAAGTGCTTTTAAAGGACAGACTTACCTCCCAGCAGCCACTTCCGCACTGCTCCCGCTGAAACTGACTCACCAGCTGTTCTCCCGCAGAAATCGACTGGCCTGCCCCTGCAAAGACAAGTGCTTTTAAAGGTTGACTTACCTCCCAGCAGCCACTTCCGCACTGCTCCTGCTGAAACTGACTCACCAGCTGTTCTCCCGCCGAAATCGACTGGCCTGCCCCTGCAAAGACAAGTGCTTTTAAAGGACAGACTTACCTCCCAGCAGCCACTTCCGCACTGCTCCCGCTGAAACTGACTCACCAGCTGTTCTCCCGCCGAAATCGACTGCAGCCTCATTGAACATCCTCATCAACACCGGCCCCAATATCCCAGAGAACCTTTTATAAAACTCCACTGGGGACCCGTCTGGCCCTGGGGGCTTTACCTGACTGCATGGCCTTCAGACCCTCCACTATCTCTTCCAACCCGATCGGGGCCCCCATCACTTCTACCAGCTCCCCGTCCACCTTTGGGAAATTCAACCCCTCCAAGTAGTGCCTCATCCCCTCCGGCCCCGTAGGGGGTTCCGACCTGTACAGCCTATTGTAGAAATCCCTAAACGTCTTATTTACCCCTGCTGAATCTCCAACCAGGTTCCCATCTCCGTCAATTACTTTCCCTATCTCCCTGGCTTCGTTCCTCTTTCTAAGCTGCTGTGCAAGCATTCTTCTGGCCTTCTCTTCATGCTCATAGATCTTTCACCTTTCTCAGCTGCTCCACCGCCCTCCTTGTGGTTAACAAGCCGAACTCCGCCTGTAACCTCCGCTGTTCCCTTAAAAGCCCTGCCTCTGGGGTCTCCGCGTACCTCCTATCGATCTGTAGTATCTCCTTTACCCGTCGGTCCGTCCCTGCTCTCTCCACCTTCTCCCTATGGGCCTGTATCGAGATCAGCTTCCCTCTGACCACCGCCTTCAGTGCTTCCCACACCACCGATGCTGAAATTTCTCCGGTGTCGTTGACCTGCAGGTAGTTCTGAATACATTTCCTCAGCCGCTCGCACACCCATTCGTCAGCCAAAGTCCCACATCCAACCTCCATTGCGGGCGCTGGTTACTGCCTTTACTAACCTGCAGGTCAACCCAGTGAGGAGCATGGTCTGAGATTGTGATTGCTGAGTACCCCGTGCCCACCACCCCAGCCAGCAAGGCCCTGCTCAAAATAAAGAAATCAATCCGGGAGTACACTTTATGCACATGTGAGTAGAAGGAGAATTCCTTCACCCTCGGCTGTCCAAATCTCCATGGATCCACCGCCCCCCCCCCCCCCCCCCATCTGCTCCATGAACCCTTTTAGTTCCTTTGCCATTGCTGGCACCCTGCCCGTTTTCGAGCTTGACCGGTCCAATCGAGGGTCAATAACTGTGTTGAAGTCCCATCCCATGACCAACCTGTGCGAGTCAAAGTCCGGTATCTTTCCCAGCATCCTCTTTTTCAACTCCACATCATCCCAATTTGCCGCATACACATTTACTAATACCACCTGCACCCCCTCTAGTTTTCCACTGACCTTAATGTACCGACCTCCCACATCCGAGACTATTCTACCCGCCTCAAACACCACCCGTTTATTGATCAGGATCGCGACCCCTCTAGTCTTTGAGTCTAGTCCCGAGTGAAAGACCTGACTGACCCAGCCTTTCCTCAATCTAATCTGGTCAGTTACTCTAAGGTGCGTCTCCTGCAACATTACCATGTCCGCCTTCAGTCCCCTAAGATGCGTGAACACACGTGCCCTCTTGACCGGCCCATTTAACCCGCGAACATTCCAGGTGATCAGCCTAGTTGGGGGGTTCATTGCCCCCCTCTTTGCCGATCAGCCATCCTCTTTTTTGCGCCCGTCTCCAGCTCATGCTCCGCGCCTCCACTGGTCCGCTCCCAGGCATTCTCTGCCCCCTACCTCCTCTCTGTCCCTTAGCCCAAGTCCCTCCCTCGTCAGCAGAACATTTACCCCCCTCCCCCCCTAGTAACAACACTCTGTAACCCACCCCTCTAATAAACCGAAAGTGTGCCCTCCCCCCACTGCGCTTCCGTGAGCTAGCCCGCCCAGCTAGCTTGGTGGCCCCCATCTCTGGCGCCAGATAGTCTCTGACCTATTGTCATCCCCTTCCCCCCCCTTCCCCCCACACCCCCCGCTCATACAAACATGCTCCAACATCAAACAATCCCCACACAATTGCCCGACAGAAAAACACCAAGATCTAAACAAGCACACCTCCATCCCCCAACAGTGCAAATGAAACCCTTAACTCACTCAGCTCTACCGCCGGTCCCAAATCAATGCAAAAGGCATTACAAACAGCTTCCACAAAACAAAAAACGAGAAGCTTTTTTTAAAAAAAAGAACAAGAAGTTTGCAGCGAAGTTCCAAAGTTCTCAGTCCACCACCAGTCCTTTCCTTTTCGCGAAGTCCAGTGTGCCCTCAGGCGACTTGAAATAAAAGTGCTGTTCCTCGTGCGTGACCCAGAGACGGGCAGGATACAACAGTCCGAACTTCACCTTTTTCTTAAAATGATCAACCTAATCTGGTTGAAGCCTGCTCTTCTCCTGGCCACGTCTGCACTCAGGTCCTGGTAAACCCGCAGGATACTGTTGTCCCACTTACAGCTCCGTGTCTGCTTGGCCCACTGCAGAATGCGCTCCTTATCCAAGTACCTGTGGAATCTCACCACCATTGCCCTCAGGGGGTCTCCCATTTGCGGCTTCCTCGTGAGCGCTCTGTGAGCCCTGTCCACCTCCAAGGGGAGAATGTCCCCTCCCCCAGTAGCTTCTCAAACATACCCGCTACGTATGCCCCAGCGTCCACTCCTTCGGACACCTCCGGGAGCCCAACGATTCTCAAGTTCTGTCGGCGGGACCTATTCTTTAGGTCCTCCACTTTCTCCAAGAGCCTTTTCTGCTGGTGTCTCAGCATCCCCACCTCCAACTCCACCGCAGTTTGATGTTCCTCCTGCTCAGCCAGCGCCTTCTCTACTTTCTGGATCGCCCGATCTTGGGCGTCCAATCTAAGCTCCAGCCGCTCAATTGACTCTTTTATCAGGTCCAAGCAGTCCCGTTTCTGCTTCGCGAAGCCTTCCTGAATAACTTGCATCAGCTGCTCCGTTGACCGCTGGGTCGACAAACCAGAGGTCCGGTCCTCCGCCATGCTGTCTCCTGCTGCAGCTTCAGCCCAAGTCTTCTCTGTCTTTCTGTTTCTGACGAGCACTTCTAGTCCTTCTCCCCGTGCACCGATGTCCTCTGTCATCAGTTTTACAATTCACGTCCGGTAGAAAATCGGGGGAAAAGGTCCAAAAGTCCGACCAGAGCGGGAGCCACCAAATGTGCGATTTACTCCTTCATAGCCACCACCAGAAGTCTCCATGCATCTCAACTCTTAATTGACCAACTGCTGGAAGATCGCATGCGGCTGGTTGTAGAAGTGGCTCCTGTTTCTGCTCATGACAGTGGGGGCGAGGCCCCATCACAAAATTCACTCCCATATTTCTTTTACTGGTATTGAAGCTGTGTGAGGACCAATGTCTGAACACTATTAAATCTCTTTGTGCACTGCTCTAAACAACCATTCTCCTGTTAACACTGCAAACAAAGGAATTCAATACAAATCTGTAAAACATTCTCATGCCAAACTTTGTACAGAGTATTTTTAAGCCTTTGTATCCAAGGCAAAGTTTAACTGTAGATAATCAGGTCAGCTTTGTCAGTGTAGACTGTATTCTAGATCGTCGATTTTTTAAAATTGACACTTGGCAACAAGTATTATCCAGGGCTTATGACTGGGCTACAAAGATTCTGGCATTTTTACTTCAGGGGACGAGCAGAAAACAGTTGGCTTTTGCAATGTGACAGTTAGATCGAAAGTTAGTTTGCAAAAGCTGTTTTAATACTGGTTTAGGGCCTTTGTCTCGCTACTGGCTATGAAGTCATGCTAAAATAACACCAAAGGAAACTTTCTGCACTTGTTAAGTCGAGCATTTAGCAAGATCCATCAATAATTAATCTTTCTAGGCACTGGTTCTTGTGAAACACTTGTGTGCACAAATTCCATCTCTAAAGCACTGCTAGGGATGAATGCTTTTTGTCTTGACAGAAGACTGTCTGGCAATGTTCCCAGAATCTCAGCACCAGAGGTCTCCTGAATGCCACCTCATCAAAGTCCTCACATGAGTCCTCTGCAGCAGAAGTTGTCTTTGATCTCTTCACTTAGTGAACTGGCACACAAACCCGTTGGATGCTGTGTTATAGGGGGCTGGCCTCATATGTTGGTTGCAATTGGTCTTAAGAAGTGCTAAAACATCCGCCCTCGTGAAGCAAATCCTGTAATCTGTTACGAGGACCTCAGGGATCCCATGCATGGAGAAAGAGAGGCACATCTTCCCTGCCGTTGCGATCAAGTTATGGTTGTTATCCGATGGACCTCTAACTATTTGGAATGGGTGTCTACTAACATAGAAACATGAAGCCCATGACAAGTCTAGCGAAGTCTGCACGGACCCAGGCCCAAGGGCAGCCCAGCCACTCCGAAGGGTAGAGAGGTGCGGCGGCGGGAGCCGCTGGTGTTTCTGGCAGATCGGGCATTACTATGCTTACTTCTCGATGGAGTACTGGCCACCATACGTAACTCCATGCCAAAATCTTCATCTTGGTCACCCCTGGGTGCCCATTGTGCAAGTCTCGTAGCATAAGTGCCTGGCTCTTAACCTGGATCATGACCCATGTGCCCCACAGTAGGATCGGTCTTCAATACTAAGCTTGATATCCTGGAAGAGAAAGTCCATAGCAACTGTCAATGCTGACCACCCATGAGGACGAGGTGTCGCACCCGGTCAAGGGTGGGATGCATCTGGGTGTATTCGTGGATACAAGACAAAGTAACCAGCAGCGAGTCCACAAAATTCAACACAGCCACCATCTTTTCCGCTGTAAGAGGAGGTAAAGCTGCAATTGGCAGGGGCAGCCAGCTCAGAGCATCGGCATGCGCTATCTCAGTCCCCGGCCAATGCGCTAAAGAATACTTGTAAACGGCTAGCAGCAGCCCCCGCCATAAGAGGTATGCCAATGTGAAGGGCGGAATCATCTTATCTCTCGAAAGAGACCCAGGTGGGGCTTGTGGTCCGTAACAAGAATAATGTGGTGACCAGATATATTGGTGGAACTTTTTCACATCGAAGACCACCATCAAACCCTCCTTCTCAATCTGCACGTACTTGTGCTTGGCAGCAGTCAGCGTCCGGGACGCAAAAGTCATCAGTCATTCCCTACCATCCGGCATCCAATGGGCCAGGACAGTCCTGATCCCGTATGGTGATGTGTTGCAAGTGATTATCAGGGGTTTACTCGGGTCATATGGGTCAAGACGCCAGACGGTGATAGTTGCCATTTGATACGCCAAAAAGCCGCCTTGTGGGCTGCGCCCCAGGCTAGTCCTGTTTTTTCTTCAAAAGGAGGTGGAGAGAGGACAGTACCGCCACCAGATTTGGGATCAACTTGTTGGCGTAGTTCACCAAGCCTAGGAACGAGTGGAGCTCCATCCTGCCCATCTGAGCGGGGCCAACTTTTGGCATGCACTTTGTCTTCCATGGGGTGCAACCCGGCGCGGCCCATGCGGTAGCCTAAGTAGATGACATCCTTGGCGTGAAATACACATTTTGTCTGCCATAGGCGGATGTGCCAAACTCCAAAAACCGTCGGAGCGCCGCCTCTAGATTCTGCAAATATTCCTGTTCCGTTGTGCCTCTGACTAGGACATCATCAAGGCATACAACGACCTACGGTAGGCCACGCAGAATACTTTCCATTATGCTTTGAAATAATACACAAGCCGATAAAACCCCAAAAAGCAACCAGGAATATTCATACATGCCGCGCTGCATATTAATGGTGACATATTTCTGTGAGCACTGATCCAGCATCATCTGGAGGTAGGCGTGGCTCATATCAAGCTTGTTGAACATGCATCCGACAGCGAGCTTGGCATAGAGATCCTCGATGCAGGACATAGGATATTGGTCCAACCTCGAGGTGGTATTAACCATTAGCTTAGAGTCGCCACAGAGGCGTACGATCCCATCCAGTTTCAGAAAAACACACAGGCCAAATAATGTCCAGGTTCTCCAGACGGTTGAGCTCTGCATGTACCTTGACCACCAAAGCATAGGGTAAGGGCCACACCCAGAAAAACCGTGGTTGAGCTTTCGGGTTGACTTTGATTTTTGCCACAGCACCTTGGATAGTCCCAAGACGGGCTGAGAAACTTCCCTAGCACCTCGCCCAGCCTGTAGAATGCGATGCCATTCCAAGAGGAGGTGGGGTTGCCAATACCACCCCAGGAGGCTGGGCCATCTCCTCAAACCACAATCTGGAAGTTGGACCAATTGATGGCCATAAACAACGGGATCCACACAGTCACCAGGATCTGTAATTGCTCCCACCGTATACGTAGCCAGACGAGCCATGGTTGTCGCTAAAGACTACGTCCAAACACCCCGTCGAATATGGTCGAACGTGCTCTGGCCCACTGCTGATACTGATGCCCCACTATCCAGTTCCATGCGCAGCTGGTGCCCATTTACCTTCACCAGGATGCGTAAGGGGCCTATGCGGGGTGGTGCCAGGCAATGGAGCTGCATCTCGACCTCCTCTTCATCTGGAGCGTCCAAGGGATAAACCCTGTCCCTGGGCTGGCGCCGTCCTCAACCAGGGCATCGGAACTGTGGGAGCTCACACTGTCAGTGTTTACTCCATCACCAGCAGCTGCATGTTGCACATGGAGGCACATCGCCATTGGCCATTCCAGGAAAAGATTCCAGCTGTGGAAGGCGGGTAGGCGACCACTAGCCGGGGCCCCTTGTCTGCCCGGCCGGGTGGGGGCATTGCTCCACGAAGAGGGTGAGGGGTTGGGGTGATGAAGGAGTGGACCAGGGTATCCCAGGGAATGGTCTCTGCGAAATGCTGACAGGGGGAGTGAGGGGAACATGTATTTGGTGGTGGAATAATACTGGAGTTGGCGGAACTGGCAGAGGATAATTCTTTGAATGCGGAAGCTGGTGGGATGAAAAGTGAGGACAAGGGTTCTGGTTCTGGGAGAGAGGAGAGTGGGTAAGGGCAGAGGTGCGGGAGGTGAGTCAAACACGGTTGAAAGCCCTGTCGAACACAATGGGTGGGAAACCACAATTAAGGAAGAATGAGGACATGTCAGCAGCACCATTTTGGAAAGTGGCATAATTGGAACAGAAGAGACGGAGGCGAAGGAACTGGGGGAATGGGAGTCCTTCCAGGATGTGGGGTGTGAAGAGCTGTAGTCGAGGTAGTTGTGGAAGACAGTGGGTTTGTAATGGATATTAGTGGACAGTCTATCCCCAGAAATTGAAATAGAAATGTCAAAGAAGCGAAGGGAAGTGTCTGAGATGGACCATGTGAAGGTGATAGAGGGGTGGGAATTGGAATCAACATTAATACATTTTTCCAGGTCCAGACAGAACCATGAAGCAGCTCCTAAACAGTCGGCGATGTACCAATTATAGAGTTGTGGGGTGGAGCCGGAGTTGGACTAGAACAAGGAATGCTCCACAGACCCCATAAAGAAGACAGGCAAAACGGGACCCATGTGTGTACCAATAGCCACACCTTTGGTGTGGAGAAAATGAGACATGTTAAAGGAGGAATTGTTCAGTGAGAGTACAAATTCAGCCTGATGGAGGAGAGTAGTGGTGAATGGGGATTGTTCAGGCCTCCATTAACATTTCTCATGTCTCATAGAACTGGACTGATTAACTCCATGCTGAGGGCAGATGCAGCCAGCAGTGCAAAGTGCCTATTATTCAGGCAGCAGGGAAGCAGATGCTCAGCCCACATGTTCTGTGTACTTTGGTATTCCTCTCTGAATTATCTCCTTGCACCCATACCCCTGCCAAGTTAGTTTAAACCCTTCTCCAACTGCATTAGAAAAATGTACCTCAAGGAACTCTGTCCATGCTGTATTCAGGAGCAACCCATTCAGCCTCTACAAGTCCCATCTTCCCCAGAACTGGACCCAATGTCCTTCATCCTTGTTTTTTGTTTTGTGCTTAAACAAAGGAGATAACACTGGGATGAGAGAAGAGCTGGCTAAGGTAGACTGGTAGCAAAGACTTCATGGTGAAACAGTTGAGGAACAGTGGAGAACCTTCCAGGCGATTTTTCACAGTGCTCAACAAAAAGGAAGGACGGTAGAAAGAGGGAAAATCAACCGTGGATATCGAAGGAAATAAGGGAGAGTATCAAATGGAAGGAAAAAGCATATAAAGTGGCAAAGATTAGTGGGAGACTAGAGGATTGGGAAATCTTTAGGGGGCAACAGAAAGCTACTAAAAAAGCTATAAAGAAGAGTAAGATAGATTATGAGAGTAAACTTGCTGAGAATATAAAAACAGAGAGTAAAAGTTTCTACAAATATACAAAACAAAAAGAGTGGCTAAGGTAAATATTGTCCTTTAGAGGATAAAAAGGGAGATTTAATAATAGGAGATGAGGAAATGGCTGAGGAACTGAACAGGTTTTTTCGGTCGGTCTTCACAGTGGAAGACACAAATAACATGCCAGTGACTGATGGAAATGAGGCTATGATAGGTGAGGACCTTGAGACGATTGTTATCACTCAGGAGGTAGTGATGGGTAATCTAATGGGGCTAAGGGTAGACAAGTCTCCTGGCCCTGATGGAATGCATCACAGGGTACTAAAAGAGATGGCAAGGGAAATTGCAAATGCATTCCTGATAATTTACCAAAATTCACTAGACTCTGGGGTGGTTCCGGCGGTTTGGAAATTAGCAAACGTGACACCACTGTTTAAAAAAGGAGGTAGGCAGAAAGCGGGCAATTATAGGCCAGTTAGCTTAACTTCGGTAGTAGGGAAGATGCTGGAATCTATCATCAAGGAAGAAATAATGAGGCATCTGGATGGAAATTGCCCCATTGGACAGACGCAGCATGGGTTCATAAAGGGCAGGTCATGCCTAACTACTTTGGTGGAATTTTTGAGGACATTACCAGTGCGGTAGACAACGGGGAGCCAATGGATGTGGTATATCTGGATTTCCAGAAAGCTTTTGAGAATGTGCCACACAAAAGGTTGCCGCATAAGATAAAGATACATGGCGTTAAAGGTAAAGTAGTCGCATGGATAGAGGATTGGTTAATTAATAGAAAGCAAAGAGTGGGGATTAATGGGTGTTTCTCTGGTTGACAATCAGTAGCTAGTGGTATCCCTCAGGGATCAGTGTTGGGCACACAATTTTTCACAATTTACACAGATAATTTGGAGTTGGGGACCAAGTGCAATGTGTCCAAGTTTGCAGACGACACTATCTTAGTGGTAAAGCAAAAAGTGCAGAGGATACTGGAAGTCTGCAGAGGGATTTGGATAATTTAAGTGAATGGACTAGGGTTTGGCAGATGGAATACAATGTTGACAAATGTGAGGTTATCCATTTTGGTAGGAATAACAGCAAAAGGGATTATTATTTAAATGATAAAATATTAAAACATGCTACTGTACAGAGGGACCTGTGGTTAGAGAGGTCACGTTGCAACTGTATATGGTGTTAGTGAGGCCACACCTGAAGTATTGTGTTCAGTTTTGGTCTCCTTACCTGAGAAAGGACGTACTGGCGCTGGAGAGTGTGCAGAGGAGATTCACTAGGTTAATCCCAGAGTTGAAGGGGTTGGATTATGAGGAGAGGTTGAGTAGACTGGGACTGTACTCGTTGGAATTTAGAAGGATGAGGGGGGATCTTATAGAAACATATAAAATTATGAATGGAATAGATAGGATAGATGCGGGCAGGTTTTTTTCCACTGGTGGGTGAAAGCAGAACTAGGGGGCATAGCCTCAAAATAAGGGAAAATAGATTTAGGACTGAGCTTAGGAGGAACTTCTTCACCCAAAGAGTTGTGAATCTATGGAATTCCCTGCCCAGTGAAGCAGTTGAGGCTCCTTCATTAAATGTTTTCAAGATAAATATTGATAGTTTTTTGAAGAATAAAGGAATAAAGGGTTATGGTGTTCGGTCGGGAAAGTGGAGCTGAATCCACAGAAGATCAGCCGTGATCTCATTGAATGGCAGAGCAGGCTCGAAGGGCATAGTTCTTATGTTCTTATGTTCCAGCCTGGAAATGACGCTATGTGCAACCTTTCCCAGTTTGCCAAATTCAGTTGTAGAAGGGAGCCATTGTATGCTAAGAAAGCTGAATACCTTTAATTCTTTCTTGCTAGAGAGAAGCAGAGTAAGCAGGTGAAACAAACAGGCAGCACACTATAATTGCCCAATATTCAGGCAGCAGTATAATCTGTGCCTGTCTGCTTTTCTGTCTGCAAACCAGAGCATGGCAACTGCATGACAAGAACTATCTATCTGCTGACCAGTCATGCAGTTCAGAAGCCACTCACACAAATGAAATGAATGTTAGGATAAAAATTATAATAATTTCATAATGAAATTCATTCTGCCACATGAAATGTGATTGAACAGCCCATTGACTTTCTGAAACAATCAGCAGAATTTTCCAAGTCTTGTGGAAACAGTTTTGGAGCTGGGGTGGGAAGGGTTCCGGAAATGACAGAAGAGGGAAAAAGCATTGGGGCGGCTCGCTGACACGTTCATACCTCCTTGTGAGTTTTTTGGACGCAACTTCAAGGAGATGAAGACTAACTACCCGGCAGTGCAAAGATAATAACTGAGCCAGTTAGCAGCCATTTGTAGAAGGAATTAGAATTTTGTCAGGGGTTCAATGATCCAGGCTGCATTTTCAGCTCATCTATACAGGAGGGAGAAGCACACTAGGAGATTAGAGCACTGTGAGACACAGATGCCGTGTTCACTTTGTAGGAGCCAATGGGCAAGCCTTAGGCTTGCAAATCTGTCTGTAAATCCAAGCATTTTACCTGCAGACAAATCTAACAGGTAGTGCTGGGCGTGAGGGATTGACTGCCAGTCCATCAGCAGTAAGCACCTCCATGTTGTGCTGCCCTTTCCTACTCCAAGTAGCTCAGCAACACACAGCCTTCACAGTGGTGCTGCCAGCTGCCCTCCACTTCAGACACTCTGATTAGCCCTCCTGTATCCCTTGCTCTTTAGCTGCCTTTTATAATATTAAGCTGGTGGGTGCGATGAGATCATTCCGTTTCCCAATTACTTGAAGGTTGGCAAAATTAAGCCTATGTTTCTGCTGCCTTGGGCTACTCTGCAGTATTCAACAGTGTGCATGTTGCTTGTTGCCATCATGTGGGTCCAGCCTTTGTCACCATATATACTGCAGACAGTTGAGGAGGAGGGAAAGGGTGAGGGGGAATAGGAGGAGGAGGAGGAGAAAAGGAAGGTTAATTAATGCTTCCTCTTTCTAGCCAGGCTATCCGTGTACAACTCGCCTGTCTACAGGACCAGAGAACGTAACCCCGATTGCCCATTTACCAACAGTCCCTTACCTTACATTTCCCCTGTTACTGTCACAGTGTCCCCTTGACCACAATCCTGAAATAACTGCCACCACAAAGCAAAGATTCCAAACCAAATTTATCAGTCAAACATTCAAATTTCCACACAATAGCCAACTAATCACTCTTGTACATTCCCTCAATACCTGTCTTCTGTGTGCCTTTTCCTGTCCTAATGGACTTACGCGGTGTTCCGCCAGTGGCTTGGTTGCAGAAGGTGTTGCCTTTCTTTTCCGTGACTCTGCTGTAACTACGGCAATCAGTGGGTTTGCCCTTGTTTCTTTTGGTATCTATATTCTAATGCTCAGAGTCGCCAGGTATCCAATGATACCACCACAAGGTTCAACCGGCTATCGATCAAAGAGGCAAACACCAGTTAGTTAGTTCAAGGTCAAGGATACTTTATTTACACACAATTAGTCATGCAGCATAAACACTACTAGTTAACTACACCTATCGACTAAGACAACCTGTACTTAACTTCGGGCACCCGGCTTAGGTCAGAGGAACAGTGGCCGTTGTTTGATTCTGGATCTATCGAGTCTGGAGAAGTAACTGCTGCTCAGCTGAGCTCATCCGTCTGGTAGCGGGCGTTGAACTTGGACTTGCTTCTGGTGGTGCTACGATTGGAGATGGTCGGTGCCGGGGCGCCAGGTCCAAAAGAGGACGTACATATGGTGGACTCTCTTTTTATACTTGGGGGTTTTTGCGCTCTTTCGGGCAGTCCTTCAGTTTGGACCCCACTAATTGGATGATCCCTGATCACTCTGTTCGATTCCCAACCAATAAATGGGCAGGGATCTGGATGGCTGGGCGTGTCCCAAGCGATCACTGACCCCGTTGTTTACACTTCCCTTGAACAGGGAGTGGCGCCGAAATGTCTGGGACTGTACCGGTCGCTCGAGTACCAGTCCTTTGTCTTGGTGAAGATGGTCTATCAAATGCTAATCGGCCCATCAAAATGCTAATTGGTCGGAGTTTCGATACCGTCTGGACTCCTTGCTTGCAAATATGCATTTCAGGCTCTGGGCCTGCCTGAATCTTGCTTTGTCCATTTTGCCCGCTAGGCTTTGCGAGTTTCTCTGCTCCTGGTTGTAAGTGGCCACCCCAGATGGCTACAAAGGCTAGTGACTTTCAGTGAAGGAGATTGCAGATGGCCTTGGCCTAGACCAATGCTCATGCCCTAAAAGGCCTAGCTTCAAACTGCATCACCTTGGCATGGGGTGCAGAATTCTGGACTGGTGGACTGATAGAAAACATCAAAGGGATAGTCGGAGGACAAATGCAGTTTTCCAAGAGACAACAGCAAGTTTGTGCTCCATGGTGTCATTGATGCACCCATGGAGCAGTGCCTCAGCAATTCTAAGAATGAACTGGAGGACAGTTTGCGAAGCTGCTGTGACACTCTGCAAGAACCATTGGTATTCACAGCAATAATGCACTGCAGTAACTCACCAAGGTTCCTTCGTCAGCTCCTTCCAAACCTGTGACCTCTCCTACCATGAAAGGCAAGGGCAACAGATGCATAGGATCACAACCACCTGCAAATTCCCCTCCATGTCACTCACCATCCTGGTTTGGAGCTGTGTCACTGTCCCTTCACTATCGCTGGGTCAAAATCCTGGATAACCCTTCCTCACAGCACATTGGGTGTACCTACTCCATATAGACTGTCGTGCCCACCACCAACTTCCCAAGGGCAATTAGGGATGGAAACAATGCTAGCCTAGCCAACAATGTTCACATCCCATGAAAGAATTTAACCAAAAGGTTAACATGGAAAGAGGAATGTGGAAGAACAGGAGAGTACCAATCTATGGATAGAGAAAGAGTGCCACAACTCCACAGAAATATGTACATATATCAGAACACTTGGTGCCAGCCATAAATTGCCACCCGCAGCAATAACCCAATCCAAACGTCAGTGGCACATGCCCGATGCCAGCTTCCCTCAGTGGTGACAAATTTTGTGAGCAGTCCTTCAAACAGGTATTAGGCCCCCTCATTAAGGTAAGCAGGATCAGAAACCTGGCTGGAAATTGTCCATGGCCAATATCAATGTATTTCAGATCATGTTCACACAGAGGCTTTAGGGATGCAAAACCGGCAATTTTTGTCAATGTTTCTGTCCAGACAACACGCACTAAAGGGACCAATTTCTACCACATAATTTGATTTCGCCAAATAATTCCACAAAAAAGTGGAATTACACACTTTATGAGGGGTGCACCTGGTGTCAGTAACTGAAAACAGCACTATTGTATTTTCCTATAATGATATAAAGATACCAATCACTCATAAAGAATTGTGTAAACATTTTGTCGGCTTTTTTAGTTAGACTAGACACATAAGTTAGAAGAATAGAAAGTTTGAAGACATCAGCAGCAGAGCTCTATATACTGTATTCTGTTCACAGGCCAAAGTGAAACTGAGATTGGATCCCATGTTACACTTTCCTGCTGGTGATGGCATGCTGCTGTCCTTCAAGGCATATTACAGAAAGCACAGCCACCACTCAAAAGTTGATTTTTTTCACAACTCTAGAGGTACAGAATCTACAGTACAGAAGGAGGTCATTTGGCCCATTGAGTCGGCATCGGCCCTCAGAAAGAGAAACGCACTTAAGCCCACACCTCCACCCTATCCCCGTAACCCAGTAACCTCACCTCACCTTTTTGGACACTAAGGGCAATTTATCATGGCCAATCCACCTAACACGCACATCTTTGGACTGTGGGAGGAAACCAGAGTGCCCGGAGGAAAACCACGCAGACACGGGAGAACATGCAGACTCGGCACAGACAGTGACCCAAGCCGGGAATCGAACCTGGGACCCTGGAGCTGTGAAGCAGCTGTGTTAACCACTGTGCTACTGTGCTGCCCCAACATTGGTCATTGCCAAAAATTTGTACCTTTCAGCACTAGTGCTCAAAAGTTATTGGGCTGGATGCTCCGTTTCGCCGGCTGGTCAATGGGATTTCCCATTGTGGGGCAGCCCCACGCCGTCAGAAAACCTTGAAACGGAGCATCCCGACAGTGGTGAATCCAGCCCCCTGTTAGCATTTGGCAAGGAGGGCCAACTATGTCCAATGAAAGTGGTCTAATAATATTTACCAAGTACCCAACTTATACTAAGGGGTATAACAAAGAACAAAGAAAAGTACAGCACAGGAACAGGCCCTTCGGCCCTCCAAACCCACACCGACCATGCTGCCCGTCTAAACTAAAACCTTCTACACTTCCGGGATCCGTCTCACTCTATTCCCATCCTATTCATGTATTTGTCAAGATGCCCCTTAAACGTCACTATCGTCCCTACTTCCACCACCTCCTCTGGCAGCGAGTTCCAGGCACCCACTAGCCTCTGTGTGAAAAACTTGCCTCGTACATCTCCTCTTAACCTTGCCCGTCGCACCTTAAACCTATGCCCCCTAGTAATTGACCCCTCGACCCTGGGAAAAAGTCTCTGACTATCCACTCTGTCTATGCCCCTCATAATTTTGTAGACCTCTATCAGGTCGCCCCTCAACCTCCTTCATTCCAGTGAGAACAAACCAGGTTTATTCAACCTCTCCTCATAGCTAATGCCCTCCATACCAGGCAACATCCTGGTAAATCTCTTCTGCACCCTCTCTAAAGCCTCCACATCCTTCTGGTAATGTGGCGACCAGAATTGAACACTATACTCCAAGTGTGGCCTAACTAAGGTTCTATACAACATGACTTGCCAATTTGTATACTCAATGCCCCAGCCAGTGAAGGCAAGCATGCCGTATGCCTTTGATGCACGATCAATTAAACTCAAAGACGAGGTAGCAACATAACTGAAGGCTTTAATAGATGAGATCTGTTCCCCAGCAGCTTCGGTACAGAATGAGGGCTGCTGGGATGGCACCAGTTCTTATACCCCGCCTGTCAGGGTGGAGCTACATACCAAACAGCCAATGGTAAACTCCTAGGTTTACCCAATGGTCTACAGCCTCTCGGGTACTGCAATACCTGATAGTACCACATTCATCCCCTGTTAAAAAAAGAGTCCGGTGGGGGTGGTGGCCAGTGGTTACAATTGCATTTAACATGGTATGATCAGATATGGAGGTACCGGGATACCTCCTTACAGGGTTGTCGAGAATATTTACAAGCGTGGAAGATATATACATTCAGTGTTCATTTACAGTTACAGTTACAGTGAAGCAATCAGTCGGTCGGGTGGCCTGATCGTCCTCCTGGATCGTCTGAGCCTCACTGGTGATTCTGGTGGGGGTCCGGGCGTCTGCGACTCCGGGAGCGTGGCTTCGTCCTCCATGGCAGCTTCGTCGCCCCTAGACGGCGCTGGTGGGGCAAACGGTTGACACGAGAGGGGGGCGCCTGTAGGGGGCGTCAGTGGGTGGGATGGCCGAGGTAGGAGTGGCGGGAAGACCGACCTTCCAGTGAGGTGCTGTGGGGAGGGGAGGGGGTGGGGTTAATGGTTCGGGTGCGCGTGGGGTTCCGGCGGGCGCCAGGTCCCGGAGCGAGACTGTATCTTGCCGGCCGTCAAGGAACGTCACGTAGGCGTACTGGGGGTTAGCGTGCAGCAGGTGGACCCTCTCGACCAACGGGTCCGACTTGTGCGCCCGCACGTGCTTCTGAAGCAGGATGGGTCCGGGTGTCGCTAGCCAGGTTGGGAGCGAGGTCCCGGAGGAGGACTTCCTGGGGAAGACAAGGAGACGTTCATGAGGTGTCTGATTGGTAGTTGTACAGAGCAGCGACCGGATGGCGGAGGACTTCTTGCCAGCGGGAGACTGGGAGGTTCCTGGACCGTAGGGCCAGTAGAACGGTCTTCCAGACCGTTCCGTTCTCCCTCTCTACCTGCCCATTTCCCCGGGGGTTGTAACTGGTCGTCCTGCTTGAGGCAGGAATTGACGCAGTTTGTCGCTCATAAAGGAGGACCCCCTATCACTGTGTATGTACACGGGGAACCCGAACAGTGTAAAGATACCCTGGAGGGCCTTGATGACGGTGGTTGCTGTCATGTCGGGGCAGGGTATAGCGGATGGGAACCAGGAGTACTCGTCAATCACGTTCAGGAAATACGTGTTGCGGTCGGTGGAGGAGAGGGGGCCTTTGAAGTCCATGCTGAGGTGTTCAAAGGGACGGGAAGCCTTTATCAGGTGCGCCCTCTCTGGCCGGTAGAAGTGCGGTTTGCACTCCGCGCAGATTTGGCAGTCCCTGGTGACTGTCCTGACCTCCTCGATGGAGTAGGGCAGGTTGCGGGTCTTAATGAAGTGGAAAAAGCGAGTGACCCCCGGGTGGCAGAGGTCCTCGTGGAGGGCTCGGAGGCGGTCCACTTGTGCGGTGGCACACATGCCGCGGGACAGGGCATCGGAAGGCTCGTTTAGCTTCCCAGGACGGTACAAGATCTCGTAGTTGTAGGTGGAGAGTTCTATTCTTCACCGTAAGATCTTGTCGTTCTTTATCTTGCCCCGCTATGCATTATCAAACATGAACGCCACCGACCGTTGGTCAGTGAGGAGCCTGCCGGCCAGGTAATGCCACCAATGTCGCACAGCTTCTACTAATGCTTGCTCCTCTTTTTCGACCGAGGAATGGCGAATTTCTGAAGCATGGAGGGTACGGGAGAAGAAGGCCACAGGTCTGCCTGCTTGGTTGAGGCTGGCGACCAGAGCTACGTCGGACGCATCGCTCTTGACCAGGAAGGGAAGGGAATCATCGAGGGCGCGCATCGTGGCCTTTGCAATGTCTGCTTTGATGTGGCTGAAGGCCTGGCGGGCCTCCATCGACAGGGGGAAGGTGGTGGACTGGATTAGGGGTCGGGCTTTGTCTGCGTAGTTGGGGACCTACTGTGCGTAAAAAACCCGAGGCAGCGCTTCAGGGCCTTGGGGCAGTGAGGGAGGGGGAACTCCATAAGGGGGCCCATGCGTTCAGGGTCGGGGCCTATAACTACATTTCGCACTACGTAGCCGAGAATGGCTAGGCGGTCGGTGCTAAATACGCATTTATCCTTAGTTAAGGATTTTCGCGGTCTGGAGAAATTTCCGGAGGTTGGTGTCGTGGTCCTGCTGGTCATGGCCGCAGATGGTGACGTTATCAAGATACGGGAACGTTGCGTGTAAGCCGTATCGGTCAACCATTCGGTCCATCTCGCGTTGGAAGACCGAGACCCCATTAGTGACACCAACGGGAACCCTTAAAAATTGGTAGAGCTGCCCATCTGCTTCGAAGGCAGTATACTTGCGGTCACTGGTGCGGAGGAGTAGCTGATGGTAAGCGGACTTGAGATCCACCGTGGAGAAGTCCTTGTATTGCGCGATCCTGTTCACCAGGTCGGATATGCGGGGGAGAGGGTACGCATCCAGCTGCATAAACCTGTTGATGGTCTGACTATAGTCAATGACCATCCTATGTTTCTCCCCGGTCTTCACCTCCACTACTTGAGCTCTCCAGGGACTGTTGCTAGCTTCAATGACCCCTTCCCTCAGTAGCCTTTGGACTTCTGACCTGATGAAGGTCCGGTCCTGGGCACTGTACCATATGTTCCTGGTGGCGACGGGTGTGCAATCCGGGATGAGGTTCGCAAACAGGGAAGGCGGATCGACCTAAAGGGTCACAAGGCCGCAGACAGTAAGGGGGGGTATAGGGCCGCCGAATTTAAAGGTCAGGCTTTGCAAGTTACATTGGAAGTCCAACCCCAGGAGTGTAGCCGCGCAGAGGTGCGGCAGGACATAAAGGTGGAAATTGTTGAATTTCCTGCCTTCGACAGTAAGGTCTGCTAGGCAGAACCCCTTTAACTCCACTGAGTGTGACCCAGAGGCCAGGGAGATTCTTTGGTTTACAGGATGGGTAACAAGTGAACAGAGCCTTACCGTGTCGGGGTCGATAAAGCGCTCCATCCTCCCAGAGTCGATCAGGCAAAACGACTCGTGGCCATTGATGAACACCATCGTCATTGCAGTCGCGAGTGTCTGAGGTCGATTTTGGTCCAGCGTCACCGAGGCCAGATGGAGCAGTTGCGGGTTGTGATCGGGCAGCGTGTAGTCGGCCGTGCTGGGGGCCTGGGGCCCCATCCAAGATGGCGTCTCCCATGGATCGCACATGGTGGTCGAGGATGGACAAAATGGCGGCGGAGATGGACAAAATGGCGGCGCCCATCCGTCCAGTGTGGTGTCCGAGAGGCAAGATGGCCACGCCCGTGGGTCGGAAGTGGCCCTAGGATAGGGGGGTGGCGGTGAGTGCTGGCTGCCTGGGGCTCGAGGGGAAGATTGCCGCGGTGGTCCGGAGTCACTCGAGACCACGGCCACAGCTCGTGCGTGGCAGACCCCCACAAAATGGCCCTTCTTGCCGCACCCTTTGCAGGTGGAGGTGCGGGCCGGGCAGCGCTTGCGGGGATGCTTCGCCTGCCCGCAGAAGAAACAACGGGGCCCAACGGAGTTAGCGGGCCGTCTTATAGTGCAGTCCTGCAGCGACACGGGGCAGGTCAGTGGGGTTGCCGCTGCGGGATGCCACGCAGCCCAGGGGGCCGCCGTGCGGTTGGGCGCATAGGACTGCGCATTTCTGGAGGCAACATCCATGGACCCTGCCAGGGCCCGTAACTCTCACAGTCCCAGGGTGCCCTTTTCTAAGAATCTTTGGCGGATCTCTGAGGAGCTCATACCTGCTACGAAGGCAGCCCAGATTAGAAGTTCCGTGTGCTCGCTGCTCGAAACTTGTGGGCAGCCACAGTTTCTGCCCAGCACCAGTAGCGCACGGTAGAAGTCCTCCAGCGATTCCCCGGGGCTTTGCCATCTAGTTGCAAGCAGGTAACGTGCGTAGACCTCCTTTACAGGACGTATATGATGTCCCTTTAACAGTTTGATCGCAGCATCATAGTCCTCCGCCTCCTCGATGAGGGTGAAGATTCCAGGGCTTACTCTCGAGTGCAGGAGATGCAGTTTCTGTTCTCCTGAGGGGGTGTCTCTGGCTGTCTCGAGGTAGCCTTTAAAGCACGCCAGCCAGTGCTTAAATATCACCGCCGAGTTCTCCGCGTGGGGGCTGAGTTGTAGACACTCCGGCTTGATTCGGAGATCCATTCTTTCAGCTTAAGAGTAGTCTATTAAATTGATGCACGATCAATTAAACTCAAAGACGAGGTTGTAACATAACTGAAGGCTTTAATAGACTATATCTGTTCCCCAGCAGCTTCGGTACAGAATGAGGGCTGCTGGGACGGCACCGGTTCTTATACCCCGTCTGTCAGGGCGGAGCTACATTCCAAACAGCCAATGGTAAACTCCTAGGTTCACCCAATGGTCTACAGCCTCTCGGGTACTGCAATATCTGATAATACCACAGCCTTCTTGACTACCTTCTCCACCTGTGTTGCCCCTTTCAGTGACCTGTGGACCTATACACCTAGATCTCTCTGACTGTCAATCCTCTTGAGGGTTCTAACATTCACTGTATATTCCCTACCTGTATTAGAACTTCCATAATGCATTACCTCACATTTGTCTGAATTAAACTCCATCTGCCATCTCTCTGACCAAGTCTCCAAATGATCTAAATCCTGCTGTATCCAGTCCTCATCGCTGTCTGCAATTCCACCAACCTTTGTGTCGTCCGCAAACCTACTAATCAGACCAGTTACATTTTCCTCCAAATCATTTATGTATACTACGAATACCAAAGGTCCCAACACTGAACCCTGCGGAACACCACTAGTCACAGTCCTCCAATCAGAAAAGCACCCTTCCATGACCGAGCCAGTTCTGTATCCATCTTGCCAGCTCACTTCTGATCCGGTGTGACTTCACCTTTTGTACCAGTCTGCCATGAGGGACCATGTCAAAGGCCTTACTGAAGTCTATATAGACAACATACACTGCCCTACCTGTATCAATCATCTTTGTGACCTCCTCGAAAAACACTTATCAAGTTAGTGAGACTCAACCTCCCCTTCACAAAACCGTGCTGCCTCTCGCTAATACGTCCACTTAATTCCAAATGGGAGTAGATCCTGTATCGAAGAAATCTCTCCTGTACTTTCCCTACTACTGACGTAAGGCTCACCGGCCTGTAGTTCCCTGGATTATCCTTGCTACCCTTCTTAAACAAAGCAACAACATTGGCTATTCTCCAGTCCTCCGGGACATCACCTGAAGACAGTGAGGATCTAAAGATTTCTGTCAAGGCCTCAGCAATTTCCTCTCTTGCCTCCTTCAGTATTCTGGGGAAGATCCCATCAGGCCTTGGGGACTTATCCACCTTAATATTTTTCAAGTCGCCAAATACCTTGTCTTTTTGGATCTCAATGTGACCCAGGCTATCTACACACCCTTCTCCAGACTCAACATCCACCAATTCCTTCTCTTTGGTGAATACTGATGCAAAGTATTCATTTAGTACCTCGCCCATTTCCTCTGGCTCCACACATAGATTCCACCCCCCCCCCTGTCTTTCTGTGGGCCAACCCTTTCCCTGGCTACCCTCTTGCTTTCTATGAACGTGTAAAAAGCCTTGGGGTTTTCCTTAACCCTATTTGCCAATGACTTTTGGTGACCCCTTTTAGCCCTCCTGACTCCATTCTTAAGTTCCTTCCTACTTTCCCTATATTTCCAAATGCTCGTATTCTAAGCATTGTCTTGCACCTTTGAATTTGTGTATATGTATGTTTCTGGAACATACCTCTTCATTCACCTGAGGAAGGAGCAGTGCTCTGAAAGCTAGTGTTTGAAACAAACCTGTTGGACTTTAACCTGGTGTTGTAAGACTTCTTACTGTCCTTATATTCCACACAGGCTAGTTCTGTTCCCAGCATTCTAGCCCATACAAATGCCTCCTTTTTCTTTTTTGACGAGACCTACAATATCTCTCGTTATCCAAGGTTCCTGAAATTTGCCATATTTATCCTTCTTCCTCACAGGAACATGCCAGTCCTGAATTCCTTTCAACTGACAATTTAAAGCCTCCCACATGTCAGATGTTGATTTACCCTCAAACATCCGCCTCCAATCTAGGTTCTTCAGTTCCCGCCTAATATTGTTATAATTAGCCTTCCCCCAATTTAGCACATTCACCCAAGGTCCACTCTTATCCTTGTCTACCAACACTTTAAAACTTACTGAATTCTGGTCACTGTTCCCGAAATGCTCCCCTCCTGCCACTTTTACCACCTGGCCAGGCTCATTCCCCAATACCAGGTCCAGTATAGCCCCTTCCCTAGTTGGACTATCTACAGATTGTTTTAAGAAGCCCTCCTGGATGTGCCTTACAAACTCTGCCCCGTCTAAGCCCCTAGCACTAAGTGAGTCCCAGTCAATATTGGGGAAGTTAAAGTCTCCCATCACAACAACCCTGTTGCTTTTACTCCTTTCCAAAAGAGCAGGGACAGGAATGGTTGTTGCAGGTGCCGGGGTTTAGATATTTCAGTACGCTCAGAGGGGGAGGGGTGGCATTGTTAGTCAAGGACAGTATTACGGTGGCAGAAAGGACGTTTGATGAGGACCCGTCTACTGAGGTAGTATGGGCTGAGGTTAGAAACAGGAAAGGAGAGGTCACCCTGTTAGGGGTTTTCTATAGGCCTCCGAAAAGTTCTAGAGATGTAGAGGAAAAGATTGCAAAGATGATTCTGGATAGGAGCGAAAGCAGCAGGGTAGTTGTTATGGGGGACTTTAACTTTCCAAATATTGACTGGAAACGCTATAGTTCGAGTACTTTAGATGGGTCTGTTCTTGTCCAATGTGTGCAGGAGGGTTTCCTGACACAGTATGTAGATAAGCCAACGAGAGACAAGGCCATATTGGATTTGGTACTGGGTAATGAACCAGGACAGGTGTTAGATTTGGAGGTAGGTGAGCACTTTGGTGATAGTGACCACAATTCGATTAAGTTTACTTTAGTGATGGAAAGGGATAGGTATATACCGCAGGGCAAGAGTTATATCTGGGGGAAAGGCAATTATGATGCGATGAGGCAAGACTTAGGATGCATCGGATGGAGAGGAAAACTGCAGGAGATGGGCACAATGGAAATGTGGAGCTTGTTCAAGGAACAGCTACTGCGTGTCCTTGATAAGTATGTACCTGTCAGGCAGGGAGGAAGTGGTCGAGCAAGGGAACCATGGTTTACTAAAGCAGTCGAAACACTTGTCAAGAGGAAGAAGGAGGTTTATGTAAAAATAAGACATGAAGGTTCAGTTAGGGCGCTCGAGAGTTACAAGTTAGCTAGGAAGGACCTAAAGAGAGAGCTAAGAAGAGCCAGGAGGGGGCATGAGAAGTCTTTGGCAGGTAGGATCAAGGATAACCCTAAAGCTTTCTATAGATATGTCAGGAATAAACAAATGACTAGGGAAAGAGTAGGACCAGTCAAGGACAGTAGCAGGAAGTTGTGCTTGGAGTCCGAGGAGATAGGAGAGGTGCTAAATGAATATTTTTCGTCAGTATTCACACAGGAAAAAGACAATGTTGTCGAGGAGAATACTGAGATTCAGGCTACTAGACTAGAAGGGCTTGAGGTTCATAAGGAGGAGGTGTGAGCAATTCTGGAAAGTGTGAAAATAGATAAGTCCCCTGGGCCGGATGGGATTTATCCTAGGATTCTCTGGGAAGCTAGGGAGGAGATTGCTGAGCCTTTGGCTATGATCTTTAAGTCATCTTTGTCTACAGGAATAGTGCCAGAAGACTGGAGGATAGCAAATGTTGTCCCCTTGTTCAAGAAGGGGAGTCCAGACAACCCCGGTAACTATAGACCAGTGAGTCTTACTTCTATTGTGGGCAAAATATTGGAAAGGTTTATCAGAGATAGGATGTATAATCATCTGGAAAGGAATAATTTGATTAGAGATAGTCAACACGGTTTTGTGAAGGGTAGGTCATGCCTCACAAACCTTATTGAGTTCTTTGAGAAGGTGACCAAACAGCTGGATGAGGGTAAAGCAGTTGATGTGGTGTATATGGATTTCAGTAAAACGTTTGATAAGGTTCCCCATGGTAGGCTACTGCAGAAAATACGGTGGCATGGGATTCAGGGTGATTTAGCAGTTTGGATCATAATTTGGCTAGCTGGAAGAAGACATAGGGTGGTGGTTGATGGGAAATGTTCAGACTGGAGTCCAGTTACTAGTGGTGTACCACAAGGATCTGTTTTGGGGCCACTGCTGTTTGTCATTTTTATAAATGACCTGGAGGAGGGCGTAGAAGGATGGGTGAGTAAATTAGCAGATGACACTAAAGTCGGTGGAGTTGTGGACAGTGCGGAAGGATGTTACAAGTTACAGAGGGACATAGATAAGCTGCAGCGCTGGGCTCAGAGATGGCAAATGGAGTTTAATACAGAAAAGTGTGAAGTGATTCATTTTGGAAGGAATAACAGGAAGACAGAGTACTGGGCTAATGGTAAGATTCTTGGCAGTGTGGATGAGCAGAAAGATCTCGGTGTCCATGTACATAGATCCCTGAAAGTTGCCACCCAGGTTGAGAGGGTTGTTAAGAAGGCATACGGTGTGTTAGCTTTTATTGGTAGAGGGATTGAGTTTCGGAGCCATGAGGTCATGTTGCAGCTGTACAAAACTCTGGTGCGGCCGCATTTGGAGTATTTTGTGCAATTCTGATCGCCGCATTATAGGAAGGATGTGGAAGGATTGGAAAGGGTGCAGAGGAGATTTACCAGAATGTTGCCTGGTATGGAGGGAAGATCTTATGAGGAAAGGCTGAGTGACTTGAGGCTGTTTTCGTTAGAGAGAAGAAGGTTAAGAGGTGACTTAATTGAGGCATAAAAGATGATCAGAGGATTGGATCGGGTGGACAGTGAGAGCCTTTTTCCTCGGATGGTGATGTCTAGCACGAGGGGACTTAGCTTTAAATTGAGGGGAGATAGAAAAAGACAGATATCAGAGGTAGGTTCTTTACTCAGAGAGTGGAATGCCCTGCCTGCAACAGTAGTGGACTCGCCAACACTAAGGGCATTCAAATGGTCATTGGATAGACATGTGGATGATAAGGGAATAGTGTAGATGGGCTTTAGAGTGGTTTCACAGGTCGGCGCAACATCGAGGGCCGAAGGGCCTGTACTGCACTGTAATGTTCTATGTTCTATGTTCTAAAATCTGTCTACCTATCTGCTCCTCTATCTCCCGCTGGCTGCATGTATATTTATGTATTGATTCATCAATGATGGAATATTGTGCACATGAGATTTGTTGTGTGTCGCTGTTCCAAAGGATTTGGATATTATTGCAATTATGTGCACTTCAGCATTTACTGCAAAGCTATTTTTGTGACTTTGCAAACCTGTTTGTGTATTTGAATAATGTTGAGGGAAAGAATGCCAGAAACATTGCTGGTCCCCAGAATATGGATGGACTGCTGTCAACACACACTCATGGCAGTTTGCACCCGGTTCCCATTTTAGGACTAGACATTTTGTAGAGTTTTGCTCACTCTCAACTGAGGTAGCAATTAGAAACACTATTCCAGGACAATTATATTGTCACTATGACGCTGCCATTTACCTGCTCTGGTGTTGTAAGCATGACAGTACATAACATCTAATACATTTATCTGAGGCACAACCCATTGTTTACAGGCCAGCAGCATGACTAGCTGTGCACTTCAATGATGATAACCAATGTACAAAATTTGGTGGAACCACAGGAAAATTGGATGGCACTAACTTGGCCTACCTGCCAATTGTATACTGTCAATTATATAGAGTGTGTCATAGTGGCAGAGTGGCTAGCACTGCAAGCTCACAGCACCAGGGACCCGGGTTCGATTCTGTCCTGGAGTGACATAGATACATAGATACGCAGAAGATAGGAACAGGAGGTGGCCTCTTGGCCCTTCGAGTCTGCTCCGCCATTTATCACGATCATGGCTGATCATTCAATTCAATAGCCTAATCCTGCTTTCTCCCCATAGCCTTTGATCCCATTCTCCCCAAGTGCTATATCTAGCCGCCTCTTCAATATATTTAATGTTTTAGCACCAACTACTTCCTGTGGTAATGAATTCCACAGGCTCACCACTCTTTGTGTGAAGAAATGTCTCCTCATCTTTGTCTGAAATGGTTACCCTGAATCCTCAGACTGTGACCCCTGGTCTGGACATACCCATCATTGGGTACATCTTCCCTGCATCTACCTCATGTCTTGCATGTCTTCCCTGCATGTCTTGTCCTGTTAGAATTTTATAAGTCTCCATGAGATCCCTCCTCATTCTTCTGAACTCCAGCAAGGACAATCCTAACCTTGTCAATCTCTCCTCATATGACAGTCCCACCATCCCTGGAATCAGCCTGGTAAACCTTTGCTGCACTCCCTCGAGAGCAAGAACATCCTTCCTCAGAAAGGGAGACCAAAACTGCACACAATATTCTAGGTGTGGCTTCACCAAGGCCCTGTAAAATTGCAGCATCACATCCCTGCTTCTGTACTCGAAACCTCTTGCAATGAAGGCCAACATACCATTAGCCTTCTTTACCGCATGCTTACCTTCAGCAACTGGTGCAGTTTGTGTGGAGTATGGACTTTCTCTCTCTGTGACTGTATGGGTTTTCTTCTGGTGCTCCGGTTTCCTCCCACAGTCCAAAGATGTACAGGTCAGGTGGATCAGCCATGATCAGTACTCAGGGTTACGGGGATAGGGTGGGAGAGTGGGCCTAGGTTGGATGTTCTTCTGGAAGGTCAGTGCAGACTCGATGGGCCAAATGGTCTCCTTCTGCACTGTTGGGGTTCTTTGGATTCAAACAGTTGAATATAATGGCCAGCATAGCTGCCAAAATTTGAGGGGGTGTACATTAATACATTTTAATCTATCTTGCAGCAAAATCATAGTCATCTATCCTGTGTCTCTTCACCACTGCGCTAAAACATTCATATACTGTAATTAGCTGAAATGAATACAAGTGGAAATGCAGTCAGATTTCACACATAGTCAGGCAAATAAATCTTAAAGTACACCGTAAATTAATATTAATGAGAGCCTGCAGGTGTTATAGAACTATGTTACTAAAAATAATTACTTGAGCTGAAAAAATATATGACCTCTTTGCATGATACTTATTACTGTGGTATGCATTTCCCTCAATGTAAGCTTGTTTCAGAAACACATAGACACTAATCTTTTGTCGCAGCTGAAGGAAAGAATGTTTTTGGCTAGTTCAGGGGAGATGGTATTTTAGTGGCAATGTCACTGAACTAAGAATCCTCAGAACTATTGTAACATTTTGGAGACACAGGTTCAAATCCCACATTGGCAGCTAGTGAAATTTAAATTCAATTTTGTAAAAACAATTCTGGAAATTAATGCTTGTCTCCATTGGGGCGGCATGGTGACACAGTGGTTAGCACTGCTGCCTCACAGTGTCAGGGTCCCGCGTTCATTTCCAGCCTTGGGTCACTGTCTGTGTGGAGTCTGTGCATTCTCCCCATGTTAGGTGGATTAGCTATGCTAAATGACCCCTTGTATCCATCAAGGTGAGGAGGGGTTACTGGGTTGTGAGGATAGGCTGGAGCCATGGGCTAAGGTAGGGTGCTCTTTCAGAGGGTCGGTGCACACTCGATGGACCAAATGACCTCCTTCTGCTCTGTAGTGATTCTATGGTCCATGGACTTAATTTTGATTGTGGTGGGTACGCACACCACCCTCCTGCCTGAATAATGCCCTTTAAACACATATCCCCTCCATTACCAAGATTGCCCACTTCCAGCTCAATAACATCATCTGACTCTACCCAAAAGAGAAAATGCTGGAAAATCTCAGCAGGTCTGGCAGCATCTGTAAGGAGAGAAAAGAGCTAACGTTTCGAGTCCAGGTGGCCCTGTACCAAAGCTGACTCTAACCCTGCCTCTGCTCATCTACTACTGAAACCTTCATCCTTACCTTTGTCACGCCTCAGCATACCTATTCAAATCGTCTTGTGGACAACCTCCCATTTTCTACACAAAATAAAGCTGAACTTATCCAAAACCCCATTGTTCATATCCTGATTTGTATTGAGTCCTATCCATTCATCCATCTTCCCTGTGCTCACTGATCGACATTTGCTACTAGTTTGGCAACATCTTAATATTATCTTTGAACCACTTTGAACCACTTCCAACCCAAGAAATGTCCACGACCCATTCCAATTCTGGCCTCATGAGTATCCCTGATTTTAATCACTTCACCATTGGGAGGCTTGTTTTCTGCTGTCTAGCCCCAAACCTCTAGCATGCCTTCCCTAAATCTGTCTGCATCTCTATTTTTTCTTCCACCTTGAAGACATTCTTTAACACCTATTCATCAAATGCAAGTACTTGTCGGCAATCTACTATTCACTGCTGGAACCCTTTAAACCCTCGCCTACTTCTTTCTCTCTTTCCCTCAAAAATGAAAATACAGATCAGCTGAGAAAAACAACTTTCCTGGCTATGAAGGTCAGCGTTTTTTGCACACACAGGATTGTGTTCTGTCAACACTTGAATAATCTGATCCTGTTGCTTTTATTAGCAAAAGTCAATATTTGCACCTTGTTAAATATGCATGGTATCAAGTGCTTAGAAAAAGGGTACTGTGATACCTAATATCGCTGTTCGTTGCACTGAACGAATGTTTTCTGTTTGTATTTAATAAGTGCAATACTTCAAATGCTGCAAGTGATACTAAAAAAACAGTGAAATGGTTGTTTATTATTGGTGCATGTCACTGAACTTAATTGGATAATTTTGGCATGTGCATCAGTTGCATTCACTGACATAAGGATTTACATCAGGTATTGCCGAAAGCAAACATGAGAGGAATTCAAGCTGCATTATAAGTGACTTTGCAGAAAAAAAGCCCAAAACCTGCAACTCCACCTTAATTCAGTATTCCTGCTGAAACAAATTCAATAAACAAAGAACAAAGAACAGTACAGCACAGGAACAGGCATTTCGGCCCTCCATGTCTGTGCCGATCATCATGCCTGTTTTAAATATCATTCACCTGAGGAAGGAGCAGTGCTCTGAAAGCTAGTGATTCGAAACAAACCTGTTGGACTTTAACCTGGTGTCGTAAGACTTTAACCTGTTATTTAAAACAGTAAGAAGTCTTACGTCCAACAGGTTTGTTTCAAATCACTAGCTTTCGGAGCACTGCTCCTTCCTCAGGTGAATGAAGAGGTATGTTCCAGAAACATATATTGTTTGCAGCAAACTACCCAGCCTTCAGAACAGTGACCAGGACACCACACAACCCTGCCATGGCAATCTCTGCAAACATGCCAGATCATCGACATGGGTACCACCATTACACATGAGAACACCACCGCGGTACATACCCGTGTGACTCGGCCAACGTTGTCTACCTCATACGCTGCAGGAAAGGATGTCCCGAAGCGTGGTACATTGGCGAGACCGTGCAGACGCTGCGATAACGGGTGGACGGACATCGCGCGACAATCGCCAGGCAGGAATGTTTCCTTCCAGTCGGGGAACACTTCAGCAGCTGAGGGCATTCAGCCTCTGATCTCCGGGTAAGCGTTCTCCAAGGCGGCCTTCAGGACGCGCGGCAACACAAAATCGCCGAGCAGAAACCTATAGCCAAGTTCCGCACACATGAGTACGGCCTCAACCGGGACCTTGGATTCATGTTGCATGACATTCATCTCCCACTATCTGGCCTGGGCTTGCAAAATCGTACCAACTGTCCTGGCTTGAGACAATTCACACCTCTTTAACCTGGAGTTACCCCTATCTCTGGATCTGTAAAGACTTAATTACCTGCAAATGCTCGCATTCAAAGCATTATCTTGCATCTTTGACTTTGTCTATATATATGTTTCTGGAACATACCTCTTCATTCACCTGAGGAAGGAGCAGTGCTCTGAAAGCTAGTGATTTGAAACAAACCTGTTAGACTTTAACCTAGTGTTGTAAGACTTCTTACTGTGCTCACCCCAGTCCAACGCCGGCATCTCCACATCATGTTTTAAATAAAACCTTCTACACTTCCGGGGTCTGAATCCCTCTATCCCCATTATATTCATATATTCGTCAAGATGCCTCTTAAACATTGCTATCGTACCTGTTTCCACCACCTTCACCGGTAGCGGGTTCCAGGC
Source organism: Scyliorhinus torazame (assembly GCF_047496885.1). NCBI lineage: Eukaryota > Metazoa > Chordata > Chondrichthyes > Carcharhiniformes > Scyliorhinidae > Scyliorhinus > Scyliorhinus torazame. The sequence continues at coordinate 119,263,069 of NC_092709.1, forward strand.
ACTCACCATCCTCTGTATAAATAATTTGCCTCACATCTCTCAAAGAACAAAGAAAACTATAGCACAGGAACACGCCCTTCGGCCCTCCAAGCCTGCACCGACCATGCTGCCGTCTAACCTAACACCTTCTACATTTACGGGATCCATTCCCTCTATTCCCAGCCTATTTATGTATTTGTCAAGACGCCCCTTAAACGTCACTATCATACCTGCTTCCACTACCGGCAGCGAGTTCCAGGCACTCACTACCCTCTATCCTCCAAACTTACCGCCTCGCACCTTAAACCTATGTCCCCTAGTAATTGACTTTTTCAGCCTGAGGAAAAAGCATCTGACTATCCATTCTGCCCATGCCACTCTTAATTTTTTAGACCTCTGTTAGGTCGCCCCTCAACCTCTGTCATTCCAGTGAAAAATAATCCATCTTTATCCAACCTCTCTTCCTCGGTAATACCCTTCAGACCAGGCAACATCCTGGTAAACCTCTTCTGTACCCTCTCCAAATCATCCACATCCTTCTGGTAGTATGGCGACCAGAATTGCAAGCAATATTCCAAATGAATGGCGTGACACTGGGAAGTTCCAAGGAACATAGGGACCTTGGCGTGTTTGCCCATAGATCCCTGAAGACAGAAGGGCAGGTTAATAGGGTGATGAGAAGGGCATATGGGGCACTTGCTTTTATCAATCGAGGCATAGATTACAAAAGCAGGGAGGTCATGTTAGAGTTGTATAAAACTTTGGTGCGGCCACAACTGAAGTACTGTGCAATTCTGGTCACCACATTATAGAAAGAATGTGATTACACTGGGGGGAGTTCAATTAGGGTGGCACGGTGGCGTCGGTTTCTTCCCACAGTCCAAAGATGTGCGTGGTCAGTGGATTGGACATGCTAAATTGCCCCTTTAGTGTCCAAAAGATTAAGTGGGGTTATGGGAATAGGGTGGGGGCGTGGGCATAGGTAGGGTGTTCTTTCTGAGTATTGGTGCAGACTTGATGAGCCAAATGGCCTCCTTCTGCACTGTAGGGATTCTATGATTCTATGAGTGCAGGGGAGATTTAACAGGATGTTGCCTGGAATAGAGCATTTAAGTTATGACGAGAGGTTGGATAGGTTTGGCTTATTTTTCTCAGAGTGGAGAAGACTGAGGGTCATCCTGACCGTGTTGTACAAGATTATGAGGGGCATGGATATGATGGATAGGGAGCAGCTGTTCTCCTTAGTTGAAGGGCCAGTTATGAGGTGACACAAGTTGAAGCATGGTGACGGTCTAGAATGCACTACCTGGGAGGATGGTAGATGTGAATTGCCTTACGTCCTTGAAAATGTTGGATGAGCACTTGGCATGTCATAACATTCAAGGCTATGGGCCAATTGCTGGCAAATGGGAATAGGTAGGTAGGACAAGTGTTTTTCATGTGTCAGTGTAGACAAAGGGCCTTTTCTGCTCTGTATTTTCAGTGATTCTGTGAGAAGAGAACCATATTTAACACTTTTTAAATGATTTTTTAATGATTTATTCGGAAAATAACACAAGCCAAAATCTATTACCATTATACATATTAGGCCTGGGATTCATGAGCAAATTCACCTCAATTTTTTGAATTTCTTCATCAGTTTGCCAAATTAATGTGTAATATATTTTCCCATTGCAAAATTTAACTACATGAGTGTTACAGCTGATTGCCGGTGAGTATGATTGCAAAGCCCAGGATAAAATTTTCAGTCATAATACATGTGCTGCTAGCTCTCCAATGCAGTCTGCTCTGTGCATGTCAACTCTTGAGACCATGAAAAAATATGGTGGGCAATATCTTCCATTTTGAAGACTATGTTCTCCCGCCAGAGGTGAATTGCAACTGATTTGCACTGCCAATCAGGAAGCAATTCCCAACGCTCAGTCATGCAAATTTATGCATGGCGAGGATTGAGCGGGATTCTCGATGGAATCCTGTTATCGGGCCGTCATTTTTAGCAAGCGGCCCAATATCAAGGTCTTGTGGCTGGGCACCTCACCCTGCATCACAATTCAGTCCCCCAAATCCTCTGCATCGCAAATCAGCCCCCTCACTGGATTTTCTGGGTCCTCCCGTCCCGGCCCTATAGGGTCTCTCAGAGACCTCCTAAATAGGAAGACCCTTCCAGAGACCCTCTAAATAGGGAGACCCCTTGGGGGGAGTCTGTGGAGCTCTCCCTATTTAGGGGATCTCTGAGTGGTCCTTCTTCATTTGGGGGGGTCTCGTTATTTAGGGTGGTCTCTGTTAAGGTGGTGCAGGTGTCCGGTGGGCATATGATGGGCAGGTCTTGCATTGTGGGGGGGAGGGTGGCCCTCAGATGCAGTTTGGGGGCAACTCCTTAAAGTGTTCCCCCCTTAGCCCACCATGAAGTCCACCACATCAGGGCCACTCTGGGAAATACCTGCAGTAAATCCTGCCCACATGATTCCTGCCCCAAAGCACCGGAGAACCACGAGGGCCCGGAGAATATGGTGCCTGGCCAGCATTTGAGTGTTCCCCCTGGCACATGGGTGCAAACCTCAATCTCCTGTCAGAGGAGGGCTGGAGCATCAGAAACGGTGCTGATCTTGTTTTCTTCACACGCTTGATTCTCCACCACATCGGGAACCCTGCTACCAGTGGCAATGTCCAATGTATTTCCAAATTAACTTTTGAAAACTTTTGAAAAGTTTACTTTAAAGATTAAAGGGGTATTTAAAACCAACGTTAAACTTTTCTGTTGGTTACAATTTAGTTTTGAACAACCCCAATATATGTGTGTATATAAAACAGTAATATAAAATGCTATAAATAGTTTTTTTTAAAGTTACTATACGTTCAATTAAGATGTATATTATGTATGTTTTATGTATTTAAACTGTACTCTGGGCAGGATTCTCTGCCGCGGGATGCTCTGTTTTGCCGGCAGCCATGGGGTTTCCCGGCGGCGTGGGGCTACCCCACAATGGAAAACCCCATTGACCAGCCAGCGTAACGGAACATCCTGCCGGCGGGGTGAGGCAGAAATGTGGCGCAGCGGGACGGAGCATCCCGCCTTCCGTTTTCTCCATAGCTCACCTGGACAGGACTACAGAAATGCAAGTTGCTATTGATTATTGTGAAAATGGGATGTATCCTAATCAGTCATGGTAGAAAAAGAATTCAACCTGGCAGCAGGATATTCCATCGAACTGATCCAGTTTATTTCACAAATCTTAATTTCTTGGAGCATTCAGTCAAATTTACTCTTGTAGTTGTTACTCTATTGTTTAATTCAATCATTGTCAACATATTTCTTATATCAATCATATAATTACTAGAACCAAGATTTAGTTGCACTGCTGTTGTAGTGCTGACTTTACCTTGGTGCCTCGTAATTGGGATGGTAGACTCACCACCCCATCAATCCCAACACCCTGGCTGTTGCTATTTCTACCATGGTAGACCACGTTTAAGATGTAAATTGTTGTCCTATTATGTGTAACGGACATAAATTGCTTTCTTGGGTTAGAACTGAGGTTCAGGAGAGAACCCAACGCACCAGCCTATCAACTAGGATAGTCCTGTCATTAAAGTAGAAAATTTAAAGTTAGCATTTGTTTAGACAACTTTCCCATGTGTGTTTATTGCTTTTAATGTTATCTGTTCCTGGGTGCTCTTTCGAAATATTTATTTATTCAAGATGACTTTTACTGGCCTTAATAAATTATAGATTAGTGAGTTATTTCAGAAGGTTCCTTTATTGAAATGATGAATTAAGAAGTGTTCTTTGACTCCAGAATCATTTTTATTGTTTGTAAGTCTTTTCAAAGAACATTATGATCCCACTGGGAGCTTTTAAGTAATTTCCTGAAGCCTTCAGAAATTCCAATGATCCAATTTTCTTGATGGTGTAAATTGCAATTGGTTTCTAATCATCTTTATTATCACAAATTGGCTTGCATTAACACTGTAATGAAAACACGAGGGGCGGGATTCTCTGACCCCCCCCCCCCCCCCCCCCCCCCCCCCCCCCCCCGCCGGGTCGGAGAATCGCCGGGGGTCGGCGGGAATCCCGCCCCCGCCGGCCTCTGAATTCTCCCACCCCCAAAAAAACCGGTGTGGCGTGAGACGCGGCGCCCACCTCGGAGAATGGCGGGGTCCGGCGCGACTCAATGGGCCCCGGGGCCGCCCGAATTCTCCGGCCCGCGATGGGCCGAAGTTCCACCCGCCTGTAGCCAGTCCCACCGGCGTAAATTGGAGTTGGCCCCTTACCGGCGAGACCTGGCAGCGCGGGCGGCCTCCGGGGTTATTGGAGTGTCGCAGGGGGTTCTGGCCCCGGGATGTGCCCCCACGGTGGCCTGGACCGTGGTCGGGGCCCACCGAACCGCGGGCGGGGCTGTGCCGTGGGGGGCACTCTATTCCTTCTGCACCGGAGGCTGTACCGGTCCACCATTCCCGGTGCGGAAGTGACTCCATGTGCGCATTCGCGGACCTGCGCCGGCCGGCAGAGTCCCTTCGGCCCCAGCTGGCGTGGCGCCAAGCCCTTTCCCGCCGGCCGGCGGAGCGCAAACCACTCCGGGGTGGGCCTAGCCCCTGAAGGTGCGGAGGATTCTAACCCTAACCCTAACCACTCCATCCCGCCGGGACCCCCCACCCCACCGGGTAGGGGAGAATCCCGCCACCGGTCATCATCGGTACCAAATCGGTATCAAATGGAAAAAAGACCAGGGGCGGGATTCTCCCGTACCCGGCAGGGCGGGGGATCCCGGCGGGACGGAGTGGCGTGAACCACTCCGGCGTCAGGCCGTCGCAAAGGTGCGGAATCCTCCGCACCTTCAGGGGCTAGGCCCGCCCCGGAGTGGTTGGCGCCCCGTCGGCCGGCATGGAAAGCCTTTGCCGCCGCTCCAATTGGGGCCGAAGGGACTCCGCCGGCCGGCACGGGTCCGCGCATGCGTGGGAGTGTCAGCGGCTGCTGATGTCATCCGCGTGCATGTGCAGGGGGGTTCACCGACGCGTCGGCCATCGCGGAGGCTTACATGGCCGGCGCGTAGCAATAGAGTGCCCCCCACGGCACAGGCCCGCCCGCGGATCGGTGGGCCCCGATCGCGGGCCAGGCCACCGTGGGGGCACCTCCTGGGGCCAGATCGCCCCGCCCATGCCCCGCCTGCCCCAGGACCCCAGAGCCCACCTGCAGCGCCAGGTCCCGCCGGTAAGGACCTACTCCAATTTACGCCGGTGGGACCTGCATAGAACGAGCGGGACTTCAGCCCATCGCGGGTCGGATAATTGCCGGGTGGGGTCCTCCGACTGGCGCGGCACGATTCCCGCCCCCGCCGAATCTCCGGCGCCAGAGAATTCGGCAGCCATCGGGCGCAGGTTCACGCCGACCAGCGGCGATTCTCCGACCCAGCGGGGGGTCGGAGAATCCCACCCCAGATTGTGATAGTTGTGTATAATAAAGTGATTGCCTACCAGTTAGAATGTGTAACCAACATGTGGCATGTGGCATGGGTTGTATGGGAACAAGAGAATTAGGTGTCTCATGACATGCCACTAAGTCTCCGCATTGTCATGCGAGGGAAGGAGACCTTCATTACCAGAGGGCCAATACTGGAGGAGGAGTGCTGACCTGAAAGTTCTAACGTCATGTGAGAAAGAAGCCATGGAGCTTGCAGGTGAGCAAGCTGGCCAGTCCATTGCAGATGGTGGGGGTGGATTAGCCAGTCAGCAAAGTGAGAATGCTTCCAACCTGGTGCTGCAAATGGAAGACATGCGCGAAACTGTGGTTTCCTGATAAACTAAGCATCTCCTTAGTGTCTTATTGCTCTCCACTGCAGGTCATCACCAGAGGCTGAAAAGACTCAAGCTCATGGAATAATGCAAAGACTCTGATGATGAAGACCAAGAACACCCAGAGGTCGCATCATAATCTGTCTCTCTCTCGCTCTTTCTCCACCAGCTAAGTTACGCTCATGTGGATCTCTAAGGGTTTGTGTACAGAATCGGAGTCAAATCCTGGTGATCACTTAGCAAACACACCCCAGCAACTGAGGGAGACTGTCAGCCATGGTCCCAGACAATGAGCAGACTGTTGGAGATCGGGACCATTGTGAGCACTAGGCTGATGATAGGCCTCTGCTTTTGGCCATAATAAGCCTGCTGGAGATACAGGCAAGGAAAAACCTGGCAGAAGTGCCAGAGACTATGCGGAACCTTGCTCAAGCAGTGGAGGAGTCCATCCAAGCCGGGATGTGAGTGCATACATTCCTCCATGGAGAATTTGGCAACCACCTTGGGGAGCCAACTCTAGAACATGACCCATATGCGCAAAGAGCTGCCTTCTGTAGCTCTGGGAGTGGATTCATTACTGGAGATGAGAGAATAACAAAGTACCTCAACCTCCCTACAGGGGCCCTTTTTCTCATGGATACTGAGCTGCCACTGCACACTGAGAGGGAGGAGGAGTGCCAGTCAACCATACTGATGCATTATTTTTTCACTTGTTCTCAGGTGCCATAGTTATTTGCACCCTATGAGCAACTGCAGACATGATTCTTGGGTGACGAGATATCCTAAGAAGATCTGACTCATGATACCTGTGTGGAACACAGAAAGCTCAGCAGAGGAGAGGTATAATGTTGCCTATGTCCCAACAAGGGGAACAATAGAATATTGGACTGCAGAAGGTGAGATTCCACTGCCTGGACTACTCAAATGAAGCTCTGCACCACAAAGAGCCTCCAGAATCATAGAACCCATAGGATTCCTGCAATGCAGAAGGATGCTATTTGACCCATCAAGTCTGCACGCCCGATCGAAAGAACACTCTACCTAGGCCCTCTCCACCATCCTATTCCGTAACCTCGTGCATTGATCATGGCCAATCGACCTAACCAGTACATCTTTGGACATCATTATGCCTTGCTGAACCCTACACAATGTTGTGCAGCCAAGGGGTGAAAAATTTTCAGATGGGGACATGGAGGAGCTGAATGCCTCATCTGGGGCGTCATTCTCCGACCCCCCGCCGGGTCGGAGAATGGCCGTTGGCCGCCGTGAATCCCGCCCCCGCCGAAGTCTCCGGTACCGGAGATTGGGCGGGGGCGGGAATCGGGCCGCGCCGGTTGGCGGGACCCCCCGCTCAATTCTCCGGCCCGGATGGGCCGAAGTCCCGCCCAGAAATTGCCTGTCCCACCGACGTAAATCAAAGCTGGTATTTACCGGCGGGACCAGGCGGCGTGGGTGGGCTCCGGGGTCCTGGGGGGGTCGCGGGGCGATCTGACCCCGGGGGGTGCCCCCATGGTGTCCTGGCCCACGATCGGGGCCCACCGATCCGCGGGCGGGCCTGTGCCGTGGGGGCACTCTTTCCCTTCCACCTCCGCCACGGCCTCCACCATGGCGGAGGCGGAAGAGACTCTCCCCACTGCGCATGCGCGGGAAACTGTCGGCGGCCGCTGACGCTCCCGCGCATGCGCCGCATTTCCGCGCCAGCTGGCGGGGCAACAAACGCCATTTCCGCCAGCTGGTGGGGTGGAAATCCCTCCGGCGCCGGCCTAGCCCCTCGATGTTGGGGCTCGGCCCTTAAAGATGCGGAGCATTCCGCACCTTTGAGCCGGCGCGATGCCCGTCTGATTGGTGCCGTTTTTGGCGCCAGTCGGCGGACATCGCGCCGTTGGGGGAGAATTCCGCCCCAGATGAGAAAGAAGGGGAAGGAGCTGATGTTCATATGAGAGCAGATGGTGCGGCTGTAGCTGCAAATGCCAAGGCAATAGAATGACGTGCCAGACAGGCCATATCACGTTCTCATTGCATTCAGATGCTAGCCAAAATGAGACCCATGCAAGATCTCTTGATCTGCTCCTCAATAAAAGGTGCCGTGGAAGTGCCAACACAGACCAACCTACAATCTCACAACCTCTGGCACCTGGAAGGAAAAATGCTGCAGACTGTTAGCATGAGCAAGTCCATATGCATGGTTTCATAGAAGCCATATACATTTGTGATTTGGAAAGAAGCCACACAGTGACTCAGTGACAAATGTCCCAAATGCTGGCAAAAGCTCTGTGTTCAGCTGTAACCTATGGAATATTGCAGCGACAGACAATCGTTAGTCATCAGCTTCTGAGGATGATAAGCAGATGAACACTACCTAATGGCATGCCAGTAAGGTTCCAAACTCCCAATCGTACAAAGATTGCCCAAGATTAAAACCTCCTGTGGATGTCAAGAGACTCAAAAATGCCCCAGCTTCTGAGGCTACAGAATAAATGATGTTCCCAAAGGCCGACATTTCCCACCAACTGATTGTCCATGAGGTGCCAAGCTCTTAAATGCACCCATTAATTTGCAGAATTTCCGACACAATGATCATTCAATGTGCATGAATAAAATGTCCCAAACTCTGGGCGGGATTCTCTGATCCTGAGGTTGTGTTGACTCCGTCGTAAACGCCGTCGCATTTTACGAAGGCACCTACAGGCCCCCAGGATCAGCGATCCTGCACTCTACAGGGGATCAGCACGGCACTGGAGCGACTCACGCAGCTCCAGCTGCCGATACCGGCGTCAAACGGGCGGCGCGGGTCTGCGCATGCACGCTGCGGCCGGCGCGAATTCGTGCATGCGTGCTGTGACCGGCGCAAACTCACGCATGCGCGCTAGTTTCCTTCTCCGCGCCGGCCCCAACACAACATGGCGTAGAGCTCCAGGGGCCCGGCGAGGAGTAAAAGAGGCCCCCACCCAGGAGAAGCCGGTCCGCCGATCGGTAGACCCCGATCGCGGGCTAGGCCACGGTGGAGCCTCCCCCATTTACACTGCTTGATGCATACATGAGTGTAATTTTGCAGTGACTACAAAGGCCATTCCCTCTTACATATGTTTATAAGATATGTAATGCTTGTTTTTGGACGCCTCTGAGAAATTGAGTATCTCAGTGTGGAGAAAGCACTGACCAAGCTTGCTGCACTCGGTCCAAATGAATTTCAGTCAGCCTCAGGCCTTCAGGTCGGGACAAATCGGGCGGGATTCTCCGAGCCAAAATCGGGCTCGGCGCTGGGGCGGAGAATGGCCGTCAAACCCGAGATCAGGCTCGACAGTGCTGCCATGATTCTCCGGTCCCCGGAGAATCGCCGGCAATCGGGAACTTACGGTCGACGTTGCGCCGGTCGGGGGCCATTGAAAGAGGCCACCGAGTGCAGCTGGCCAAGTTCCTGCCGGTGTGGTTCTCTCATGGTTCCACCCGGCGGGCACTCGGCGTGGCGGCTGCAGATTCAGTGTGATGAACGGTTACTGCCTTATCATCATGTGAGGTGATGTCCCCTTTAAGACCAGGCTTGGAACCCTGGGGACTCCGCCTCTGGCTCCGCCCATCTGGGAGCCATACATAAAGGCCTGCCTCATGGTCTGTATAGCAGTCAGCTCTCGTCCAAATCTGTAGCATAGTTATTAGCCTAATAAAGCCTTCTTTACTGTTTAATCTCTAAGCATCATTATTGAGGGTACCTCAATTTATTAAGCTAAACTAGATTCAGGATGGACGCAGGCCTAAAACCAGAGAAGCTCAATCTGGAAGCACGAACGCCGGAGGCAAAGGAAATTTTTTAATACTGGCTGCGGTGCTTCGAGGCCTAACTGGACTCCGCAGAGACTCCCATCCTGGGGCCACGCAAGCTGCGTCTACTCCACGCCCGGGTGAGTCACAGAATCTCCGCCACGCTCGAAAAGGCGACGATTCATGAGGAAGCGATTGAGTTGCTCCGCAAGCGGTTTGTCAAACCCGTCAATGAGGTGCATGCCCGGCATCTGCTCTCTACCTGCCGGCAGCGCTCGGGGGAATCGCTCGACGAGTTTGTTGAGAAACTCACCGCGCTGGCCAGGGACTGTGACCATCAAGATGTGACAGGGGAAGTCCATATGAACCTGCACATCAGAGATTCTTTCGTGTCCGGCATCCGCTCGACCTACATCCGGCAGCGACTGCTCGAAAACGGGGCAAAAGACCTCCAGGAGACGCTAACGCTCGCCTCCTCGCTGGAGGTGGCCCGACATAACTTGGTTACGTACCCTGCTGTCTCTGCCAGCCCCCCCCCGACTTCCTCAGACTCACCCGTATTACAGGCCTGCGCCACGCGGCGACCCACTCACCATGGGGGCACACCTTGCTACTTCTGCAGGCAGGGCCAGCACCCACGCCCACGCTGCCCAGCCCGCTCCGGAATCTGCAGCGACTGCGGGAAGAAAGGGCACTTTGCGAGGGTCTGCCTGGCCAAACCCAGGGGCCAGAAAAACAAAGAACAGCCGGCACGAAAATCAGGCTCTCAGGCCCGCAGGCCTCGCAATGCTGCAGCGCACCGACCCGACACGTCCTCTTCTGACGCGTCATCAGCCTCGTGCGAATCATGGGAGCGGCCATCTGGTCGGTGGCCATTTTCTCGACCCGACACGTGCGACCAATGGCAGCGGCCATTTTACGACTCCGACTACCCGCGACTGGGTGCGATCACCCTTGATCAAACTCGGCCAAAACACCTGCAGAACTCCATGATGCAGGTCCAGGTCAACGGGCACGACACTGCATGCCTCTTCGACTCCGGGAGCACGGAGAGCTTTATCCACCCTGAAACGGTAAGGCGCTGCTCCCTACGCACCCATCCCACATCCCAAACCATAGCCCTCGCATCTGGGTCCCACTCGGTACAAATCACGGGGTACTGTATTGCGGATCTCTCGATCCAGGGTGCCAAATACACCCGTTTCAAATTTTATATCCTCCCTCACCTCTGTGCCTCCCTGCTGCTCGGACTGGATTTCCAGTGCAGCCACCGAAGCCTGACACTGAAGTTCGGCGGACCCTTGCCCCCCCTCACGGTGTGCTGCCTTGCGACACTGAAAGTCGCACCCCCCTCGCTATTCGCTAACCTCACTCCCGACTGTAAGCCCGTCGCCACCAGGAGCTGGCGCTACAGTGCCCAAGATATGGCTTTTATCAAGTCAGAGGTCCAGCGTTTACTGGGAGAGGGGGTCATCGAGGCTAGCAACAGCCCTTGGAGAGCACAAGTGGTGGTAGTCCTGTCCGAGGAGAAGAAACGGATGGTCGTGGATTATAGCCAGACCATAAACCGATTCACGCAGCTTGATGCGTACCCCCTTCCTCGCATCGCGGAAATGGTAAATCGGATCGCCCAATACCGAGTCTTTTCCACGGTCGACCTCAAATCTGCCTACCACCAGCTCCCCATCCGACCAAAAGACCGCCCCTATACTGCCTTCGAAGCAGCCGGCCGGCTCTTCCACTTCCTCAGGGTCCCCTTTGGTGTCACAAATGGGGTCTCCGTCTTTCAAAGGGCGATGGACCAAATGGTGGACCAGTACGGTTTGCGGGCTACATACCCGTACTTGGACAATGTCACCATCTGCGGCCATGATCAGCAGGACCATGACGCTAACCTCAAAAAGTTCCTCCAGACCGCCCGAGCCCTTAACCTGACCTACAGGGGGATAGTCAGAGGCTTTTCCCCAGGGTAGAGGGGTCAATTACTAGGGGGCATAGGTTTAAGGTGAGAGGGGCAAAGTTTAGAGTAGATGTACGAGGCAAGTTTTTTACGCAGAGGGTAGTGGGTGCCTGGAACTCACTACCGGAGGACGTAGTGGAGGCAGGGACGATAGGGACATTTAAGGGGCATCTTGACAAATATATGAATAGGATGGGAATAGAAGGATACGGACCCAGGAAGTGTAGAAGATTGTAGTTTAGTCGGGCAGTATGGTCGGCACGGGCTTGGAGGGCCGAAGGGCCTGTTCCTGTGCTGTACATTTCTTTGTTCTTTGTTCTTTGTACAACGAGGGCAAATGCGTTTTCCACACCACCCGGCTGGCCATCCTCGGCTATGTCGTGGAAGACGGGGTCCTAGGTCCCGACCCCGACCGCATGCGCCCCCTTAAGGAACTCCCTCTCCCCCGCAGCCTCAAGGCCCTCAAACGGTGCTTGGGGCTTTTCTCCTATTACGCCCGGTGGGTCCCCAAGTATGCGGACAAAGCCCGCCCACTCCTAAAGACCACCACTTTTCCCCTCTCGGCTGAGGCTCAATTGGCCTTCAACCGCATCAAGGCCGACATCATCAAGGCCGCCATGCACGCAGTGGACGAAACCATCCCTTTCCAGGTAGAGAGCGATGCATCAGACATCGCCCTGGCTGCTACCCTCAATCAAGGAGGCAGACCAGTAGCGTTCTTCTCCCGAACCCTCACCGCCTCCGAGATTCGACACTCTGCAGTCGAAAAGGAGGCACAAGCCATTGTGGAGGCTGTGCGGTGCTGGAGACACTGCCTCGCCGGTAGGAGGTTTACCCTCGTCACCGACCAACGGTCGGTCGCCTATATGTTCGATAACACGCAACGGGGCAAAATAAAAAACGATAAAATTTTGAGGTGGAGGATCGAACTCTCCACCTACTCGTACGATATCAAGTATCGTCCAGGGGAGCTCAACGAGCCCCCAGATGCCCTGTCCCGCGGCACATGCGCCAACGCGCAGGAGGACCGCCTGCAAGCCATCCACAATGACCTCTGCCACCCGGGGGTTACCCGGCTCGTCCATTTCATCAAGTCCCGCAACCTACCTTACTCAACCAAGGAGGTCAAGGCCATGGTCAGGGCCTGTCAGGTCTGTGCGGAGTGCAAACCGCACTTCTATCGGCCAGACAAGGTTCGGCTCATGAAGGCCTCGGGCCCCTTTGAGCGACTGAGCGTGGACTTCAAGGGGCCCCTCCCGTCCACCAACCGTTATGCCTATTTCCTCACCGTGATCGATGAGTTCTCCCGTTTCCCATTCGCCATTCCCTGCACCGACATGACCTCAGCCACGGTGATTAAGGCACTGCACAGCATCTTCACCCTGTTCGGTTTCCCTGCTTATATCCACAGCGACCGGGGTACATCGTTCATGAGCGATGAACTGCGTCAGTATCTGCTCAGCAAAGGCATCGCCTCGAGCAGAACGGCCAGCTATAACCCACGGGGAAACGGGCAGGTGGAGAGGGAGAACGCGACCGTGTGGAAGGCTGTCCTTCTGGCCCTGCGGTCGAGAAATCTCCCAACCATCCGCTGGCAGGAGGTCCTACCCGATGCCCTACACTCCATTAGGTCACTCCTCTGCACGGCCACAAATGAGACCCCTCATGAGCGATTGTTTCTCTTCCCCAGGAAGTCTACCTCCGGGGTCTCGCTTCCACCTTGGCTAACGGCTCCGGGACCTGTTCTTCTCCGGAGGCACGCGAGGAGCCATAAAACGGACCCCCTAGTTGAAAAGGTCCGACTGCTCCAACTCAACCCCAGTTACGCCTACGTGGAGTACTCCGACGGCAGGCAAGATACGGTTTCCCTCCGGGATCTGGCGCCCGCTGGATCCTCCACCACAGACGCCCCTTCCCGCGTCGCCCCCTACAACACACCCCCTTCCAGCCCTACCACCCGTTGGTGAGCTCCTACCGTGCGCCCCCCCTTTACACACCCCGCCGGCGCCGGCTCCGCTACCCCCGGCCCTGCCTAGTTCCTCTGCCCCGACCCGGACCGAAGCTGTGCTCCCGGATGTGCCCTCAACCGGGACGTCCGTGCCCGCCGCACCACCGCCCGAACTGAGGAGATCGAGGAGGACGATCCGGCCGCCGAGACGGATGGACCTATGATGGCACTTCACCCCCGCCGGACTCCTTTTTAAACAGGGGGTGAATGTGTTGAACGGTTACTGCCTTATCATCATGTAAGGTGATGTCCCCTTTAAGACCAGGCTTGGAACCCTGGGGACTCCGCCTCTGGCTCCGCCCATCTGGGAGCCATACATAAAGGCCTGCCTCATGGTCTGTATAGCAGTCAGCTCTCGTCCAAATCTGTAGCATAGTTATTAGCCTAATAAAGCCTTCTTTACAGTTTAATCTCTAAGCATCATTATTGAGGGTACCTCACTCAGTCTGCCGCCGCTCTGGTGGGGGCCTGGGGATCATTCACTGGTCGGGGGGCGCCCAGGACGGCCAAGCTATTGATCGGTGGTCACCGATCCGCGGGTGCGCGCGATCTGGGGGGGGCCTATCTTCTTGGTGCTGGTCCGCGGTGTGGGTCGGCCATGTCGTGCATGCCTGGACACCCGACCGGAAGTGCAGGGCCCCGAATCGGCTGCCGGAGCAGCGAGAAGCACTCCGGGGCCCTGCTAGTCCCCTGCAAATTGGAGAATCACCCTGGACTTTCTCCAGGTAAATCCAGAGTCATTCGCATGCGTTTGTCACAGGCGTTGGGACATAGCCCCATTATTGGAGAATCCCGCTATGCTTTGTTCATGGTACACATTTTACACCACAAAATTTCCTAAAACAATTTCACCACCAATGACTTTACACTCCTCTGTGCTGTTTAGCTATATTTCACTTTATGAGCACAATTTGGAAAACCTGTTGCCCAGCAGCCTGGCGCTACACATTGATTAATGTGTTCACTTTGAAGATTACCAAGAGCAAAGAGAAGGGATATCATGTTGCAAAAAGCTGCCCAGAAACAATTTGCACAGTGCTGGTGCCCTTTCAGATGAAATGTTAAACCAAGACCCTGGGCGTGAAATTCCAACTGGGTTGTGCTGTCCCTCCACTGTAATCATGAGAAAGGTGGATCTCTGAGGAAAACATTGCCCGAGGGGTTTCACATATTAGCTGTCTGTAGAATCTCGACAATGCAGAAGGAAGCCATTTGGCCCATCGAGTCTGCATTGATCCTCCAAAAAAGCACTCTATCTCGGCCGACTCCCCTGCCCTATCCCCATAACCCCACACATTGATCACGGCCAATCCACCTAATCTTCACATTTTTGGGCACTAAGAGGAAATTTAGTGTGGCAAATACACCTAACATCTTTGGACTGTAGGGGAAAACTGGAGCACCCGGAAGAAGCACACGGAGACACGGGGAGAACATTCAAACTCCAGACAGATGGTCACCCAAGGCAGGAATCAAATCCAGATAACTGGCTGTGAGCCGGCAGCGCAAACTACTGTGCCACCCAATCTTTGGATTGTTCTCGAGAAAATACTGTAAAAATTGACCCATTGATCTGCCGCTGTTTTTTACATTTTATTGTGGATAAATTAGCTATTTTTGCGATAAATATACATAAGGGCAGCACGGTTTCACAGTGGGTAGCACAGTTACTTCACAGCTCTCAGGTTCGATTCCCGGCTTGGGTCACTGTCTGTGCGGAGTCTGCACGTTCTCCCCATGTCTGCGTGGGTTTTCTCCGGGTGCTCCGGTTTCCTCCCCATAGTCCATGATATGCAGGTTAGGTGGATTGGCCATGATAAATTGCCCTTAGTGTCCAAAAAGGTGAGGTGGGGTTACTGCGTTACGGGGATATGGTGGAGGCGTGGTCTTAAGTAGGGTGCTCTTTCCAAGAACCGGTGTAGACATGATGGGCCGAATGGCCTCCTTCTGCCTGTAAATTCTATGATTCTATGATAAATTGATGCCCATGCTTCAAAAGTAATTTGTTGGATGTGAAATCCATTACAGATGCGATCCTGCATCATATAAATACAAGTTTGTTATTGTGGAAAAGGGGTGACAATGGGGGCCGAATGGTTTGCCCCTTTTACATGTTCATATAGTCGAAGGGTATAGGAGATAAACAGGAAGTAGAGGTCGCAACCAGATTAACCATGACCTTATCAAATGGCGGACCAGGCTCAAGGGACCGAATGGCCTAACCCTGCTCCTAATCCGTTAGCTCATACGTTCGTACTGAAGAACACAGCGAATCAGCTGCAATTACAGCATTAAATTCCGTGGGTGGTCACTAACCCAACCCACCCAAAAATAAGTGTCATAGATACATAGACGACAGGAGCAGGAGCAGGCCTTTTGACCCTTTGATGTACCGTCAGTTACCACAAGACGAGATTGGTGGAACAATCGAGGCTTTATTGAACAAGATGTTGTGCCTCCTGTAGCTGGAACCAGAATGGCTGCAGCGCAGGAGAGCACACTTTTATACGCCGCCTGTGGGATTTACCGTCGTACCTGTAATATACGGGCAGTGCCGTAATACATACAATATACCACTAGTAGTGTTTACCACATTCATCCCTGTTGAAAAAAGAGTACGGCGGGGGTGACGGAAACATTACAAATTAAGTCTTTGACCCTCCGCCGCGCTCGCCTCAGTCCTGGTGGTGATGTGGGCGCCGACCTGGTCACCTGTGACTCCGGGAGCGTGTTGTCCTCGTCTTCGTCACCCCTGAGTGGATCCAGTGGGAGGACGGACCCTGCTGGGGTGGGGGTTGCGGTGAGGTTCGCTGGAGGGAGGGTGAGTGGTGCAGGGGTGAATGAGGCAACCGGGGGGGTGGGGTAGGAGCGGTATCAGGTTGGGGGTCATGGGTGGGGACACAGCGGGCGTCAGGTCCCGGAGGGAGACGGTGTGTTGCCACCCGCGTACTGCGGGTTTGCATGTGGACTTTCTCGACCAGGGGGTCCGATTTATGGCTCCGCACATACTTCCGCAGCGAGACCCCAGAGGTGGACTTCCTGGGGAAGACAAACACCCGTTCGTGAGGGGTCTCATTCGTGATGGTGCAGAGGAGCGATGGAGTGGAGCATGTCAGGGAGGACCTCCTGCCAGCGGGAGACCGGGAGATGTTTAGACCGTAGGGCCAGCAGGATGGCCTTCCAGACCGTCCCATTCTCCCTCTCCACCTGCCCGTTTCCCTGGGGGTTGCAGCTGGTCGTCCTGCTCGAGGCGATGTCCTTGCTGAGCAGGAACTGACGCAGCTCATCACTCATGAAAGAGGATCCTCGATTGCTGTGGATGTAGGTGGGGAAACCGAACAGAGTGAAGATGCTGTGCAGGGCTTTAATTACCGTGGCAGAAGTCATTTTGGGGCATGGGATGACGAAGGAGAACCGGGAGTACTCATCAATTACGTTGAGGAAGTACACGATGCAGTTGGTGGAGGGGAGGGGCCCTTTGAAGTCCACGCTGAGCCTTCACCAGGTGTGCTCTATCTGGCTGGTAGAAGTGCGGCTTGCACTCTGCGCAGACTTGGCAGTCTCTGGTGCCAGTCCTGGGCAGGTTGCGGGTCTTGACAAAATGGAAGGACCGGGTGACCCCCGGGTGGCAGAGGTCATAGTGGAGAGCCCGGAGTTGGTCCACCTGTGCGCTGGCACATGTACCGCGGGATACGGCATCAGGGGGCTCATTGAGCTTACCCGGGCGATACAAGATCTCATAGTTATAGGTGGAGAGCTCAATCCTCCACCTCGAGATCTTGTCATTTTTGACCTTGCCCCGCTGTGTATTATTAAACATGAAGGCAACCGACCGTTGGTCAGTGAGGAGAGTGAATCTCCTGCTGGCCAGGTAATGCCTCCAACACCGCACAGCTTCCACAATGGCTTGGGCCTCCTTCTCGACAGAGGAGTGCCAAATTTCAGATGGCATGGAGGGTGCGGGAAAAGAAGGCCAGGGGCCTGCCCGCCTGGTTGAGCGTGGTGGCCAGAGCCACGTCTGATGCATCGCTCTCCACTTGGAAGGGGAGGGACTCGTCGACAGCATGCATCGTGGCCTTGGCGATGTCCGCCTTGATGTAGTTGAAGGCCTGGCGGGCCTCAGCCGTCAGGGGGAAAACTATGGACGTGATGAGTGGGCGGGCCTTGTCCGCATAATTAGGGACCCACTGGGCATAATATGAGAAAAATCCCAGGCAACGTTTCAGGGCCTTGGGGCAGTGGGGGAGAGGGAGTTCTAGGAGGGGGCACATGCGGTCGGGGTCAGGCCCTCGGACTCCATTTTCCACTACGTAGCCAAGGATGGCTAAGCGGTTGGTGCGGAACACGCATTTCCCCTTATTGTAGGTGAGGTTAAGGAGTTTGGCGGTATGGAGAAACTTTTGGAGATTTGCGTCGTGGTCCTGCTGATCGTGGCCGCAGATGGTGACGTTATCTAGGTGGCCCGCAGCCCGTACTGGTCAACCATTCGGTCCATCTCTCGCTGGAAGACGAGACCCCATTGGTGACGCCGAAGGGAACCCTAAGGAAGTGATAGAGGCGGCCATCTGCTTCGAACGCAGTGTATTGGCGGTCCTACGGGCGGATGGGGAGCTGATGGTAGGCGGATTTCAAGTCTACTGTGGAAAAGACTCGATACTGCGCAATCTGATTGACCATGTCAGATATGCGTGGGAGGGGGTACACGTCGAGCTGCGTGTACCGATTGATGGTCTGACTGTAGTCAATGACCATCCTGTGCTTCTCCCCAGTCTTCACTACCACTAGTTGAGCTCTCCAGGGGCTGTTGCTGGCCTCAATGATCCCCTCCCGCAGAAGCCGTTGGACGTCTGACCTGATGAAGGTCCTGTCCTGGGCACTCTACCGCCTGCTCCTAGTGGCGACGGGTTTGCAGGGGTGAGGTTCGCAAACAGGGAAGGTGGATCGACCTGAAGGGTCGTGAGGCCGCAGACGGTGAGGGGGGGCGGGCAGGAGTCCGCTGAATTTCAAAGTCAGGCCTTGGAGATGGCATTGAAAGTCCAGGCCGAGCAACAGGGCAGCGCAGAGGTGGGGGAGGGCGTAGAGCCGGAAGTTGCTGAACTCTACGCCCTGGACGGTGAGGGTCGCGATACAGTACCCTCGGATTTCAACGGAGTGGGATCCGAAGGCCAGTGAGATTTTCTGGGTGACGGGGTGTACCGAGAGGAAGCAACGCCTTACCGTAGTGGGGTGGATGAAGCTCTCTGTGCTCCCAGAGTCAAAGAGGCAGGCTGTCTCGCGCCCGTTGATCTTCACCGTCGTCGTAGTGATCGCGAGGGTGATGGAGGCGAGCTGCGGAAGATGCTGGGAGGTCCCGGGCTGATAAGCGGTGGCGGAGGTAGCAGTAGGCGGCGAACGGCTAGACGAGCAGGGGTCCTGAGGCGCGGTTCAAAATGGCGCCGAAGATGGCAGCGCCCACAGGACGCACATGGCGGGCGGCATCAAAGATGGCGGCGCCCACGGGCCGCACGAGGTTTGCAGCAGGAATGATGGCGGCGCCCCTGGGTCACATGTGGGGGGTGTAGAAATGCCGGGCCTGGAAACAGTGGCGACCGACCAGGTCTGGCAAACAGAAACAAAGTGCCCTTTCTTCCCACACCCATTGCAGGTCGTGCTCCGCGCCGGGCAGCGCTGCCTGGGATATTTTCTTTGTCCACAAAAATAACACTTGGGCCGCCCAAAGTTGGCTGGCTGCCGCGCGGCGCAGGCTTGCGGTGAGCTGGAGTCGGCAGCTGGTGGGGCCCACGATGCACACGAGGGTGCCGCGCGGTCGGGGTTGTAGGACTGCAGGTTACGGGAGGCCACTTCTAATGAATTAGCACGCTGCCTAGATCGAGCTTACCCCTTTCCAATAGTCGCTGGTGGACGTACGTAGACTTCATGCCCAGGACATAAGCGTCTTTAATTAAAAGTTTGGTGTGTTGGACTGCCAAAACTTCCTGGCAGTCACAGTTCCTACCGAGGATCTGTAGGGCCCGTAAGAAATCATCCAGAGTCTCCCCGGGGAGTTGCTGTCTCGTGGCCAGGAGGTGCCTGGTGTACACGTGATTCACCGGTTTAACGTAATGTCCCTTCAGGAGCGTCATCGCTTCGGAGTAGGTGGGCGCATCCCGGATGAGGGGAAAAATGTCAGGGCTCACCCGTGAGTAGAGGACTTGGAGCTTCTGCGATTCCGAGGGTTCTTCAGTGGCTGCTCTGAGGTAGCCTTCGAAGCAGGCTAGCCAGTGGTCGAAGGTGGACGTGGCGCTGGCTGCGTGAGGGCTCAGCTGCAGTTGGTCAGGCTTGATGAAGAAATCCATCTTTTAAAATCTTGTTCAATAAATTGATGTACCGTCAGTTACCACAAGACGAGAATGGTGGAACAATCAAGACTTTATTGAACAAGATGTTGTGCCTCCTGTAGCTGGAACCAGAATGGCTGCAGCGCAGGAGGGCACACTTTTATACGCCACCTGCTGGGCAGAGCCAGCAGGCAGCGATTTACCGTCGTAGCTGTAATATTCGTGCAGTGCCGTAATACAGACAATATACCACTCGTGGTGTTTACCACATCCTTCGAGCCTGCTCCGCCATTCATCATGAAGGAACATGGCTGATCATCCAACTCAATAGCCTAATCCTGCTTTCTCCCCATAACCTTTGATCCCATTCTCCCTACGTGCTATATCCAACCGCCGCCTCGTGAATATATTCAAAGTTTTAGCATCAACTACTTCCTGTGGTAATGAATTCCACAGGCTCACCACTCTTTGTGTGTAGAAATGTCTCCTTAGAACATACATATAGAACATAGAACAATACAGCGCAGTACAGGCCCTTCGGCCCACGATGTTGCACCGAAACAAAAGCCATCCAACCTACACTATGCCATTATCATCCATATGTTTATCCAATAAACTTTTAAATGCCCTCAATGTTGGCGAGTTCACTACTGTAGCAGGTAGGGCATTCCACGGCCTCACTACTCTTTGCGTAAAGAACCTACCTCTGACCTCTGTCCTATATCTATTACCCCTCAGTTTAAAGCTATGTCCCCTCGTGCCAGCCATATCCATCCGCGGGAGAAGGCTCTCACTGTCCACCCTATCCAACCCCCTGATCATTTTGTATGCCTCTATTAAGTCTCCTCTTAACCTTCTTCTCTCCAACGAAAACAACCTCAAGTCCGTCAGCCTTTCCTCATAAGATTTTCCCTCCATACCAGGCAACATCCTGGTAAATCTCCTCTGCACCCGCTCCAAAGCCTCCACGTCCTTCCTATAATGCGGTGACCAGAACTGTACGCAATACTCCAAATGCGGCCGGACCAGAGTTCTGTACAGCTGCAACATGACCTCCCGACTCCGGAACTCAATCCCTCTACCAATAAAGGCCAACACTCCATAGGCCTTCTTCACAACCCTATCAACCTGGGTGGCAACTTTCAGGGATCTAGGTACATGGACACCTAGATCCCTCTGCTCATCCACACTTTCAAGAACTTTACCATTAGCCAAATATTCCGCATTCCTGTTATTCCTTCCAAAGTGAATCACCTCACACTTCTCTACATTAAACTCCATTTGCCACCTCTCAGCCCAGCTCTGCAGCTTATCTATATCCCTCTGTAACCTGCTACATCCTTCCACACTATCGACAACACCACCGACTTTAGTATCGTCTGCAAATTTACTCACCCACCCTTCTGCGCCTTCCTCTAGGTCATTGATAAAAATGACAAACAGCAACGGCCCCAGAACAGATCCTTGTGGTACTCCACTTGTGACTGTACTCCATTCTGAACATTTCCCATCAACCACCACCCTCTGTCTTCTTTCAGCTAGCCAATTTCTGATCCACATCCCCAGCCTCCGTATTTTTTGCAATAGCCTACCGTGGGGAACCTTATCAAACGCTTTGCTGAAATCGATATACACCACATCAACTGCTCTACCCTCGTCTACCTGTTCAGTCACCTTCTCAAAGAACTCAATAAGGTTTGTGAGGCATGACCTACCCTTCACAAAGCCATGCTGACTATCCCTGATCATATTATTCCTATCTAGATGATTATAAATCTTGTCCCTTATAATCCCCTCCAAGACTTTACCCACTACAGACGTGAGGCTCACCGGTCTATAGTTGCCGGGGTTGTCTCTGCTCCCCTTTTTGAACAAAGGGACCACATTTGCTGTCCTCCAGTCCTCTGGCACTATTCCTGTAGCCAATGATGACATAAAAATCAAAGCCAAAGGTCCAGCAATCTCTTCCCTGGCCTCCCATAGAATCCTAGGATAAATCCCATCAGGTCCCGGGGACTTATCTATTTTCAGCCTGTCCAGAATTGCCAACACCTCTTCCCTACGTACCTCAATGCCATCTATTCTATTAGCCTGGGGCTCAGCATTCTCCTCCACAACATTATCTTTTTCCTGAGTGAATACTGACAAAAAATATTCATTTAGTATCTCGCCTATCTCTTCAGACTCCACACACAATTTCCCATCCCTGTCCTTGACTGGTCCTACTCTTTCCCTAGTCATTCGCTTATTCCTGACATACCTATAGAAAGCTTTTGGGTTTTCCTTGATCCTTCCTGCCAAATACTTCTCATGTCCCCTCCTTGCTCGTCTTAGCTCTCTCTTTAGATCCTTCCTCGCTACCTTGTAACTATCCATCGCCC
Organism: Scyliorhinus torazame; assembly: GCF_047496885.1. NCBI lineage: Eukaryota > Metazoa > Chordata > Chondrichthyes > Carcharhiniformes > Scyliorhinidae > Scyliorhinus > Scyliorhinus torazame. Next base: position 119,285,263 of record NC_092709.1, read on the forward strand.
CAACCGAAACTTCACACTTCATCTTCACATAGGCCTTCTTCTTCCTCTTAACAAGAGATTCCACTTCCTTGGTAAACCACGGTTCCCTCGCTCGACGCCTTCCTCCCTGTCTGACTGGTACATACTTATCAAGAACACGCAGTAGCTGATCCTTGAACAAGCCCCACTTATCCAGTGTGCCCAACACTTGCAGCCTACTTCTCCACCTTATCCCCCCCAAGTCACGTCTAATGGCATCATAATTGCCCTTCCCCCAGCTATAACTCTTGCCCTGCGGTGTATACTTATCCCTTTCCATCATTAACGTAAACGTCACCGAATTGTGGTCACTGTCCCCAAAGTGCTCTCCTACCTCCAAATCCAACACCTGGCCTGGTTCATTACCCAAAACCAAATCCAACGTGGCCTCGCCTCTTGTTGGCCTGTCAACATATTGTTTCAGGAAACCCTCCTGCACACACTGTACAAAAAACGACCCATCTATTGTACTCGAACTATATATTTTCCAGTCAATATTTGGAAAGTTAAAGTCTCCCATAATAACTACCCTGTTACTTTCGCTCCTTATCTCTGTCCAAAATTGTTTACCCTGAATCCTCAGGATGTGACCCCTGAGGCGAAATTCTCCGGAAACGGCGTGGTGTCCGCCGACTGGCGCCCAAAACGGCGCAAATCAGTCGGGCATCGCGCCGCCCCAAAGGTGCGGAATGCTCCGCATCTTTGGGGGCCGAGCCCAACCTTAAGGGGCTAGGTCGGCGTCGGACGAATTTCCGCCCCGCCAGCTGGCGGGAAAGGCCTTTGGTGCCCCGCCACCTGGCGCGGAAATGACATGTCGGGGCAGCGCATGCGCGGGAGCGTCAGCGGCCGCTGACAGAATTTCCGCACATGCGCATTGGAGGGAGTCTCTTCTGCCTCCGCCATGGTGGAGACCGTGGCGAAGGCGGAAGGGAAAGAGTGCCCCACGGCACAGGCCTGCCCGTGGATCGGTGGGCCCCGATCGCGGGCCAGGCCACCGTGGGGCACCCCCCGGGGCCAGATCGCCCCAGGACCCCGGAGCCCACCCGCGCTGCCTTGTCCCACCGGTAAGGTAGGTGGTTTAATCTACGCCGGCGGGACAGGCATTTTAGCGGCGGGACTTCGGCCCATCCGGGCCGGAGAATCGTGGGGGGGGCCCCGCCAACTGGCGCGGCGCGATTCCCGCCCCCGCCGAATATCCGGTGCCGGAGAATTCGGCAACCGGCGGGGGCGGGATTCATGCCAGCCCCCGGCGATTCTCCGACCCGGCAGGGGGTCGGAGAATCTCGCCCCAGGTTCTGGACACACCCATCATTGGTAACATTTTCCCTGCATCTACCCTGTCTAGTCCTGTCAGAATTTTATTAGTGTCTATGAGGTCCCCCCTCATTCTGAACTCCAGCGAGAACAATCCCAACGTAGTCAATCTCTCCTCATATGACAGTCCCGCCATCCCTGAAATCAGTCTGGTAAACCTTCGCTGCACTCTCTTGAGAGCAAGAACATCCTTCCTCAGAAAGGGAGCCCAAAACTGCACACAATACTTCAAGTATGGCCTCACCAAGGCCCTGTATTATTGCAGCAACACATCCTTGCTTCTGTACTCGAAACCTCTTGCAATGAAGGCCAACATACAATTAGCCTTCTTTACCACCTGCTGCACCTGCATGCTTACCTTCAGCGGATGGTGCACAAGGACACCCAGGTCCTGCTGCACACTCCCCTCTCTCAATTTACAACCATTCAAGTAGGAATCTCCCTTCCTGTTTTGCTTCCAAAATGAATAACCTCACACTTATCCAAATTATACTGCATCTGCCATTGATTTGCCCACTCGTCCAACCCGTCCAGATCTTGCTGTAGGATCCCTGCATCCTCGTCACAATTTACTCTCCCACCTAATTTGGAATCATCTGCAAACTTTGAGATTTTACATTTTGTTCCCTCGTCCAAATCATTAAAATATATTGTGAATAGCTGGGGTTCCAGCACCGATCCCTGTGGTACCCCACTAGTTACTGGCTGCCAATTGAAAAGGACCCATTAATCCCTACCCTTTAGTTCCTCTCTGCCAACCATTTTTCTATCCACCTCAATGCATTTCCCCCAATCCCATGCGCTTTAATTTTGCACAATAATCTCTTATGCAGGACTTTGTCAAACGCCTTCGGAAAGTCCAAATATACCACATCGACTGCCTTCCCCTTCTCGACAGTACTGGTTACCTCTTCAAAGAATTCCAACAGATTTGTCAAGCATGATTTTCCCTTCATAAATTCATGCTGACTCTGACTGATCCTAAATGCTTTCTAAATGTTCTGTGATAAAGTCCTTGATAATGGATTCAAGCATTTTCCCCGTTACCAATGTTAGGCTTACTGATCTTTCATTCCCTGCTTTCTCTCTACCTCCCTTTTTGAATATCGGAGTGACGTGAGCTACCCTCCAGTCTGCAGGGACAGTTCCAGAGTCTATAGAATCCCGGAAGATGACCACCAATGCATCCACTATTTCCAGAGCCACCTCCTTAAGCACTCTGGGATGCAGATTCTCAGGCCATCAGTTTTCCCAGCTTCATTTCTCTACTAATGTTGATCTCCCTCCGGTGGTGGGGGGGGGGGGGGGGGGGGGGGGGCGGGGGGGGCGGGGTGCAAAATTAAAATGGTGTTTTCTTATTTCAGTTTTGATGAGCCAGAAAGATTTGCTGTGTTCTGCTCATTTTTAATAACTTGTTAAATCATCTTGCAAAGCAACGTACCACATGAGGATACCTTTTTACATACAGCACTTCTCTGGAGTTACTAAAGGCTGGACTTAATTAATTTTATGCTCAACATTTGCATTTCCTAGCATAAATCATGGCTCTTCTTTCTTCTGATGAAACTGTTGAATCTATTATGTTCTCTAATCAGGCATCTAGCCTCAGTTGGTTTAACTAAGCTTTCTAAGGTACATGCAAGGTAGATTTACACAACTAGTTTTCAGATCTTTAGATAGGTCACAAGGGTATGCTAGAATTTGACTAATTAATGGTTGCCACATTTTAATCAATGAGGATGAACTAGGGAACTCATGTTTCCCACTTTGATTTCAGTTGGGGATAGGTGCACCAATGTTCTCCATTGATTTCCTGACAGAGGAAAATCCTCAATTCATATAATCATAAAATCCCTACAGTGCAGAAGGAGGCCATTTGGCCCATTGAATTTGCACCGACCCTTCAAATGAACACTTCACCCTTGTCCACCCACCCCACCCCTCCCTATCCCTGTAACCCCATAACTTAACCTGCACATTCCTGGACACAAGGGACAATTTAGCATGGCCAATCCACTTACCCTGTACATCTTTGGACTGTGGAAGAAAACTGGAGCACCTGGAGGAAACCCATGCAAACATGGGGAGAACGTACAAACTCCACACAGATAGTGACCCAAGGCCAGAATTGAACCCAGGTCCCTGGTGCTGTGAGGCAGCAGTGCTAACTGTCGTGTTATTCACGCTGGGGTAACACTGACTGCAACACGATGCAGTGAAATGATCAAGCACACACCAAACGTAAGCGTTGGTTCAATACGATTTATTGAACTTCAGTAACGAAACACACAGCTGCCTGTGGACTGACTCTCTACTACTCTAGGTAAACTAACATTAACTATCTAGACTAGGCTAGCTCTGATCCACGTGTAGAAGGTGTTGAATGGTTTGTACACCCTGACTGTCACGACAGTTGTCACCAGTGGAAAGAGGCAGAGTGCTGATGCCTCGTGTGTTTTATAGTTGGAAGCCCCTCTCTGGTGTTCTGTCTGGTGATTGGTCGTGTTCTATTCTGTATGTTGATTGGCTCACCTGGGTGCCTGTCACTGCCTGCTTTTACTTCATGATGTGCATGGGTGCATATTATGACACTAACCGTGCTGCCTGACAAATGTTATTATTTTACTCAGACATACAGAACTATTCTGAGGAATTAGAGGGTTCACTGAAAACATTTTACGTACAATCATTGAATTCCTACGGTGCAGAAGGAGGTCATTCGGTCCATCACTGACCCTTTGAAAGTGTACCCTACCAAGACCCAAACCTCATCCACCCCTGTAACCCCATAACCCCACCTAATCTGCACATCCTTGGACACTAAGAGGCAATTTTTTGTTTTTAGTATGGCCAATCTACCTGACCTGCACATCTTTGAACTGTGGGAGGAAATCGGAGCACACGGAGGAAACCCACGCAAACACAGCGAGAAAGCGCAAACTCCACACAGTCACCCAAGGTCAAAACTGAACCCAGGTCCCTGGCGCTATAAAGCAACAGTGCTAACCACTGTGCCACCCATAAGAATGTATCACATCTTTATGCACAATAAGAAGTCTTACAACACCAGGTTAAAGTCCAACAAGTTTGTTTCTAATCACTAGCTTTCGGAGCGCAGCTCCTCCTCAGGTAAATCCGAAAGCTAGTGATTCAAAACAAACCTGTTGGATTTTAACCTGGTGTTGTAAGACTTCTTAATGTGCCCACCCCAGATGTGGCATCTCCACATCATGACTTCTCTATGCAATCAGGAATATGTGTGGGGAAAATATTAACACCCATTTTCCTCCCCATACCTGGCAGAAAGAAGGTGGAGCAATTAAAACAGAGCCGACAGGTTGTCCACTGTATTTTAATGAATTGCTCTTTTAAGTATTTTTTTTCAGCTATATAAGGTGCATGCCTGAGTTAGATAGAAGTCTTGTAAAATGATGTAAATTGGAGTCCCATGTTACTTCAATATTCTGATGCTGTCCTGATCCAGATCCTGAAATGCTGATTGCCCTGGAAAGTCTAGCACCTTAGTCCCCACACTCACCTTGATCAGGGTCGATGACCACTGAGCTGCCCAACGTCTGCTACGCCCCACTAGATTCCTGGATATTTTGGTTGGGAGTTATCCCAAAGACATGTTACTGAGGCTAGGCCATTAAAATTGGCTAGACCTTTCATTGCTATCCAGGTAGACTGATTGCTTATTAGATTACTTCCCCAGCCTGGGAGGTATGGTTAGGTGGATTGGCCATGCTAAATTACCCGTAGTGTCCATAAGGGTTGGGAGGGGTTATTGGGTTGCGGGGATAAGGTGGAAGTGAGGGATTAATGTGGGTCGGTGCAGACTCGATGGGCCGAATGGCCTCCTTCTGCACTGTATGTTCTATGTAATCTATGTATGTATTTCCTTGTATAAAAACCCGCAAATGGTACTGAGGTTTGTAGTTGGGTATGAATTAAAGAGTAACATGCAAATGGATCCAAATAGGTTGAGTCGAAGAGCTAAGGAATTGCTCAGTGAATTCTATTGTGGATAACATAAGGTACCTGAAATGGAACAGAAAACTTGAAACATTAGCACATAATGTCTGGGTTTCCATTAGCCAAGGTAAGCAGAGAAAAGGATTTTTAATGTAATCGTTTACCATTCACTGAAAGGTCGGGCCGGAGAATCGCCGGGACGGACGCTAATCGCGCCAAGCCGCCCCAACCCCGGTCCGCTGATTCTCCGGAGAGCGGAAAATCGGCGCTGGCGCGGTCGGTGCGGCGCCGGTTGGGGGCCGCTCAACGCAGCCTCCCGGTGATTCTCCGCCCAGGATGGGCCGAGTGGCCACACCAAAAAAGCTGAGTCCCGCCGGCGCCATTCACACCTGCTCTTACCCGGCGGGACCTCGGCGTGCATGCATCTGGGGGCAGCCTGGTGAGGGGGTCCGACCCGGGGAGAGCCTCCGCTGTGGCCTGGCCCGCGATCGGGGCCTACCGATCGGCGGGCTGGCCTCTCGGGCTGGGGGCCTCTTTTGTTCCACGCCGGCCCCTGTAGCCTACGCCATGTTGCGTCGGGGCCGGTGCGGAGAAGGGAGCCACTGCGCATGCACAGACCCGCGGCGCCCATCTGACGCCAGGGATCTGCAGCTGGAGCGGCATGGATCACTCCAGTGTTGTACTGGCCCCCTGTAGGGGTCAGAATCGCTGCTCCTGAGGCCATGTTGAAGCCATCGAGAAACGCGATGGCGTTTACGATGTCTCAGGATCAGAGAGTCCCGCACACTGAATTGATGTGAAGCAGATATCGACATAACTAATCGAATTCTGGAGTGCAGAAGATGTTAATTCAGGTTGTATTAATCCTGGATATCGTATTGGTTATGCCACATTCCGAATATAGCAAGTAGTTGGGGAAACCTTAATTTGAAAAGAATATCAATCCAATTGGCAGATTTCAGAAGGTAATGAGGATGACTATGAGACAGTAAATGAAGTAAAGAAAAGAAAATGGAGGGAGCACGATTCTGACCTTTAAAATGATCAGTGTAGTGTATCCAATGGATATAAGTAGGTTACTTAATTGTGACAGTGATTACAGATCTGAAGGTTAAAATATATTCTTCCACCCAGCATGTGGGACAATCCCACTTTGTATGATTACAGTTATTTCCTTTTTATATATGTGTTCATGGGATGTGGGTATCTTTGGCTAGGCTAGCATTTATTGCCCTTCCCTAATTGCCCTGAGGAGCTGGTCGTGACCACCTTTCGAACTGCTGTAGTCTATGTGTTGTCGGAACACCAACAGTGCTAATAGGAAGGCACTTCTAGGATTTTGACCCACTGACAGTGAAGAAACGGTGAGTGATATAGTTCAAATTAGGATGGTGGGTGGATTGGAGGGGAACATGCAGGTGGTGGTGTTCCCAAGCATCTGCTGCCCTTGCCTTTCTAGGTGGTAGAGGTTAGGGATTGGAAGATGCTGCCAATGGAGCCTTGGTGAGTTGCTGCAGTGCATTTTGTCGATGGTACACACTGTTGTCCTGATGGTTGAGAAAGTAAATATTTATTGTGGTGAATGCAATACTGATCAAGTGGGCTGCTTTCGAGCTTTTTGAGTGTTGTTGGAGGTGCACTCATCTGGTATTCTATCACATTCCTGACTTGAGCCCTGTAGATGGTGGACAGGCTTTGGGGATTTAGCAGGTGAGAATTCCATCATTGCGGATGGGGATATTTATGGAGACTCCTCCTCCAGCGAGTTGTTTCATTGTCCACCATCATTCATGGCTGGATGTGATAGGACTGCAGAGCCTAGATCTGATCCATTGGTTGTGAGATTGCTTATCTCTCTTCATTACATGCTCCTTCCACTGTTTGACAAGCAAGTTGTCCTGTGTTGTAGCTCCATCAGGTTGACACGTTTTTTAGGAATGCCTCGTGCTGCTTCTTGGCATACCCTCCTGCACTCTTCTTGAACCCGGGTTGATGCCTTAGCTTGATGGTGTGGTAGAGTGGGGGAGATGTTGGGCCACGAGGTTACAGATTGTGGTTGAGTACAATTCTGTTGCTACTGGCCCACAACCTCATGGATGCCCAGTTTTCAGTGACTAATTCTGTTTTAAATCTATCTAATGTAGCATGGTGGTGGTGCCACATAACACAGTGGAGTGTCTCATCATGTTGCGTGGCATCACCACCATGCTAAATCATTGTGAATGCAGGACATCATCTCTACAAGGATTGTGCGGTGTTCACTGTTACCAATACAGTCATGGACAGAAGTATCTGCGACAGTTCGATTGATGAGGACGAGGTGAAGTAGATTTTTCCCTCTAGTTGATATCCTCACCACTTACCAAAGTCACAGTCTAACAGTTGTGTCCTTTATGACTTGGCCAGCTTGGTCTGTAGTGGTGTTATTGAACAACTCCTAGTGATGGACATTGGAGTCCTCCACCCAGAATACTTTCTGTTGCTTTACCAGCCTCAGTGCTTACTCCAAAAGGTGTTCAACATGGCAGAGCACCCCACCACCTAGAGGTTCCCCTTCAAGTCACTCACCGCCCTGACCTGGAAATATATTGCTGTTCCTTCACTATCACTGGGGCAACAACCTGCAACTCCCTCCCTAATAGCATAGGGGGTGTACCAACACCTCAAGAACTGCAGCGATTCAAGAAGGCAATTCACCACCACCTTCTAGGAACAAAGAACAAAGAAATGTACAGCACAGGAACAGGCCCTTCGGCCCTCCAAGCCCGCGCCGACCATGCTGCCCGTCTAAACTAAAATCTTCTACACTTCCGGGGTCCGTATCCCTCTATTCCCAACCTGTTCATGTATTTGTCAAGATGCCCCTTAAACGTCACTATCGTCCCTGCTTCCACCACCTCCTCCGGCAGCGAGTATCAGGCACCCACTATCCTCTGTGTAAAAAAATTGCCTCGCACATCTCCTCTAAACCTTGACCCTCGCACCTTAAACCTATGCCCCCTAGTAATTGACCCCTCTACCCTGGGAAACACCCTCTGACTATCCACTCTGTCTATGCCCTTCATCATTTTGTAGACCTCGATCAGGTCGCCCCTCAACCTTCTTTGTTCCAGTGAGAACAAACCAAGTTTATTCAACCTCTCCTCATAGCTAATGTCCTCCATACCAGGCAACATCCTGGTAAATCTCTTCTGCACGCTCTCTAAAGCCTCCACATCCTTCTAGTAGTGTGGCGACCAGAATTGAACACTATACTCCCAGTGTGGCCTAACCAAGGTTCTATACAGCTGCAACATGACTTGCCAATTTTTATACTCAATGCCCCGGCCAATGAAGGCAAGCATGCCGTATGCCTTCTTGACTACCTTCTCCACCTGTGTTGCCCCTTTCAGTGACCTGTGGACCTGTACACCAAGATCTCTCTGACTGTCAATACTCTTTTTAAAAATATATTTTATTAAAGTTTTCAAACACAATTTTTCCTCCTTACAAATCAACAAAAACGGTAACATGATAACATGATAACTAATAGATAACATTGTTCAAATAAAATAGTGAACTAACAAAATAACACAAAATAGTACTCCCCCCCCGCCCCTCCACCCCATCTAGAACAAAAACAATTTACCCGTTATATGTGCTCTATGTAGCACCTTAAATTGGATCAGGCTAAGCCTGGCACACGAGGAAGAGGAATTTACCCTACTTAGGGCATCAGCCCACAAACCCTCCTCAATCTCCTCCCCGAGCTCTTCTTCCCATTTTCCTTTCAGCTCTTCTACCAGCTCCTCCCCCTCTTCTCTCATGTCCCGGTACATTTTGGATACTTTGCCCTCCCCGACCCACACCCCCGAAAGCACTCTATCCTGGATCCCCTGTGTCGGGAGCAACAGAAATTCCCTCACCTGTTGTCTCGTGAACGCCCTCACCTGCATATACCTAAAGATATTCCCCAGAGGCAGCTCATAATTTTCCTCTAGCGCTCCCAAGCTCGCAAACGTCCCATCTATAAATAGGTCTCACACTCCCCTAATTCCTGCCCGGTGCCAGCTCTGGAACCCTCCGTCCAACCTCCCTGGGGCAAACCTATGGTTGTTCCTGATCGGGGACCCCACCGAGGCTCCCAACACACCCCTCTGTCGCCTCCATTGCCCCCAGATACTTAATGTTGCCGCCACCACTGGGTTCGTGGTAAACCTTTTCGGGGAGAGCGGTAGTGGCACCGTCACCAGCGCTTTTAAGCTCGTTCCTTTACAGGACACCATCTCCAGCCTTTTCCACGCCGCCCCCTCTCCCTCTATAATCCACTTACGGATCATCGCCACATTGGCGGCCCATTAGTAGTCGCCCAAATTTGGCAACGCCAGTCCCCCTCTGTCCCTGCTACGTTGCAGGAACCCCCTCCTTACCCTCGGGGCCTTCCCTGCCCACACAAAGCTCATGATGCTCCTATCTATTTTCTTGAAAAAGGCCTTAGTGATCAAAATGGGGAGACATTGAAACATAAATAGGAACCTCGGGAGGACCATCATCTTAATCGTCTGCACTCTGCCCGCCAGTGACAGCGGCAGCATAACCCACCTTTTGAAATCCTCTTCCATTTGCTCCACCAGCCGAGTCAGATTGAGTTTGTGTAAGGTTCCCCAGCTCCTGGCTATCTGAATCCCCAGGTATCGGAAGTTTCTTTCCACTCTCCTTAGCGGCAGGCCATCTATCCCTCTACTCTGGTCCCCAGGGTGTATTACGAAAAGCTCACTCTTTCCCATGTTAAGCCTATATCCTGAGAAATCTCCAAACTCCCTCAACATCTGCATCCTGACCTCTGTCATCCCCCCCACTGGATCCGCCACATACAGCAGTAGGCCATCTGCGTAGAGTGACACTCGGTGTTCCTCTCCGCCTCTAACCACCCCCCTCCATTTCCCAGAGTCTCTCAGCGCTATGGCCAGTGGTTCAATTGCCAGCGCGAACAGCAATGGGGACAAAGGGCACCCCTGCCTTGTTCCCCTATGTAACCGAAAATACTCCAATTTCTGCTGATCTGTGACTACACTTGCCACTGGGGCCCCATAGAGAAGTTTAACCCAGCTGACAAACCCCTCCCCGAACCCAAACCTCCACAGCACCTCCCATAAATACTCCCACTCTACCCTATCAAATGCCTTCTCTGCATCCATTGCCGCCACTATCTCTGCCTCCCCCTCTGCTGGGGGCATCATTATCACCCCCAATAGCCGTCACACGTTGACATTCAATTGTCTCCCCTTTACAAACCCTGTCTGGTCTTCATGCACCACCCCCGGGACACAATCCTCAATCCTCGTCACCAACACTTTTGCCAGCAACTTGGCGTCCACATTCAGGAGCGAGATAGGCCTATAAGACCCGCATTGCAGCGGATCTTTATCTCTCTTCAGGATTAGTGATATCGTCGCCTCCGACATTGTCGGGAGTAGAGTCCCCCCTTCTCTGGCCTCGTTAAAGGTTCTTACCAGCAGCGGGGCCAACAAGTCCACGTATTTCCTGTAAAATTCCACCGGGAATCCATCAGGTCCCGGGGCCTTCCCTGCCTGCATGTTCCCCAGCCTTTTGGTCACCTCGTCCACCCCAATTGGCGCCCCCAGGCCTGCCACCTCCTGCTCCTCCACCCTCGGGAACCTTAGTTGGTCCAGAAACTGCTGCATCCCCTCTTTTCCTTCCGGGGGTTGGGACCTATATAACCTCTCATAAAAGGTCTTAAACACCTCATTTACCTTCCCTGCTCTCCGCACCGTACTTCCCGTTTCATCCCTAACTCCCCCTATTTCCCTCGCCGCTGTCCTCTTCCGAAGCTGGTGGGCCAACAGGCGACTCGCCTTTTCCCCATATTCATATCTCACAGTGCCGTCCTCCACTGTGCCTCTGCCTTCCCTGTGGTCAGCAGGTCAAACTCCGTCTGGAGTCTTCGCCTCTCCCTATATAGTCCTTCGTCCGGAGCCTCCGCATATCTTTTATCCACATTCAAGATCTCCCCCAGTAATCTTTCCCTCTCTTTGGCCTCTGTTTTCCCCTTGTGAGCCCTGATGGAGATCAGCTCTCCCCTGACCACCGCCTTCAGCGCTTCCCATACTACCCCCACTCGGACCTCCCCATCATCATTGGCCTCCAGGTACCTTTCGATACATCCCCGCACCCTCATCCGCCAATAGTCCCACATCCAGTCGCCAGAGTGGGCGCTGTTCCCTCGCCTCTCCTAGTTCCAGATCCACCCAATGTGGGGCATGGTCTGAAACAGCTATGGCCGAGTACTCCGTTCCTTCCACCCTCGAAATCAGTGACCTTCCCAAAACGAAGAAATCGATCCGGGAGTATACCTTATGGACATGGGAGAAAAAGGAGAACTCTTTGGCCAGCGGCCTAGCAAATCTCCACGGATCCACTCCCCCCATTTGGTCCATAAACCCCCTAAGCACCTTGGCCGCTGCCGGCCTTCTTCCGGTCCTGGATCTAGATCTATCTAACCCTGGGTCCAACACGGTGTTGAAGTCCCCCCCCACATTACCAGGTTTCCTACCTCCAGGTCCGGGATACGTCCCAGCATCCGCTTCATAAATCCCGCATCATCCCAGTTCGGGGCATATTCATTGACCAGCACAACCTCCATTCCCTGCAGTCTGCCACTCACCATCACATATCTGCCACCGCTATCTGCTACAATGTTCCTAGCCTCGAACAACACCCGTTTCCCCACCAATATGGCCACACCTCTATTCTTTGCGTCTAGCAGCCCTGAGTGGAACACCTGTCCCACCCATCCTTTCCTTCACCTAACCTGGTCCGCCACCTTCAGATGCGTCTCCAGAAGCATGGCCACGCCTGCCTTCAACCCTTTTAAGTGCGCGAACACTCGGGCCCTCTTAATGGGCCCATTTAGGCCTCTCACGTTCCACGTGATCAGCCGGACTGGGCGGCTGCCCGCCCCCCTACCCTGTCGACTAGCCATCACCCTCTCTGGGCCAGTCCCACGTCCCAGTCCCGCGCACCCACCCGTCCCCCAGGCGGCGCATTCCCGCCTCAACCACCTTTTCTCTTACCAGCTCCCTTTCGATCTCAGCAGCAGCAACCTAGTTGTCCCCCCCTCCCTCCCCCCCTCTCCCCCCCCCCCCCCCCCCCCCCGCTAGATCCCCATCTAGCATGGTTACTCCCCCCATATTGCTTCCGAAAGTCAGCTGACTTCAACTGACCCCGGCTTCTCCCGCTCTCTCACACGGTCACCCCCGTGTGTGGAACTCCCATCCTCCTTGCGCCTATCTTCCTGCCATCATCTCTCTGGCGCGGGAAAAAAATAATAAACCGCGCTTTCTAGAACCATCCCGCCCCCTATGGCGCAGCTCCCCCTACAGCCCCGTTCCCATTCCCCATCCCCCGCCTGTGTCTCTTTTTTCCCCCCCCCCCACCGGCGCCCACATTTCTCAGTGTCCCCCCCGTCAAAGACCGTCCCGATACAGTGAACCTCCCTTTCCCCAATTTACACCTCTATACATCAACATTGTCGTTTCCCCTCCAACATAAGTCCCTCAGTTCTGGTCCAGTTTCTCTTTTTGGATGAAGGTCCATGCTTCTTCCGACGTTTCAAAATAGTAATGTCTATCCTGGTACGTGACCCATTATCGCGCCGGCTGCAACATCCCGAACTTTACTTCTTATGCAGCACCTCCTTGGCTCGATTGAAACTCGCCCTCCTTCTCGACACCTCCACGCTCCAGTCTTGATACACTCGCATTCTCCCATCTGCTACTTCGTACCTTCTTGGCCCAGCTCAAGCTGTCGTTGAAGCGGTGAAATCGCACGACCATCGCCCTAGGTGGTTCTCCAGCTCTTGGTCTCCTCGCAGGGACCCGGTGGGCCCCTTCCACTTCCAAGGGGCCCGAGGGGGCCTCAGCTCCCATTAGCGAACGTAGCATCGTGCTCGCATAAGCCCCGTCGTCAGCTCCTTCCACTCCCTCGGGGAGACCCTGGATCCGGAGGTTCTTTCTCCTTGATCTATTTTCCAGGACTTCAATTATTTCGATGCACTTCTTCTGAAGCGCCTCGTGCTTCTGCATTTTGACCGCTAGGCCCAGGATCTCGTCCTCGTTACCAGTTACCTTCTGCTCCACCACACGGAGCTTTATCTCCTGGGCCTTTTGTGTCTCTTTAAACCCCTCGATTGCCTGTAACATCGGGGCCAACACCTCCTTTTTTAACACCTCCACACAACGTCTTAGAAATTCATCCTGGTCCGGTCCCCATGTCGCCTGGGCTCCCTCTGACGCCATCTTGTTTCTTTCTTTCCTCTGCCGCTGCCCTCGAGGATCCTCCGTGATCTGGCCACTGCCGCCGATCTTTTTCTTTCACACTGCCTGTTGCTTAACACCACACCAGGTTTCGTCGCGAAAATTTCCCGTTGGGGCTCTCAAAAAGAGCCCGAAAGCCCGTCAGAGCTGGAGCCGCCGAAACGTGCGGCTTAGCTGAGCATCACAGCAACCGGATGTCCACTGTCAATACTCTTGAGGGTTCTACCATTCACTGTATATTCCCTTCCTGTATTAGACCTTCCAAAATGCCTCACCTCACATTTGTCCGAATTAAACTCCATCTGTCATCTCGCTGCCCAAGTCTCCAAACGATCTAAATCCTGCTGTATCCTCTGTCAGTCCTCATTGCTATTCGCAATTCCACCAATCTTTGTGTCGTCCGCAAACTTACTAATCAGACCAGTTACATTTTCCTCCAAATCATTTATATATACTACGAACAGCAAAGGTTCCAGCACTGATCCCTGCGGAACACCACTAGTCACAGCCCTCCAATCAGAAAAGCACCCTTCAATTGCTACTCTCTGCCTTCTATGACCTAGTCAGTTCTGTATCCATCTTGCCAGCTCACCTCTGATCCCGTGTGACTTCACCTTTTGTACCAGTCTGCCATGAGGGACATTGTCAAAGGCCTTACTGAAGTCCAGATAGACAACATCCACTGCCCTACCTGCATCAATCATCTTTGTGACCTCCTCAAAAAACTCTATCAAGTTTGTGAGACACGACCTCCCCTTCACAAAACCGTGCTGCCTCTCGCTAATACGACCCCTTGCTTCTAAATGGGAGTAGATCCTGTCTCGAAGAATTCTCTCCAGTAATTTACCTACCACTGACGTAAGGCTCACTGGCCTGTAGTTCCCTGGATTATCCTTGCTACCCTTCTTAAACAAAGCAACAACGTTGGCTATCCTCCAGTCCTCCAAGGCATCACCTGAAGTCAATGAGGATCCAAAGATTTCTGTCAAAGCCTCAGCAATTTCCTCTCTTGCCTTCTTCAGTATTCTGGGGTAGATCCCATCAGGCCCTGGGGACTTATCCAACTTAATATTTTTCAAGATGTCCAACACCTCGTTTTTTGGATCTCAATGTGACCCAGGCTAGCTACACACCCTTCTCCAGACTCATCATCCACCAATCCCTTCTCTTTGGTGAATACTGATGCAGAGTATTCATTTAGTACCTCGCCCATTTCCTCTGGCTCCACACATAGATTCCCTTGCCTGACCTTCAGTGGGCCCACCCTTTCCTTGGTTACCCTCTTGCTTTTTATGTACGTGTAAAATGCCTTGGGATTTTCGTAAACCTATTTGCCAATTACTTTTCGTGCCCCCTTTTAGCTCTCCTGACTTCTTGGTTAAGTTCCTTCCTACTTTCCTTATATTCCACACAGGCTTCGTCTGTTCCCAGCTTTCTAGCCCTGACAAATGCCTCCTTTTTCTTTTTGACGAGGCCTACAATATCCCTCGTTATCCAAGGATCGCGAAATTTGCCATATTTATCGTTTTTCCTCACAGCATAAGCTGCTTCCTTGATGTGCACTCTGACAAAGGAAGGTTCAGACTTGGAGATAGCTTTAACACGTTTATTAAACTATTAACAATTCTCCTACTTGGATTCAACGCTCCTGTTAATCCTTCTATAGCTACTCAGATTGACTAACCAGTCTGCTACAATCCACGTGGTGGGTGTGATGCACAATCAACCCTGTGTCTGTACTCACTGAGAGTCTCCACTGGAAAGAGACTGAGCATGTGTGATGTATCCTTTTATATGGGTTGGTGTAATGCCCTCCTGTGATAGTGTCACCGCTGTGTGTATCGTGACTGCCCATTGGTCGTGTCCTATCTTACTGACCTATTGGTTGACTGCCTGTGTGTCATGTTTCTGGTGTTCCCGCTCGTGTCTAGCTAGGTGTAGTGTATGTTCATTAACCCTTTGTGTACTTACAGTGATGTATATCACCACAGAGGCCTACAATATCTCTCGTTATCCAAGGTTCCTGAAATTTGCCATATTTGTCCTTCTTCCTCACCGGAACATGCCGGTCCTGAGTTCCTTTCAACTGACATTTGAAAGACTCCCACATGTCAGATGTTGATTTACCCTCAAACAGCCGCCCCCAATCTATGTTCTTCAGTTCCCGCCTGATATTGTTATAATTAGCCTTCCCCCAATTTAGAACATTCACCCTAGGACCACTCTTATCCTTGTCCACCAGCACTTTAAAACTTGCTGAATTGTGTCACTGTTCCCGAAATGCTCCCCTACTGAAACTTCAACCACCTGGCCGGGCTTATTCTCCAATACCAGGTCCAGTACAGCCCCTTCCCTAGTTGGACTATCTACATATTGTTTTAAGAAGCCCTCCTGGATGCTCCTTACAAACTCTGCCCCGTCCAAGCCCCTAGCACTAAGTGAGTCGCAGTCAATATTGGGGAAGTTAAAGTCTCCCATCACAACAACCCTATTGCTTTTACTCCTTTCCAAAATCTGTCTACCTATCTGCTCCTCTATCTCCCGCTGGCTGTTGGGTGGCCTGTTGTAAACCCCCAACATTGTGACTGCACCCTTCTTATTCCTGATCTCTACCCATGTAGCCTCGCTGCCCTCTGAGGTGTCCTCCCGCAGTACAGCTGTGATATTCTCCCGAACCAGTAGCGCAACTCCGCCACCCCTTTTACATCCCCCTCTATCCCGCCTGAAACATCTAAATCCTGGAATGTTTAGCTGCCAATCCTGTCCTTCCCTCAACCAGGTCTCTGAAATGGCAACAACATCAGAGTTCCAAGTACTAATCGAAGGTCTTAAGTTCAGAGCTCGAAGCTCTGCCTTACCTGTTCTATACTTCTTGCATTAAAACATATGCACGTCAGGCCACCAGTCCTGCTGTTTTCAGCAACATCTCCCCATAGTGGCCCTATTTCCTAGTTCGCCCTCAATTTTCTCACCTTCTGATCTATTGCTCCGGTGCCCACCCCCCTGCCATACTAGTTTAAACCCTCCCGTGTGACACTAGCAAATCTCGCGGCCAGGATATTTATGCCTCTCCAGTTTAGATGCAACCCGTCCTTCTTAAACAGGTCACACCTGCCCCGGAAGAGCTCCCAATGGTCCAGATAACTGAAACCCACCCTCCTACACCAGCTGTTTAGCCACGTGTTTAGCTGCTCTAGCTTCCTATTTCTAGCCTCACTGGCACGTGGCACAAGGAGTAATCCCGAGATTACAACCCTTGAGGTCCTGTCTTTTAACTTTCTGCTTAGCTCCCTGAACTTCTGCTGCAGGACCTCATCCCCCTTCCTGCCTATGTCGTTAGAACCAATATGTACAACGACCTCTGCCTGTTTGCCCTCCCCCTTCAGGATGTCCGCTACCCGTACTGAGACATCCTGGACCCTGGCACCAGGGAGGCAACATACCATCCTGGAGTCTCATTCACGTTCACAGAAGCGCCTAGCTGTGCCCCTGACTATAGAAGCCCCTATTACTATTGCTCTTCTGTGCTTTGACCCTCCCTGCTGAACATCAGAGCCAGCGGTGGTGCTACTGCTCTGGCTGCTGCTGTTTTCCCCTGATAGGCTATTCCCCCCGATGGTATCCAAAGGGGTATACCTGTTCGAGGGGGACAACCACAAAGGATTCCTGCACTGACTGCCTGCCCCTTTTGGTGGTCACCCTTTCTCTGCCTACACCTTGGGTGTGACCACATTTATATAACTGCGATCTGTGACGCTTTCCTATGACTGCATGCTCCTAAGTGCATCCAACTGCTGCTCCAACCAAACCATGCGGTCTGTGAGGAGCCCCAGTTGGGTGCACTTTCTGCAGATGAAGCCATCCAGGACACTGGAAGCCTCCCGGACCTGCCACATCTCACAGTCAGAGCACTGCACCCCTCTAATTGACATTGCGTTAATTAATTAGTAAATTAAATTTAAATTTAAAAAAAATATTTTTATACGTTTCCCAGCACCAGATTTCTACTATAAATGTAAAAGCTAAATACAGTACTCTCCGATCTATGGCTTATGATTATGTAAATTATGATTAAGTAATTAATTATGCTTAATTTGTTTAACAATGTTTAATTTTTAAATTTAGTGCAGATTCCCTATCAGCCAATCAGGTCACAGCTTTCCTGTGACATCACTTTTCAGCCCCCCCCCCCACCACTGCCCCCCCCCTCCCACTGCCCCCCCCCCCCTCCCACTGCCCCCCCCCCCCCCGCCCCCCAGTCGGATCACTCAGAATAGCAGAATATCTAACACTTACCTGTTCCCAAGCTGCTCCCCGGCTCTCTCTCTCGCTCCTGAAAATGAAATGGGATGGGCAATAAATGAAATGGGATGGGCAGCGGCGCCCACATCCCGTAAATGAATAATTAAAACAAAATATTGCTGTGTTTCTGGAGTTACGTGTAGGCCGGACAGGTAGGGATGACATATGTCCTTTCGAAAAGGCCATTGATGAACCATGTGGGTTTTTCGATAATCGTTTTGTGGTCACCATTAGACTAGCTTTAGATTCCAGATGTATTCATTGAATATAACTTCCACCAGCTGTCATGGTGGGATTTGAGCCTGTGCCTCCCTGGATTACTCAACCAGTGACATTACTGCCACCGCCTCCCGATCTCTGGGGAACCATTCTGACTCACTCGCAATCAATTTCAATTCAGTCTGTACATTTTCACTGGAAAATGTCAAATACATCCAGTCAACTACAATAATGATAGTGTGACGCTGCACATGATATTCCCTATCCTTATCACACTAGGCAGGTGTGTTTGGAATTGCAACATGTGCGAGATGGGATAACATTTTAAATGATGCCCAAAGGAATTCAATCTACTGCAAGGAAATCAATTGAACTTCTCCACCCTGTAAACTGTTTTAATTTCTTTTTAGGAACTGGCCAGTCTTATCCGTTGTTTCATAGGTAGCCTGTTCTGCTCTTCTGCTTCAAACATTGGCGACCTGCTGCAGCAGTTTAAGCCTGACTTTAACCTCCCTGGCCTGGTGGAATCTAGGCTGGTGGGGTGCAGGGTGGGGGGTGGGGGTAGGTAACATGACATATAATCTTTATTAGTATCAGAAGTAGGCTTACATTAACACTGCAATGAAGTTACTGTGAAAAGCCCTTAGTTGGTACACTCCGGCATCTGTTCAGATACACTGAGGGAGAATTCAGAATGCCCAATTCACCTAACAAGCACGTCTTTCGGGACCCGGAGGAAACCCACACAGACACGAGGAGAACATGCAGACTCCGCACAGACAGTGACCCAATCGAGGAATCGAACCCGGGACTCTGGTACTGTGAAGCAACAGTGCTAACCACTGTGGCGCTGTGCTGCCTGTAATACATGGTTGATGACTTAACCCCTCTGACACTACTGCATGGCTCAATGAGACAATGAGAAAACTAACCCCATTGTGGCCTGTTACTGGTACAGCAACAGTAAGTAAAACGGGTTAATATCTCAGATTATTGCTCCCACCTCGGAGTGTACAGATTCCAGAAGCACCTCTAAGAAATTTCTTGATTGTTTTTCTAGCATAAACCATGCCCTTGATATTAATTCCCAATACATCCCAAAGCCACTGAACAGGTAGGAAAGGGTCAGGGAGATGATTTAGATGGACAACTCACTCGACCTGTCCCCATTCTGATGTCAGTATATCTGATGCAATTTTCACAGGAGCTATCCGTGAGTCGACTGAATGTCTAATGATGGAAAGGCAGGAAGATGATTAACATATTTAATTTGATATTGTATGATGCATTAAGGACCACAAATTGAATTTAAATGCTGCAGTACAGGTTCCCCTATGGTTGGCAAGGAAACAGGACTGTGAATGGCAGCATGTTTATTTAAGCACTTGAACTCTAAGGCGCTTCCTTAGTTCATTGTGGGATGCAATTTTACAACAGAACTTGGTTTTCAGATAATGGTTTTAAGACTCCAGGGACTTGTGAGGGGAAGCCTGTTGTGGGCACTGCCATTGCTGTTGTGAGCTGGACTGATGAAGATAAGCAGGAGGAGAATGAGGAGAGCAGTCAGAGTGAGCTGAGGAAGGGGCTGAAAGATGGAAGTCAAGGAGACAGCGAATCAGTTCTGACAGACAGCCATACTTATTCTTTAGACGGAGGCTCAACATCCTTGCCCTCTTGGAGAATCGCTGCTTTATGATGCTCCAAATGGCACAACAGGTGGTCCGTGGCCTCTGCAGCTTGCTCGAAAAAGAACCCCTACCAGCTATGCCAATGGCAGGTAAAGTAACCGCCTCCTTGAATTGGTTTATTTCCTGTTCCATGTGGACTGTGTGTGGTAGTACCAGGTATTGCGGTACCTAAGAGGCTGATGACCATTGGTTAGACCCAGGAGTTTACCATTGGTTGTTGTTACGTAGCTCCGCCCTGACAGGCGGAGTATAAGAACCGGTGCCATCCCAGCAGCCTTCACTTTTTGTACCAAAGCTGCTGGGGAACAAGTTCTGGTAAATTAAAGCCTTCAGTTATGAAATCACTTTGTCTTGAGTGTAATTGATCGCGCATTAATTTAATCTACGAGACTTATGCTGGAAGGATGGATCTCCAAATGAAACCGGAGTGCCTTCAACTCAGCTCCCACGTGGAGGATCGGACGCAATATTTAAACACTGGCTGGCGTGCTTTAAAGGCTACCTGTAGACGGCCGGAGGCACCCCCTCAGCAGGACAGAAAATGCATCTCCTGCACTCAAGGGTCAGCCTTGGGATCTACACCCTTATCGAGGAGGCCTACACGCTTATCTATGATGCCGCGATCGAACTGTTAGAAGGACATTATATCTGCCCTGTAAATCAGGTCTACGCACGTCACCTGCTTGCAACTAGACGGCAAAGCCCCGGGGAATCGTTGGAAGATTTCTACCGGGCGCTACTGGTGCTGGGCCGAAACTGTGGCTGCCCGCAAGTTTCGGGGAGCGAGCACACGGAACTTTTAATCAGGGATGCTTTCGTAGCAGGTATGAGCTCCTCAGATATCCGCCGAAGACTCCTAGAAAAGGACACCCTGGGACTTAGAGAGGCACGGGCCCTGGCAGGGTCCATGGACGTTGCCTACAAAAACGCGCAGTCCTATTCGCCCGACCGCGCGGCGGCCCCCTGGGCTGCGTGGCACCCTGCAGCGGCAGTCCCACAGACCTTCCCCCTGACCATTTAGGGCAGCATGGTAGCATTGTGGATAGCACAATTGCTTCACAGCTCCAGGGTCCCAGGTTCGATTCCGGCTTGGGTCACTGTCTGTACGGAGTCTGCACATCCTCCCCGTGTGTGCGTGGGTTTCCTCCGGGTGCTCCGGTTTCCTCCCACAGTTCAAAGATGTACAGGTTAGGTGGATTGGCCATGATAAATTGCCCTTAGTGTCCAAAATTGCCCTTAGTGTTGGGTGGGGTTACTGGGTTATGGGGATAGGGTGGAGGTGTTGACCTTGGGTAGGGTGCTCTTTCCAAGAGCCAGTGCAGACTCGATGGGCCAAATGGCCTCCTTCTGCACTGCAAATTCTATGATTTACCCCGCAGACCTGCCCTATGAGACGGCCTGCTAACGCCGCCGGGCCCCGCTGTTTCTTCTGCGGGCAGGCGAATCATCCCGGCCCACGCTGCCCGGCCCGCACCGCCGCCTGCAAAGGGTGCGGCAAGAAGGGCCACTTTGTGGGGGTCTGCCAGGCCCGCGCTGTGGCCGCGGTCTCCAGTGACTCTGGACTGCCGCGGCAACCCCCCCTTCAGGCTCCGACCGGGCAGCGCTCACCGCCACCCCCCTATCCTAGGGCCACGTGCGACCCACGGGCGCGGCCATCTTGCCCCCCGGACACCACGCTGGACGGGTGGGTGCCGCCATTTTGTCCATCGCCGCCGCCATCTTGTTCATCCCCGGACACCATGTGCGACGCATGGGTGACGCCATCTTGGATGGGGCCCCAGGCCCCCAGCACGGCCGACTACACGCTGCCCAATCAGAACTCGCAACTGCTTCATCTGGCCTCAGTGACACTGGACCAAAGTCGACCTCAGACACTCGCAACAGCAACAACGATGGTCTTCATCAACGGCCACGAGACGTCTTGCCTGATTGACTCTGGGAGCATGGAAAGCTTTGTTCACCCCGACACGGTAAGGCGCTGTTCATTTGTAACCCACCCTGTAAACCAAAGGATCTCCCTGGCCTCCGGGTCACACGCGGTGGAGATAAAGGGGTTCTGCCAAGCGAACCTCACTGTCCATGGCAGGAAATTCGACAATTTACGCCTGTATGTCCTGCCGCACCTCTGCATGGCTACCCTCCTGGGGCTGGACTTCCAATGCCATTTGCAAAGCCTGACGTCTAAATTCGGCGGCCCTATACCTCCCCTTACTGTCTGCGGCCTCGCAACCCTTAAGGTCGACCCGCCTACCCTGTTTGCGAACCTCACCCCGGATTGGAAACCCGTCGCCACCAGGAGCAGGCGGTACAGTGCCCAGGACCAGACCTTCATCAGGTCAGAGGTCCAAAGGCTGCTGGGGGAAGGGGTCATTGAAGCCAGTAACAGCCCCTGGAGAGCTCAAATAGTGGTGGTAAAGACTGGGGAGAAGCATAGGATGGTCATTGACTACAGCCAGACCATCAACGGGTTTACGCAGCTGGACGCGTACCCTCTCCCCCATATAGCCGACCTGGTAAACAGGATCGCACAATACAAGGTCTTCTCCACGGTGGATCTCAAGTCCGCCTACCACCAGCTACCCCTCCGTAATAGTGACCGCAAGTACACTGCCTTCGAAGCAGATGGGCGGCTTTATCAATTTTTAAGAGTTCCCTTTGGTGTCACTAATGGGGTCTCGGTCTTCCAGCGAGAGATGGACCGAATGGTTGACCGGTACGGCTTACGCACAACGTTCCCGTATCTGGATAACGTCACCATCTGCGGCGATGACCAGCAGGACCACGACACAAACCTCCGCAAATTTCTCCAGACCGCGAAAATCCTTAACCTGTCATACAATGAGGATAAATGTATGTTTAGCACCGACCGTCTAGCCATTCTAGGCTACGTAGTGCGAAATGGGCCCCGACCCTGAGTGCATGTGCGCCCTTATGGAGTTCTCCCTCCCTCACTGCCCCAAGGCCCTGAAGCGCTGCCTCGGGTTTTGCAGCTATTGCGCACAGTGGGTCCCCAACTACGCAGACAAAGCCCGATCCCTAATCCAGTCCACAACCTTCCCCCTGTCGACGGAGGCCCGCCAGGCCTTCAGCCGCATCAAAGCAGACATTGCAAAGGCCACGATGCGCGCCATCAACGAGTCCCTCCCCTTCCAGGTCGAGAGCGTTGTGTCCGACGGAGCTCTGGCGGCCACCCTCAACCAAGCAGGCTGACCCGTGGCCTTCTTCTCCCGTACCCTCCATGCTTCCGAAATTCGCCATTCCTCGGTCAAAAAAGAGGCATAAGCCGTAGTAGAAGCCGTGAGACATTGGAGGCATTACCTGGCTGGCAGGAGATTCACTCTCCTCACGGACCAACGGTTGGTTGCCTTCATGTTCGATAATGCACAGCGGGGCACGATAAAAAACGACAAGATCTTGCGGTGGAGGATAGAACTCGCCACCTTCAACTATGAGATCTTGTACTGTCCGGGGAAGCGAAACGAGCCAACTGATGCCCTGTCCCGCGGCACTTGTGCCACTGCACAAGTGGACGACCTCCGGGCCCTCCACGAGGACCTCTGCCACCCGGGGGTCACTCGTTTCTTCCACTTCATCAAGACCCGCAACCTGCCCTACTCCATCGAGGAGGTCAGGACAGTCACCAGGGACTGCCAAATCTGCGCGGAGTGCAAACCACACTTCTACCGGCACCTGATAAAGGCTTCCCGTCCTTTTGAACGCCTCAGCATGGATTTCAAGCGGGTACAATTGTGTCTTTCAAAAAGCATTTAGATGGTTACATGGGTAAGATGGGTATAGAGGGTTATGGGCCAAGTGCGGGCAACTGGGACTAGCTTAATGGTAAAAAACTGGGCGGCATGGACTGGTTGGGCCGAAGGGCCTGTTTCCATGCTGTAAACTTCTATGATTCTATGATTCTATGATTCAAAGGCCCCCTCCCCTCCACCGACCGCAACACGTATTTCCTGAACGTGCTTGACGAGTACTCCCGGTTCCCATTCGCCATCCCCTGCCCAGACGTGACCACAACCACCGTCATCAAGCCCCACCAGGGTATCTTTACACTGTTCGGTTTCCCCGCGTACATACACAATGATAGGGGGTCCTCCTTTATGAGCGACGAACTGCGTCAATTCCTGCTCAGCAAGGGCATCGCCTCGAGCAGGACGACCAGTTACAACCCCCGGGGAAACGGACAGGTGGAGAGGGAGAACGGAACGGTCTAGAAGACCGTTCTACTGGCCCTACGGTCTAGGAATCTCCCAGTCTCCCGCTGGCAAGAAGTCCTGCCGATGGCCCTCCACGCCATCCGGTCGCTGCTCTGTACAACCACAAATCGGACACCTCATGAACATCTCCTTGTTTTCCCCAGGAAGTCCTCCTCCAGGACCTCGCTCCCAACCTGGCTAGCGACACCCGGACCCATCCTGCTTCGGAAGCACGTGTGGGCACACAGGTCAGGCCCGTTGGTCGAGAGGGTCCACCTGCTGCACGCTAACCCCCATTACGCCTACGTGACGTTCCCTGACGGCCGGCAAGATGCAGTCTCCCTTCGGGACCTGGCGCCCACCGGAACCCCACGTGCAGCCGAACTATTACCCCCCCCCCCCCACCCCCCCCCACTCCCGCCACTCCTGCCTACGCCCGCCCACCCACCGATGCCCCCTACAGGCGCCCCCCCCCCCCATTTGCCCCAACAGCGCCACCTAAGGGTGACGAAGCTGCCAGGGAGGCCGAAACCACGCTCCCAGAGTCGCAACCACCGGGACCCCCACCAGAATCACCACCGAAGCCCAGACGTTCCAGAAGGATGACCAGGCCACCTGATCGACTGATTGCTTCGCCGTGACTTTAACTGTGAACGAACACTTTGTAAATATCCTCGACAGCATGGTACCTCCATACCTGATCATACCATGTTAAAGGCGACCATTACCACTGGCCACCACCCCCGCCAGACTCTTTTTTAACAGGGGGTGAATGTGGTAGTACCAGGTATTGCGGTACCTAAGAGGCTGATGACCATTGGTTAGACCCAGGAGTTTACCATTGGCTGTTGTTACGTAGCTCCGCCCTGACAGGCGGAGTATAAGAAACTGCCGTCCCAGCAGCCTTCACTTTCTGTACCGAAGCTGCTGGGGAACAAGTTCTAGTCGATTAAAGCCTTCAGTTATGAAATCACTTCGTCTTGAGTGTAATTGATCGTGCATCACTGTGAAATAGGCTTATTGACGGTGTCACAGTTGGCAACTCACAAATGCATCGGGGGTGGGGCAGTCACAGATAGATTATTTTCAGGGCCCACAAATATATAATAATTATCTTCCAAAGTGAGCATTGGACTCCACGGGCGGGAGTCTCCGGCCCCACAGCCACGTGTTTCCTGGCGGCATGCTATTCGCTGGCAGTAGGATTCTCTACTCCCGTCGCTTGTCAATGGGATTTCTCATTGAAGCCAGCACACGCCGCTGCAAAATCTGCCATTGGCAGTGCCAGTGTGCTGCCGGTGGGAACAGAGAATCCTAACAGCCGGAGAATCCCGCCCCACATCTCCGGCAGACCTCCCCAGATGTAAGGTTGCCTAGATTATACACCGGTGGCAATCTTAAGTATCCTGCAATCACCTCGGAGCATTTGTGAATTGCAAGGGCTTCCAGTCCATCTATATTCAGCTCTCCTGTATCATACAAAGCAGTGTGTGCAGGTCTGTGCACAGTTCCCTGAGGATTATCGTGATACCTCCACATTGTGACAAGTGGAATAACACCACAATGTTTCGATCTGAGAAGAATCTGAAAGGATGTCTGCTTGGGGACAGTGACACCACTTTCAACACTGACAGGGCAGCACGGTAGCACAGTGAATAGCATTGTGGCTTCACAGCGCCAGGGTCCCAGGTTCGACTCCCCGCTGGGTCACTGTCTGTGCGGAGTCTGCACGTTCTCCCCGTGTCTGCGTGGGTTTCCTCCGGGTGCTCCAGTTTCCTCCCACAGTCCAAAGACATGCAGGTTATGTGGCTTGGTCATCTTAAATTGCCTTTAGTGTCCAAAAAGGTTAGATGGGGTTATCGGGTTACGGGGATAGGGTGGAAGTGAGGGCTTGAGTGCGTCGGTGCACACTTGATGGGCCGAATGGCCTCCTTCTGCACTGTATGTTATATGTTCTGTATGACACCTCTTTTTTTTTTAATTTAGCGTACCCAATTCTTTTCTTTCCAATTAAAGAGCAATTTAGCATGACCAATCCACCTACCCTGCACATATTTTTGGTTGTGGGGGTGAGACCCACCCAGACACGGGGAGAATGTGCAACCTCCACACTGACAGTGACCCTGGGCCGGGATTGAACCCAGGTCCTCGGCGGCATGAAGCAGAAGGGCTAACCAGCGCGCCACCGTGCTGCCCCCTCACATATGACACCTCTGAGGAACCTTTCAACGACAGGAGAGGTGCAACACCAACAGTATCACCACGGGATGCATTACTGAGCAAGCCATAGGAACAGTGAAGTTCAGGGTCTGGATTCTCCAAAAATGGGGCTATCATAGAATTTACAGTGCAGGTGGCCATTCGGCCCATCGAGCCTGCACCGGCTCTTGGAAACAGCACCCTATTTAAGCCCACACCGCCACCCTATCCCCGTAACCCAGTAACCGCACCTAACCTAAGGGCAAAATAGCATGGCCAATCCATTTAACCTGCACATCTTTGGACTGTGGGAGGAAACCAGGGCACCCGGAGGAAACCCACGCACACAATGGGAGAGCATGCAGACTCGACACAGACAGTGATCCAAGTGGGAATCGAACCTGGGACCCTGGCGTTGTGAAGCCATAATGCTAACCACTATGCTACCGTGCTGTTCCCATGCCAGCGTAAAAACGCTGGCATTTCATGCCAGACTTTCCTTAAACAAATTTACAGCTATTCACCTACCTTGAAGGGGCTGGCAGGGCCCCGGAGTGCTTCTCGCAGCTTCAGCTACGGATACGGGCTCCCGCACTTCCAGTTGCGAGTCCGCGAATGCGCACGGCGGTGGCCTCCAGCCGCCGAGCCGAACGCGATGGCGGACTCAACTAGCGGACCTCGACCAATAAAGAAGGTCCCAACGATCTGCTCTGCGCTGCTCGATCTAACCTGCCCGATCGCCGCCCCGGCCGCCCATAACGCCCCCCCGGTACTTGATCCCCCCGCCCCCCACCAGGGCGGCCGCGGACTGAGTCCCGACCGGCCAGACGCGGTTAGAACCACGGCATCGGGAATTCGGCCGTTCAGGACCGGAGCGTCGCTGGGAGGGCCTCTGGCAATGGCCCCCAGCCGCGCTGCGTAAGTCGCGCGTGAGCAATTCTCTGGGGACCAGATAATCGGGGGAGCGGCGCCATGCCCGATCCTGTCGTAAAAGTGGATTCTCCGCCCCTGTGCCAAATGCAATTTCAGGGCGGGGCTGCAGAGAATGCAGCACCAGGTTCTGTGCCTGACAATACAACAACAACAACTTGTTTTCTTATAATGTCTTTAATATAGTAAATTCTTCCAAAGAGTATTGTGGGCCATTGCAGTAGAGGCACCACATTGAGTATTAGTTGAGGGGTTGGCAATGGATGGGATGGGCAGCTTTTCTGAGGAACCTCTGCACTTGCCTACTTGTTCTGCCACATATCTTTTCCAGGGAAGCAGTACATAATTCCTGGCTCTCTTTAGGAAAGCAAAGTTGAGGAATCAGTGATGGCATGCCAGCCTTGATCTAATCTATCTACGATCTTGTCAAAACTATTCAAGACATTCACAACCAGAGTCTGGAGAGTGTTGCATGCAGGAAACAATGACTGGTAGCACTGACTTCAGTGAACAATGTCCTTTGGTGCATTGCAGAGATGAAAGGTCCTGTGATATCCTTGACATGGATCGAGATGGACGTCTCCAACTTCTCCATCACTGTGGCTTGCCAATACCTCACCAAGTTGCTACTATACCTCCAGCTGGTCGCAGTAGTTCTGCACTCCTGCCCTGTTGGGTCATGCTCTGAATGTTCACCTCTTCTGTCACATCTAACTAGACTTTACTTGGTTGTGGCAGTCAGCCTTTTCTGACTGGCTAGGAACAGAAGTTTGCCCTTGCTCCTTCTTGCATTCAGCAGAATGTCCTCCTCTTGTGCTCATCTTTCCACTTCATGGTTGCACTTTTGCTATCCAAACCTGCAAGCTTTCTCCTCCATTTGATCTCTGAACTTGGGCTTTATAGAACATAGAACATAGAACAATACAGCGCAGTACAGGCCCTTCGGCCCACGATGTTGCACCGAAACAAAAGCCATCTAACCTACACTATGCCATTATCATCCATATGTTTATCCAATAAACTTTTAAATGCCCTCAATGTTGGCGAGTTCACTACTGTAGCAGGTAGGGCATTCCACGGCCTCACTACTCTTTGCGTAAAGAACCTACCTCTGACCTCTGTCCTATATCTATTACCCCTCAGTTTAAAGTTATGTCCCCTCGTGCCAGCCATATCCATCCGCGGGAGAAGGCTCTCACTGTCCACCCTATCCAACCCCCTTGAATGACTGGAACTCACATTACACACGCCCATGCATGTTTGCTTATGTGCTTTGGAGACTTGAAATCTGCAAGCAAAATGGTAATGGGGCATCCGTGTAGAAGTAGAACATTCCCAACAGCCTCACAATGATGCAATTTTGTTCTCCACCATGGGGTCCCCTCCCTCCCAGCAATCGCTCCTCCTCCAACACCGCTTTCCATCCCATCTCCACATTAATATCATAATATTCAAGACGTTATACCCTTTATATCATGTTTCAAAGTAACAAATGTTTACTCATTCTCTAAATGTATCTTAGTTTTTAAAATAATTATTTGTTTAGCGTAATAATGTAGCTGTTTAAATTATGAGGGTACTTTCACAGATTTATGTATTAGCCCTTGTTAGAATCCTTGAGAAGTATCCAATCATTTTCTCTGCAAATTTACAGGTAATTGAAGTGCAAGTCAACCGAGAATGAAAAGCAGAAATTGTTGTAGATTAATTTTACATGGTAATGTTTGCTCTTTGATTTTGACTGTTGTCAAAATTATAGTTTAGTTATGCGTGAATAACTTTTTCTATCCCTTGTGATGGGAAAGATTGTTTACATGCACAGTAATAGTCGTATATTTAATGTGTTTCATAATTGCAATAAATGCTTCAGCAATGTTGCAGTTCACTGGAATTTATTACATATTATTTGATTAGTGCTCTTTTTACAGAAATAATACTATTCAGTTGATCAATTCATGAAATAAGTGATGAGATTGAACAGTTAGAGATGTGGAATATCTAGTTTATTTCATTGCTGAGGAGGCTATGCAGTTTATGAGACACAAAGGCAGCAATGGAATTTGAAACAGTTTTCATTAGTAGACGACAATGATAATTCCACCGGTCTCCATTGCATATCAGTTTACCGTGACAGAAAAAGGATGCTTTTCCTTGGGGACTTTCAATTCTTTGAGGTAAACAGACTTCAATTGAAACATAATAATAATCATCACTTATTGTCACAAGTAGGCTTCAGTGAAGTTACTGTGAAAAGCACCAGTCGCCACATTCCGGCACCTGTTCGGGGCAGCCGGTACGGGAATTGAACCCACGCTGCTTGCCTTGTTTTGCATTACAAGCCAGCTGTTTAGCCCACTGTGCTAAACCAGCCCCTGCTGACTCTTTGGCTTAATTGTACATAATTATATGTCTGATCATGGTGTAGGGATTGAGAGTTGGAGGTTAATGACAATAGGTTTTTTGAGCAGATGAACAACATAAATGATGGGACCAAAAGAGAAAAATGCTGGAAAATCTCAGTCGGTCTGGCAGCATCTGAAATGAAATTAAATGAAAATCGCTTATTGTCACAAGTAGGCTTCAAATTAAGTTACTGTGAAAAGCCCCTAGTCACCACATTCCGGCGCCTGTTCAGGGAGGCTGGTGCGGGAATTGAACCGTGCTGCTGGCCTGCCTTAAAAGCCAGCTATTTAGCCCAGTGTGCTAAACCAGCCCCTGTAAGGAGAAAAAAGAGCTAGTGTTTCGAGTCCAGATGACCCTTTGTCAAAGCGGCAGATAAATTATGGGATTTTTTTTTTTACTGTTGCAGCATTTTTAATATAGTTCTTATAAAATGGAATCAATGATTTAAAAGTATATAATCATTAACTGGTAAAAGAAAGACCTGTCAATTAAATGTTAAATGCTTAAGGTGACCATTTAATATGCATTGTAGGCTATGACTCCAGGGAGATGCTAGATTAAATATTTTGGGCTGGATTCTCCGATTTTGAGGCTATGTCCGGATCATGGGCGAAATTCTCCGTTATCGGCGCAAAGTCCGCCGATTGGCGCAAAAAACGGCGCAAATCCGACTTGCGTCACGCCGCAAAAATCGTCGTGAAGTCTCCGGCCCGAAATGGGCTAGCAGCGACGTGACGGGATCCGCGCTTGCTCACGTGGTTCACGCCGCGCAGCGTCATACACGCCGCACGGCGTGACGGCTCAGAAGGACGCGCTGCTCCCCCCCACCCGACCGGAACATCCGACCGGAATACCCGACCGGATGGCCGGCCGCCGCTCAGCCCCGAGGTTCCAGTCACGGGATGTGGAGGCGCTCCTGGACGCAGTGGAGCAGAGGAGGGAGGCCGTGTATCCCGGGCACGGCCGCAGAGTTGCCCCACGCCACAGCCGGCGTCTGTGGAGGGAGGTGGCAAGGGCCATCACCGCTGTGGCCCTGACACCACGGACAGGCACCCAGTGCCACAAGAAGGTGAACGACCTCGTCAGAGCAGGCAGGGTGAGCCTCCCCCCCCCCGCCCGATATCCATATCACCCTATCCCCCATATCCCCCTCCCCCAAACCCCCCTCGCCCATATCCTCCATATCCCCCCTCCCCCATATCCCCCATATCACCCCTCCCCCATATCCCCCATATCGCCCCTCCCCATATCCCCCTCCCCTATATCCCCCCTCCCCATATTCCCCTCCCCCATATCCCCCATATCCCCCTCCCCTATATCCCCCATATCCCCCCTCTCCCATATCCCCCCTCCCCCATATACCCCTCCCCATATCCCCCATATCTCCCCCTCCCCATATCTCCCCTCCACCATAGCCCCCATATCCCCCCTCCCCATATCCCCCCTACCCCATATCCCCCATATCCCCCTCCCCATATCCCCCCTCCCCCAAAACCCCCATATCCCCCCTCCCCATATACCCCATATGCCCCCTCCCCATATCCACCCTCCCCATATCCACCCTCCCCATATCCCCCATATCCCCCCTCCCCATAACCCCCCTCCCCCATATCCCCCTCTCCATATCCCCCTCCCCCATATCCCCCATATCGCCCCGCCCCATATCCCCCATATCCCCCTCCTCCATATCCCCCTCCCCATATCCCCCATATCCCCCCATATCCCCCTCCTCATATCCCCCATATCCCTCCCTCCCCCATATCCCCCCCATATCCCCCCTCCCCATAACCCCCCTCCCCCATATCCCCCTCTCCATATCCCCCTCCCCCATATCGCCCCGCCCCATATCCCCCATATCCCCCTCCTCCATATGCCCCTCCCCATATCCCCATATCCCCCCCATATCCCCCTCCTCATATCCCCCATATCCCTCCCTCCCCCATATCCCCCCTCCCCCATATACCCCCTCCCCCATATCCCCCATATCCCCCCTCCCCATATCCCCCATATCACCCCTCCCCATATACCCCATATACCCCCTCCCCCACATCCCGCTCCCCCATATCCCGCTCCCCCATATCCCCCTCCCCATATCCCCGCTCCCCATATCCCCCTCCCCCATATCCCCCATATCCCTCGGCCCTATATCCCCGATATCCCCCCTCTCCCATATCCCCCATATCCCCCCTCCCCCATATCCCCCCTCACCATATCCCCTTATCTCCCCCTCCCCCATATCCCCCCTCCACCATAGCCCCCATATATCCCCCTCCCCATATCCCCCATATCCCCTCTCCCCATATACCCCATATCCCCCCTCCCCCATATCCCCCCTCCCCATATACCCCCTCCCCATATCCCCCCTCCCCCATATCCCCATATCCCCCCTCCCCCATATCCCCCTCCTCATATCCCCCTCCCCCATATCCCCCATATCGCCCCACCCCATATCTCCCATATACCCCTCCTCTATATACCCCATATCCCCCTCCCCACATCCCCCATATCCCCCTCCTCATATCCCCCATATCCCTCCCCTCCCCCGTATCCCCCCTCCCCCATATCCCCCATATCCCCCCTCCCCCATATCCCCCATATCCCCCCTTCCCCATATCCCCCATATACCCCCTCCCCCATATTCCCCCTCCCCCATATCCCCCTCCCCATATCCCCTCTTGCCCCATATCCCCCTCCCCATATCCCCCTCCCACATATCCCCCCTCCCCCATATCCCCTCTCCCCCATATCCCCCATATCCCCCCTCCCCATATCCCCCCTCCCCCATATCCCCCATATCCCCCCTCCCCCATATCCCCCCTCCCCCAAAACCCCCATATCCCCCCTCCCCATATACCCCATATGCCCCCTCCCCATATCCACCCTCCCCATATCCCCCCTCGCCATATCCCCCATATCCCCCCTCCCCCATATCCCCATATCCCCCCTCCCCCATATCCCCCATATCGCCCCGCCCCATATCCCCATATCCCCCTCCTCCATATCCCCCTCCCCATATCCCCCCCATATCCCCCCTCCTCATATCCCCCATATCCCTCCCTCCCCCATATCCCCCCTCCCCCATATGCCCCCTCCCCCATATCCCCCATATCCCCCCTCCCCATATCCCCCATATCACCCCTCCCATATCCCCCATATCCCCCCTCCCCCATATCCCGCTCCCCCATATCCCCCATATCCCTCTCCCCTATATCCCCCATATCCCCCTA
The DNA here is from genome assembly GCF_047496885.1 of Scyliorhinus torazame. NCBI lineage: Eukaryota > Metazoa > Chordata > Chondrichthyes > Carcharhiniformes > Scyliorhinidae > Scyliorhinus > Scyliorhinus torazame. The sequence continues at coordinate 119,318,061 of NC_092709.1, forward strand.
CCCATATCCCCCCTCCCCATATCCCCCTCCCCTATATCCCCCATATCCCCCCTCTCCCATATCCTCCATATCCCCCCTCCCCATATCCCCCTTCCCCGTATCCCCATATCTCCCCCTCCCCCATATCCCCCCTCCACCATAGCCCCCATATATCCCTCTCCCCATATCCCCCCTCCCCCATAACCCCCATATCCCCCCTCCCACATATCCCCCCTCCCCATATCCCCCCTCCCCATATACCCCATATCCCCCCTCCCCCATATCCCCCCTCCCCATATACCCCCTCCCCATATCCCCCCTCCCCATATCCCCCCTCCCCATATCCTCCTCCTCATATCCACCTCCCCCATATCCCCCATATCGCCCCACCCCATATCCCCCATATACCCCTCCTCTATATCCCCCATATCCCCCTCCCCACATCCCCCATATCCCCCTCCTCATATCCCCCATATCCCTCCCCTCCCCCATATCCCCCCTCCCCCATATCCCCCATATCCCCCCTCCCCCATATCCCCCCTTCCCCATATCCCCCATATCCCCCTCCCCCATAATCCCCCTCCCCCATATCCCCTCCCCCATATTCCCCCTTGCCCCATATCCCCCTCCCCATATCCCCCCTCCCACATATCCCCCCTCCCCCATATCCCCCCTCCCCCATATCCCCCCTCCCCATATCCCCCCTCCCCATATCCACCCTCCCCATATCCAGTGCCACAAGAAGGTGAACGACCTCGTCAGAGCAAGCAGGGTGAGCCTCCCCCCCCCCCCTGCCCGATATCCATATCCCCCATATCCCCCCTCCCCCAAATCCCCCATCGCCCATATCCCCCATATCCCCCCTCCCCCATATCCCCCATATCCCCCCTCCCCGGCACGGACCCCCCCCCATCTTCCTCCCCGCACGGAACCCCCCATCCTCCTCCCTGGCACGGGCCCCCCATCCTCCTCCCCGGCACGGGCCCCCCATCCTCCTCCCCGGCACGGGCCCCCCATCCTCCTCCCCGGCACGGGCCACCCTCCATCCTCCTCCCCGGCACGGACCCCATCCTCTCCCCGGCACGGACCCCATCCTCCTCCCCGGCACGGACCCCATCCTCCTCCCGGCACGAGCCCCCCATCCTCCTCCCCGGCACAGATCCCCCCATCCTCCTCCCTGCACGGACCCCCCCATCCTTCTCCCCGGCACGGGCCCCCCATCCTCCTCCCCGGCACGGACCTCCCCCATCCCCCTCACTGGCACGGACCCCCCCATCCTCCTCCCCGGCACGGGCCCCTCATCATCCTCCCTGGCACGGACCTCATCCTCCTCCCCGGCACGGACCCCCCCATCCTCCTCCCCGGCACGGACCCCCCCCATCCTCCTCCCCGGCACGGACCCCCCCATCCTCCTCCCCGGCACGGACCCCCCCCATCCTCCTCCCCGGCATGGACCCCCCATCCTCCTCCCCTGCACGGACCCCCCATCCGCCTCCCCGGCACGGGCCCCCCATCCTCCTCCCCGGCACGGGCCCCCCCCCATCCTCCTCCCCGGCACGGACCCACCCCCCCATCATCCTCCCCGGCCCTCCCCGGCACGGACCCCCCCATCCTCCTCCCCTGCACGGACCCCCATCCTCCTCCCCGGCACGGGCCCCCCATCCTCCTCCCCGGCACTGGCCCTCCCCCCATTCTGCTCCCCGGCACGGATCCCCCCCCAACCTCCTCCCCGGCCTTCCCCGGCACGGACCACCCCCAACCTCCTCCCCGGCACGGACCCCCCCCCATCCTCCTCCCCGGCACGGGCCCCCCATCCTCCTCCCCGGCATGGGGCCCCCCATCCTCCTCCCCGGCACGGACCCCATCCTCCTCCCCGGCACGGACCCCATCCTCCTCCCCGGCATGGATCCCATCCTCCTCCCCGGCACGGGCCCCCCATCCTCCTCCCCGGCACGGACCCCATCCTCCTCCCTGGGACGGACCCCCCCCCATCCTCCTCCCCGGCATGGACCCCCCATCACCCTCCCCGGCCCTCCCCGGCACGGACCCCCCCTTCCTCCTACCCGGCACGGACCCCATCCTCCTCCCGGCACGGACCCCCCCATCCTCCTCCCCGGCACGGACCCCCCCCCCATCCTGCTCCCCGGCACGGATCCCCCCCCAACCTCCTCCCCGGCCTTCCCCGGCACGGACCACCTCCAACCTCCTCCCCGGCACGGACACCCCCATCCTCCTCCCCGGCACGGGCCCCCCATCCTCCTCCCCGGCATGGGGCCCCCCATCCTCCTCCCCGGCACGGACCCCATCCTCCTCCCCGGCACGGACCCCATCCTCCTCCCCGGCACGGATCCCATCCTCCTCCCCGGCACGGGCCCCCCATCCTCCTCCCCGGCATGGACCCCATCCTCCTCCCTGGCACGGACCCCCCCATCCTCCTCCCCGGCATGGACCCCCCCATCCCCCTCCCCGGCCCTCCCCGGCACGGACCCCCCCTTCCTCCTACCCGGCACGGACCCCATCCTCCTCCCGGCACGGACCCCCCCATCCTCCTCCCCGGCACGGACCCCCCCCATCCCCCTCCCCGGCACGGACCCCCCCATACCCCTCCCCGGCCCTCCCCGGCACGGACCCCCCCTTCCTCCTACCCGGCACGGACCCCATCCTCCTCCCGGCACGGACCCCCCCATCCTCCTCCCCGGCACGGACCCCCCCCCCCCATCCCCCTCCCCGGCCCTCCCCGGCAAGGACTCCCCCATTCACCTCCCCGGCATGGACCCCCCCTCCCGGCACTCCCCCGGAGCCCAGCCCACTCTAACCACCCCCCAGGCCGTCACCCACCTCCACGCTGGTCGGCGTGAACCTTGAGCACAGGTTGACGCCGATTAAAAGGAGGTTTGATTTACATCGATGTGACCGGTCATCACGTCGACGGGACTTCGGCCCATCCGGACGGGAGAATATCGGCAGGCCCAAAATCGGCTGCCTTGCGCCCATTCGTGCCATTCTCCGATGTCTGCGGCGCCATTAACGCCCCGCCGACTTTTCTCCCTTCGGAGACTTCGGCAACCGGCGGGGGCGGGATTCACGGCTGGGGGGTCCGAGAATGACGCCCCATGTGTCTCGTCTTACGACGGAAAAGTCAGCACCACCCCTGCACTGATGCTCCGCCCGGTGGGGGGCTAGCAGCTGTGCCACGTAAAACCTCCGGTGTTTCCTGCAGATGCCGACAGAGAATTTCCGTGTCCGTGGTCGCACATGCGCACGGCAGCGACCTGCAGCGGTCGCGTCACACAACATGGCACCGGCCGCACGCGCACCCAGCCTGCCAGATAGTGCCCCTCTGTAAATCCCCACGCCACACCCAGACCACCCCTACCAGTTCCCCCAACCCCCGCCGAAGCCCCCCCCCCCACCACCCGTCGGCCAGCAGAACGGCTCCCCTCCAACTGTGGCAGCGCTGAACACAGCACACAGCCGCCACGCGAGGTTGACAAAACTTCAGACCACAAAGTGATCCATGCCATCGGGAAGTTGGCCCATCGGGGGCAGAGCATTGGGGGAGGGCCTTCAGGTGACGTCCTGAGCCCGCCCCAACGGTGTGCGGTGCACTCACCAATGATGCCGTTTTGGAGGGGGTGGAGCACCCAAAAACAGGCACCGCCCCTGATTTTTGGCATCAAAAGGGATTCTCTGCCCAATTGCTGAATACGATTTTGGTGTCGGCAATCAGAGAACCCTGCCCTCGGTACTTTTTATGTTGTCCATATAAATGCTGTTTGAGAAAAGTTGTGACATTTGTATTGGTTTATTTTCCAACTCAAGAACAACTTATAATACGAACTATAAGGCAGACGTATGTGTCATTGCCCTTGTGAATTAGATTTGAGTGACCTTAAATGTGCTAAGTGTAAATACCTGGTTCTGTTTCTGCGCATTAGAATAATTAATGCTACTTTGTAAACTAGCTCTTCAATGTAGAATTAGTAATTATTTTTAGAACTTTGGATTGAAGTCAGATCGGATTCACCTGCCTTTGTAATGATGACGCCCAACTGAAGCATGAAAGTGATCTGGTATTAATTTCAATGCAAGGTACATTTAACTTCTCGTAAGCAGTCATTAGAATTGTCTTCATGATAATTTGTCTCATATTTCAAGAATTTATGCTGATCGGGTAAATTTTCACCTTATGAGCAATAATCTGGAGGAGTGAATCATTTGGTTGCCATAGAACCAGTCTAAATTTCAATCCATTCATTTAAAAGCAATGAAGACCAGGGGAGTTCTACAATGAAGAACCTACCTTGCCTCATTACTGCCTTTGTGTCTCATAAACTGCCCATGTGGTGAAGATATAATGTAGATATTTTCACATCCTCAATACTGGGCTTACAAGAGAAACATGGCACATGCTGTGATTAGGCATGATATTGGGCCTTATTACAATGATGCCAGTGTAGCACAAGCAGCAATCAAAATAGGAAATGGATTAGCAGCATTTATGGAGAGAGAAAAACACATTTAACGTTTCAAGTCCATATGGTCCTTCTGTTAATTCTAGGTGTGATTTAGCGGGAAACAAACAGAGCCCCTTTTAGGCGTGTTTAGCGGGATCTTTCATCAGATCATAAGACATAGAAGCAGAATTAGGCCACTCGGCCCATCGAGTCTGCTTCGCCATTCAATCAAGGCTGATATTTTTCTCATCCCCATTCTCCTGCATTCTCCCTGTAGCCCCTGATCCCCTTATTAATCAAGAACCTATCTATCTCTGCCTTAAAGATTTTTCCTCCACAGCCTTCTGCGGTAAAGAGTTCCACAGATTCACCACCCTCTGGCTGAAGAAATTCCTTCTCATCTCTGTTTTGAAGGATCGTCCCTTTAGTCTGAGATTGTTTCTCGGTGCTGCAGGTGCTGTCAAATCGGTCTCGGTAAGGAAAGCTTTGCCGAAGCTGCAGTTACCTTCCTTTCCTGCACTGAAGACAGGAAGAGATCAGGGTGCATTCCGATCTCTCAATGCCCTCCCCCCCCCCCCCCCCCAATGCCCCCCAACTTGCCTGTTGGGACCCTTGGACCCCTCCCCCCCCCCCCCCCATCTCATAAGGGTAGTGTATTCTTGGGCCCAAACCTGGAATGGGCAACCTGGCACCTGGACACCTTGGTACTTCCAGCCAGGCACGTGCCTGGATGGCAGTGCCAAGGTGTCTGGGTGACAGCGGGAGTGCCAGAGCACCTGCCTAAAGCCCGACATCCGTGGGCCTCCGATGGCCTGGGAAACACACTCAGGTGCCGTTACACCTGGTCCATGTTTGTGTGGATCAGAGCTAAACAGCACCATGGTGAGGAATGGTTGGAATCTTTCTAGCCACCGCAGCCCTGGCAGATGCCATGAGGTTAATTGAGCAGAAGGTGCTTGGGGAGGGCCCTGAAAAACAGGAGAATGCCTCAGAGGAGCAGGAGCCAGCCCGTGAGAATGCTGAACCAGCTGTCCTACAGGCTGAGGAGGAAGTGGGAAGGCACTGTCGCATCAGGCCTTGTGTATACTGGCAGCACATGTCATTCAACGACCTGCCAGACCGAGTGTGTTGCCGAAGACTCTGGCTGAGCAGGGGGACCATGCGACATCCCTGCTGCATCCTGACGCACCTGGGACCATGGGGGCTTTGGAGGATGGCAACTACACCTGGTGGTTGTCAAGGTGACAGTCGCCTTGAATGTCTACGCGACAGGGTCCTTCCAGTCATCGAGTGGGGATGTGGCTGAAATCTCGCAGACCTCCGTGCACAGGTGCATCGACAAAGTTATGGAGACCCTGAATGCCCGGGCAGTGCAATACATCAAGCTGAATATGGACCGAGCCCACCAGGTTTCCCTGGCAGTGGGATTCTCCACCATTACTGGGATGCCCCAGGTCCAGGGGGTGATTGAGAGGATGCATACCACTCTACGTGCACTATACATGAAGCGCTGGCATTCACAAACCGTAAGGGGTTCCACTCGATGAACCTGTAGTTGGTATGCGACCACCAGCTGATCATCATGGTCGTCGTTCCCAATACCAAGGCACCATGCACGATGCCTTCATCCTGGCACACTGGACAATACCCGACAACTTTGAATCCCACGTGAGGGGTTCCTACTGTTGACATCCTGGGCGAGTGTGCGGTCATTTCCAGCCCCACAGACCTCAGAGTCCCAACACAAGTGATTTAACCAGTAATTTGTGTTTTCCTGAGATCTTGAACCCTCAACTGCTCCAATGAGTTGCAGACACCAGGGGCTGGATTCTCCCAAAATGGGGTTATGTCCGCACGCCGACGTACAAACGCAGTCGTTGCACTCCCGGGTTTTGTGAAAAAAAACAGTCGATCCACGTACCTTCAGAGGGCTAGCAGGGACCCGGAGTGATTCACGCAGCTCTGGCTCCAGGTACAGGCCCCCGCACTTCCGGTTTTGAGTCCGCGCATGCGCATGGTGGTGGCCTCCAGCGGCCCCCACCAGGGCGGCCGTGGACTGAGTCTGCAGCCGCTCCGCGAGAGTCCTGACCGGCCATACCATGTTAGTTCCATGCCATCGGGAACTCGGCCGGTCGGGAGCGGAGTATCGCTGGGTGGGCCTCTAACAATGGCCCCCCAGTCGCGCGGCATAATTCACGAACGCGTGGATATTCGGGGCCCGGAGAATCGCCGGAGTAGCGCTGGGCCTGATTCCATCGGGAAATTTGATTCTCCGCCCCTGCGCCAAATGCAATTTCGCCGCAGGACTGCGGAGAATCCAGCCTCAGATTTATAAGTGAAACTGCTTTTTAACAATAAGAGGAAAAGATGAATATATAAAGAAATAACAAAACAATGGTCTACTAATCTACCTATTCCAAAAAACCCATCCCACCCTCCACCCAGCCACACACAAGATAGACACACGCTAAGGGTAGGAAAGGATGAGAAAATGGGGATTAAATGGAAAGGTTTTAGATGACTCTTCATTGCTATGGTTGCTGCCTCTGAGGAATAGATTCATTCAAGAGAGTTTCAGGTCTGCGCAGTTCCGTCCTTCAACCACCGGATGGCATTTCATACAAGAGTTCTCGTTCGGTGCAACTCTGCCTTCTACCACCAGGTGGAGCTTAACACAGGATTTAGGTTGATGTGTTTCCATCCCTCTACCACCAGATGGAGCCTCTGCCTCCCTGAGATATTACTGAGCTTTAAATCTAAAGGTTTGCAAGCCTTTCGTTTGCCTGATTTGTATGCACAAGTTCGGCTGTATTATAAAGAATGATCTCAGTTTAAGCTTCAATTTGAACTATTCCCAGCTCCTCACACAGAGGATTAAAAGGTTATAGACCTGGTGAGCGACTGCTTGTTTTCTTACTTCAGGAGCCCTTCACAGATCTGAGTGTTGTCTGTCTTTTTATTAGGAGTGTTTTCACAGAACCGGCTTGGCGGTTTTAGAAATTGTCTGGCCGAGAGAGAGAAAGAGCAGCAGAAGGAGAAAATGCCTTCAATGTGCTTCCTGGCCTGGGTCTTCTCAGAACTGACAAAATGGTCCTGGCTTCTCCTATTCCAAAAGTTTCTGAAAAGCTTCACCAATCCCAGGCAACATAGGAGATGGCTAAGAATTCTACATTCACCAATTGGCTGCTGCCAAGCATATCAGACTAACATCATGAGCTCTGTCACAAAACCTAAAGGGGATATCATGGTCTGTTCCAGGGGCGTTTCAATGTGCCCACAATCTGTAGTTTAAACGGAAATCTCAATGCTGTAGCAGCTAGCAAGAGAATTTTGGATTAAAGGCAGTCAGGTCAAGAATTCAAAAAGGGGGAACATAGAGCAGACAAATGTTTTACAACAGTATCCTAACACTATTGGATGACAGGGATTATCCACTGCGGTCCTGGCTGATGACATCTATCCAGAGACCTCAGACCGACGTGGGAACCTCTTCAACAACACCCATGCAGCGACCAGAGGCATCATCGAGTACTATATCGGTGTCCTGAAGATGCGGTTCAGGGGATTGGACCGCGGTGGAGGGGCCCTCCAGTAAATCACGAGGAGGGTCATGCACATCATGGTGGGCTGCGTCCTCCACAACATTGCACAGCAGAGGGGCGATGTGCTGGAGGATGAGCAAGAATGCCAGGCCTTGTCCAACAAGAAGGATGCGGAGGAGGGCCAGGCTGGGCATCGTGGTGTGCGGTGGCCACTCCGGGGCCCTCGCCTGTGCCCACGCCCAACGCTCGCACATCACACCAGGGGGCTCCCAACCCCTGCAGCCCCCAACTGGCTCACCCTCTGCTCCCAGCCCAGCCAATCCCTCACACCCTTCTGACAGAGGACTGAGGCAGCTCGGAACAGGTGTTTATTGTGTCTTTTACAGGTATTGTGCCCTAGCCCTATCGCTGACCTATGTGCTCCACCTGTGCCTACTTAACTGGTGTCTAACATTCTGGCCTTATGGGACCTCATGCCATCTAGGTGGTTCCCCGGGCAGTACATCACGAGTGAGGGCAACCTGCGCTGTGACCTGGTTCTCCTTTGGCAGCAGTCCTCTGGAGTGACCAGGCCTGGATGAGCCCGGGTGCCTTCCAGTTGTCACGCCACCTTGTTCAGCCATCGGATGCGCCAGGAACAGGTGGGGGAAATTCAAAAGCGCTGATGTGTTCCAGCACCTCCCCTGTGATAGTCACCGGCATGGGCCCCATCACCTCCTGCTCCCTCGGGGTTCCTGATGGCCCCCTGGCTATTACTTGGGACGGCGGTGCAGCCAGAGTGAGCTCCGGGGCTCCGCCATCCCGTGGTGCTGCCAGCCCTGAAGGCCCACTCTCATATCGACCAGGGTCTCCATGCTTGCTTCCATGGAGCTCAGGAACAGTGCCATATCGCTCAGCGACCGTTCCAAGTCCCTTCGTGTCTCGTTCAGGTCAGCAAGCACCAGGCCAATACCGTCGACTCCCACAGCCTGGTCCATTGTGATTGGGCCAACCTCTGGAGCGCTGCTGCAATGTCCACGTGGCCCTGGTACCTGGCTGCCTGTGATATGGCCACCCTGTCCTGTACCTCGGCCACTGCCCTCACACTGTGCCCAAGGCCTTGGACATCTTGACCCGTGGCTGATACCGTCGCACCCAAGGCCTCCACCACGGACACCACCTGTGCGATGTTGGCTTGGGTGACAAACATGGTCAGCACCGCCTCCTGCATCAGCAGGTGTTGGACTCCTCCAACTGCAGCTGCAGGCGCTGGATGGTTGCTGACAGCCCCTCTTGTCATCCCTGGCTCTGCACCTGCATCGCCATGATTGATGGGACCACCATTCCCAGAACCTGTGGCTCGTCTGGATGACAGTTAGTCCCTAGGGTTGGGCTGCCCTCCGGCCGTCTGCCGCCTCAGGGGTTCCTACCTCCACCTGATGTACCGCAGCATGTGTGTGGTGCGCACCAGATAGTGTCCCAGGAGATTCTTCACTAACATGCCCAACCCAGGGGAGTGTCTTTGGGTCGTGGAGGGTGTGGGTGACAGCAGAACCAAGAAGTCGGTGTCGTCCCCGCATGTGTTCTTTTTTAAATAATATTTATTATTGTCATTAGTAGGCTTACATTAACACTGCAATGAAGTTACTGTGAAATGCCCCTAGTCGCCACACTCCGGCGCCAGTTTGGGTACGCAGAGGGAAAATTCAGAATGTCCAAATCACCCAACAAGCATGTTTTTCAGGACCTGTGGGAGGAAACTGGAGCACCCGGAGGAAACCCACGCAGACACAGGGAGAACGTGCAGACTCAGCACAGACAGTGACCCAAGCCGGGAATTGAACCTGAGACCTTGGCACTGTGAAGCAACAGTGCTAACCATTGTGCTACCGTGCCGCCCACCCGGGGGTGTCGTGGGGTTGCAGCTGGGTGCCTGCATCATCAGCACGTCCGGCCTCGTTGGAAGGGGGGAGGGGCTCACGTGCTGTAGGAACACTGCAACCCATTGGGGCTCACTTGCTTCCCCAAAGCTGTCCTCTGCCTCGGTGACTGCCCGCTCGCCGGGCCCACCGCCCAGGACCCAACACTGCACTGCGGCGGTGAGGGGATGCTGGTCTGGTTGGCTCCCTCCAATCTTCTCATGGTTGTGGACTCCTTCTCCTGGCGGAGAGGAACAGACAATGCTCAGTGTGAGACAGGAGAAACTGTTAAATCGTCAGAATTACTGAGGCAAAATAGAACTGTAAAATGAAGGAAACAGTAGCATTGTGAAAACTTAGTTCTACAGATTTATCTTTTAGAGGTTGAAGGGGCAGTGGCTGCTCTGTTACCTAGCTGATGCTGGCAGTTATTAACATTTTTTCAGCAATGGTTTGAATTTGAAAGTGGTGGTATGTGAGGTAAGGTATCCCCTTACGTTTCCTCCCATGTGCACCCAGTAATCTTTCTCTCCTTTATTTTATCTTATCCACGAGAATTTGATGGTTAATCTCATTGAAGTTAGGTGATTTTATTTTCTTCCTCCTTGATGCGTTTGTGCAATACCCTCCACTTAAAAATGTGCTTCAAAGCTACCTGTAAGACACCCATTGGCCCTCTCTGAGAGTCAGTTCACTCCCAAACACATTCCCACTTATTGGCTGGACCCCAGCCTGCTATCCCAACTTTCAGGCATTCTTGACCATTTCTCGTGGTATCAGTGCTTCATCAGGGATGCAACATTTAGTGTTGTAGCTGGCTCCATGGAATTTCAAGACAAAAGGCTTAACTGTTTTTATCGTTTCTTCCATTGAAGATCAGTCCAAACATAAAAGTTTTTCAATTTGCCCTATTTACCTTATATTGCTGAAGGGTGGTCTGTATCCAAATTGCAGTTTATCCTCATGTGAATTGTATTCAATTAGATTTTTTATCCAATTGTAGTATTTAATGTGATTTTATTCAAATAAGTTTTTAGAAAGCAAGTTTCTTATAAGAAGCACACTAAGAAGTAATGAATATATATAAGTAACGAATAGTTTCAGTAGCTCTCAGCAAGAATGGAATTAACAAGGGTAAAATGATCACATGGTTCTAAAAATACTGCTAATTAATTTTCATCAGTGATCTAACCTTTTTTTCCTTCCGGGTCTGCTTCTGTTCTGAATGGGACTGTAAACAACATGTTTACTTTTACTGGGTGAAAGAGAAAAGCTGTTTGATAGTTCAAGTTCCAGGAGTAAACGATAGAAGTTTGGAGTGGAACCAAATTTGGTTTAATGGGGTTGACAAATATTATGCCTTCCTCTTCTCTCCTGCAGCAACTTTGCAAGGTTTGTTTAGGGGTATCCATGGGCTACCGTGAGCATTGAGGTCAGTATGCCCTCCTTAGGCTCAATGGAAGCCAAGCCTGCTGAAAGCAGCAGAAGTCCTTTTGTGGACCTCATAAAGGATCCAACAACACTGAAAGAAAGATAATCAATTCGAAAGGGGATAATTTACTTTCTGAATGGGGACACTTTACCTTCCAAGAGGACCAATACATTTTAAAAAATTAAGAATTTTGCCCATACAATCAAGTTGGCACGTCAAAACCGGCATAGGGTTATCAGGCCATCTGAACTGATTTTTGAACGGACTCCACTATGGATTTGGGACAGGGTCAAAGTGCAGTGCAGCAGATGGCCAAGTGTTCCACTCCGCTGCACTTCCAGTATCAGAGCAGGAACCTTGGAAATTCAGGATTCTCATGCGTCCTATACTTGCAAAGTAATTAGTCTGTATGTCTAAGAGTAACTTTTTTTCCTTTGTACCCTCCTATTTTAAACTGAGTGAAAAGGAGAATAACATTAATGACAGAAGGAAAACAAGTTAAGCAATGCATTGGTTTATCCTCCCCTCCACTATTTATTCAATAATCTGTTGTAGGTGTGTCAATGAAAATTTTCAAACCTGCAATCTATAGAATTTGTTCGGTAAAGGTATAAAGGGTTACAAAGTCAAAGAAGGTGAAATAAGTTAAGCTCCAGGCCAGTCGTGATCTAATTAAATGGTGGAGCAGGTCTGAGGAGCTGGCTGGCTACTTCTGTTCATGTGTTTCCCTCTGTGGAATGAAATATGTGCTCTAAGACAATTGTATTTGAATGGTTAGTCAGTAAAAGTATTAATTCCGCTGTTAGAATCTTGCTGAGAAGAATTTCAGATCAATGTGCTCAGCATTCATGTTTTATTATCCAGCAGAATCAGCTCAGGGTCTATTAAAAGATGTTTTGTGCATTACCTAGAGTGCGCATGAATAATTTACTGAGTCTGATCTGTCAGCTGGTTATCAGATGAGTTATGTCAGCTGTCCTAAAAATTGTCCTTTCATTTTTAAAATAATTGGTATCTACTGTTTAACAGGTGACCCTTTAATGTAAGTAGTTTAAAGTGGAGCTTCAGTGCAGGTGTAAACTACTATGAATGGCAAATATTTAGATCAAAATGAGAACTAGGCAATTTTGTTTGACAAGGTTAGAGCTTCATGCTTTAACTGGTTTTGCTTCCAGGAAGCCACAGGCCTTCAGATTTAGCTACCAAGCTGTGAAATGGTTTTTAAGGGGATCAGGGGTTATGGGGAGAAAGCAGGAGAATGGAGATGAGAAAAATATAAGCCATGATTGAATGGGGGAGCAGACTCGATGGGCCGCATGCCCTAATTCTGCTCCGATGTCGTATGGTCTAATGGTTTTTTGAGGAGAAGAAGGCAAGACTTAGATCCTTTAGATTCTCTCCTCCACTTATCAATTCTGTCAGGTAAAGTGATCTGTTCCCCATTTTGCTCAAGGTTAAATTCGCCAAATTTTCAAGAGTAGTCCACTCTGAACATTCAGCTGAATATTTATAATGTTTCCAATACATCACCGCTACGGAAAACGTTTCGGCTTATAGGGCTGAATTCTCCATTCTGGAGACTAAATGTTGACGCCATCGTAAAAACTGTTGAGTTTCACGACGGTGAGATCAGGTCCACAGCTGCAGCGATTCAACTGCTCCCAAGCGGCTAGCACGGGTGTAACATGGAATGCCACACTCTGGTAATGGAACAGCGGCCGATTCACCAGTTCCATGATTGATGCCCCGCCGCGGCTGGACATAAGTCATTCTCCCCCTCCTACACACAAGGGTGGCAGTCAACATGGCCACAAAGAGAGCACCACCATGCTACCAGGACGGCGAACTCAAGACCCTCTTGGACTCCGTGGCAGAGAGGAGGCTGATGCTGTACCCCGGGCCGGGCCGGAGGTCATCAAGTGCCATCGTTCCCTGTGCCTGGGCAGAGGTGGGAGCCACCGTCAGCGCCGTCGGGGAGGTGGCCCAGACTGGAGACCAGTGCAGGAAGAAACTGCACGACCTCCTCAGGGTGGCCAGGGTGAGTACCCAGCACTGTGCCCCTGGCACCAAGCACCATACCCCCCCACACACATGTGACCCGGAACCCCCCCCCCGGGAGATGGCCGGACCCTCTCCCTGACCCACATGTGAGAGTACCTTTAAGAAATGGGTGTTTATAAATGGGTGTGTATATAAATATCTGTAGTGAGGGTACCTTTAAGAAATGGGTCTATTTACTGCAGTGATGTCAGAGAGTGTGTTGAGCTGGGCTGTCTGTCAGCTTTTTACTTTTGTTTTAGGCTGTTTGCTGCAGGGTGTGTTTTAGTTTCGTTTTCAGAGCTGGATAACTGCAGTCACATCCAGAAGGGGTATTAGTCTCTCTCTCTGTATTCTAAAGACTGTAAATCGATCCTTTGGTGATTTAAAACTAATAACTGCTCTCAGTAGTGACTTTAACCTGATGTGTTTCTGTTTAAAGGTTTTTTAAGTCTTCTGGATGTTAAATGGACAGCTTAAGGATTACGTAGTGTTGTATTCTTTGGGGGTTGTATTTGAATTAATGGTTGCTAAGATGTTCACTGTATGTTTTAAAAAAGGTTATCTTGAGTTCATAGAATAAACATTATGTTGCTTCAAAATATACTTTTCCATTTCTGCTGTACCACTCCTGCAGAGTGGGCAGTGTGCTCCCCATACCACAATCTATTAAAAGTTGTGGGTCAGGTGAACTCCATGATACACTTTGGGGTTCTCTAAACCCTGGCCCATAACAGCACCATGCCAGCTGCAATGGCCTTATGCTCTGGCCACTGATGCCATCATCTACCCAACCCCTGGGCTGCATGCGTCGGACTGTCGAACACTGTCGTTGTTCGTGTTTGCCCCCAGCCCCCACACCCCAGGACAAGGCAGCGCCCAACCGCCGGGAGCAGGAGAAGACCGGAGGGGGACCACCAGACCTGTGTCCCCTCACCGTGCCCGAGCGAGTGGGCACTAGAAGTTGTCGGTGCCCCAGAGGAGAGGGAGGTTGCTGATACCATCATCTACCCAACCCCTGGGCTGCATGCATCGGACTGTCGAACACTGTCCGCGTGGAGGTCGGCGGCGCGCAATGACGTAAGGCCCCCTTCCTGAAATGTGTGCCCACCCCAACCCCCCGCAAGGCACACCCCAACCCCATCACCCCATCACCCCAACACCCCTTACCCCACACCCCAACACCCCTCACCCCACACCCAAAACCTCCTCATCCCACACCCCAACGCCACTCACCCCAATCCCCCCATACCCCACAGCTCAACCACCCCTCACCCCACATCCAATCCCCCTCAACCCACACCCAACCCTCCTCATCCCACACCCCAATGCCATCACCCCACACCCCAACACCCCTCACTCCACACCCCAACGCCCCTCACCCCACACCCCAAACCCCCTCACCCCACACCCAAAATCTTTTCATCCCACACCCCAACCCTCCTCACCCCACAACCCAACGCAGTCTCAACCCACACCCAACCCTCCTCATCCCACAGCCCAAACACCCTCACCTCACACGCCAACCAGCCTTCACCACCTCACGCCGTCCCGCTGTCTAATCATACATGCCGTCTTGTGTCTTACAGGACCAGCCAGGGATGGGGCTGGCCCATCCGGTGACCCCCGCCCCCAACTAGTGCCAGAGCCGGTGCTCCCCAGACAGTCAAGCACCGACTGGGAGAATAGCCGGAACACCAGCCCTCTGCCCGAGTCCCAGGAGAAACCAGGATTCGGGTCAGAGGAGAACACTGACTTTCTGTCTATGCTATCTCCAACACTGTCCACCATCTCAGAGACTAGGCAAATGAGTGAAGGATCTCCTGGGACGCTCACTGGTGCGCACCACACAGTCGGCCCGGTACAGCAGGTGGAGGTAGGAGCAGCCGAGGGGCCGGACGGTCGGAGGGCAGCCCAGCCCCAGGAACCAGCTGCCGCCCCGATGGGTCCCGGTCTCCTGGAACATCCAGTCCCAGCCACAGTGCAGGTGAAAAATGAAAAATGAAATGAAAATCGCTTATTGTCACAAGTAGGCTTCAAATTACTGTGAAAAGCCCCGAGTCGCCATATTCCGGCGCCAGTTCAGGGAGGCTGGTACGGGAATTGAATCCGCGCTGCTGGCCTGCCACGGTCTGCTTTAAAAGCCAGCTATTTAACCCTGTGCTAAACCAGCCCCTTAGGTGCAGGCAAAGGCCCAGAGATTACAGGAGGAGATGACGGCTGGCTAACAGCACCTGCAGGGGACTAGGAGGAGTCCATCTGCATGCAGGAGCAGGGAGTGGTGCCAGTCATGCGTGCCACCCAGGTCGAAACTGCACGGGTGGCGTCCGCAGTGGAGGCAGTGGGGGCAACGATGTCACCCAGGTCGAAACTGCACAGGTGGCGTCCGCGGTGGAGGCAATGGGGGCAACGGTGTCCGACATGGGTCAATGGTTGCAAGGCCTGGGGCATTCTGTATAGGCTGGGGCTGAGACCCAGGACAGGACAACCATGTGCCAAAGCTAGCTGGAGATTGCAGCGGCGCTCCTCAGTGTGCCCGAGTCACAGCAGGCCATTACTGAGAGCATCGGCGGCATAGCCCAGGTGCTGGCCGGCGTCGCACAGACACAGAGGGAGGTAGCCCACTCACTGACTGATGTGGCACAGACCCTCAGGGTGGTGGCACAGTCCCAGATGGAGATGGCCGCAAACGTGCAGACACTTGCCGATACCAGAGTGGGCCTCCAGGACCTGGCAGCGCCAGGTGGCAGAGGGGCCTTGAGTGATGGCCTCACTTACACTCCTGTTGCATGGAGAAGCCCGGGGGCCATCGAGCACCCCGAGGGAGGAGGAGATGCTGGGGCCCGTGCCAGTAAATCCTGCAGGGGATGACCCGGGACACTGCAGCACCTCGGATTACCCCCCCCCTCCTGTCCCTGGTGCACCTGCTGGGCAGCGGGCAGAACAGGGCGGCACCACGCCACCCGGGCCTATCCAGGCCGGGCCAACCCAGGAGACATACGCCGACAGGGACCCTCGTCGCAGGGCAGGAGTCAGAGCACGCCACCTCCACACCTGCTGTACCGTCTGGGGAATCACAAAGGCATGATTAGGGCCCATGAGGCCAGAAAATTAGACACCAGTTAAGTTGGCACGGGCGCAGGGCACAGCTTAGGTATAGGGGCTAGGGCACAAACTGTGTATAATTGTTCAGAATAAACACATGTTCACACCATTAAAACCAGCCTTGGTGCTCTGTCTGATGGGTGTGGGGGTGGGGCAGTCAGTGATGGCCACTGGGAGTGAGGGGTGTTGGACGAGTGAGGCCCAGTGGGTGGACCATGTAGCCCCCCCACCTCCCCCCCTCCCCCGACCATTCCCATCACTGCGTCCCCAGTTATTCGACAGGGCCGTGTGAAGGACTGGCCGGATCGCATGCAGGGATCACCGAGGTGGAAGGTGCTACTGTGGGCGTGAGTCAGACATTGTCTAACGATGTTGAGCATGGAGCTCATCGCAGAGCAGGCTGTCATCATCCATCATCCCATAGACGAGACCCGCTGTCTCTGCCAACCGAGTTGTCACAGGTATATATAATGGAGGAGGGTGCGCATGCGGATAGTTTGATGGTGTCGGGGGTGAAGGTGTTTGGTAGGTTAGGAGGTGAGGGTGGTCTGTGGTGTGGGAGGTGAGGGTGTTCGGTGGTGTGGGGGGTGAGGGTGTTCGGTGGTAAGGGGGTGTGCTATTGTGGTGTCCGTGCCCCTGCCCAGCAACCTCACTCCCCCCTAGTTGGTGAAATGTGTGTCGATTAATGTGTCCCGTGCTCTCTGGCCCTGGCGGCACAGTTGTGCGGTCTCCCGTGCCTGGCCAACCCCCATGTCCCGCTCATTGTTCCCCACCCCTCATCCTCCTCACCTAACGTGGTCTGCCCTTGCTCCTCATCCTCTTCCAGCACATCGCCCCTCTGCTCAGCTATATTGTGGAGGACGCAGCAGGCCACCACGATGCGGCTGACCCTCCTAACCTCGTACTGGAGGGTCCCTCCAGAGCCACCCAGGCACCTGAAGCGCATCTTCAGGACCCTGATACACCTCTTGACCACACCCCTGGTCGCACAATGGGCATCGTTGTAGCGGTGCTCTGCTTAGGTCTGTGGCCTCCGTATAGGCGTCATCAGCCACGACTGCAATGGGTAACCCCAGTCGCCCAGCAACCAGTCCCGCAGCCGGTCCCTCGAACATGTCGGGGATCACAAATTGTGCCAATATGAACGAGTCATGTACACTGTCCGGATACCGGGCACAGACGTGCAGGATCCGCATCTGGTGGATGAAAGAAAAGTGGTACCCCTTCCTGTTCGTGAACAGCGGCCTGTTATCCACCAGTGGCGCAGGGCAATGCACCCCATCGATTACCCCCTGGACCCGGGGCATCCCGGCGATGGCAGCGAACCCCGCTGCCCGGGCATCCTGGTGGACACGGTCCACTGGGTACTGGATGTACCGGTCCACAAGGGTATACAGGGCGTCCGTGATGGCATGGATGCACCTGTGCACCGATGCCTGGGAGATGCTGGACAGGTCCCCACTCGACGACTGGAAAGACCCCGTCGCGTAGAAGTTCAACGCTACCGTCACCTTGATGGTGACCGGGAGAGGGTGTCCTGCCCCACTCCCACCCGGTGCCAGGTATGCCATCATGTGGCAGATGTGTCTGACAGTCTCAGACATATCAGCTCATCCGCAGTCTTCTCCTGCATGCCCGGTCCAGGAGGTCCTCAAAGGAAATGTGGTCGTGGTAGACACATTGCCTCATCCGACGCCTCCTTGGCTCCACTTCCACCTCCTCCCCGGCCTGTTGGGCGGCTTGCCCTCCAGCCTGAGCGGCTGCCACCTGCCTCTCTGCAGCCCTGTCTTCTGCTGCAGCTCCCGCCACCTCTCTGAGACGCCCCCGCTTACACTGCCACAGGGCTGCATGCAGGGCAGCGGCCATCGCCACGGCGGCCAACATCGCTGGTTGATGACTGAATGCCATAATTATCTGCAGGAGGTGAGAGGAAAACATGCCATCATGGCGCACACACGTGCACAACCATGTACCATGGGCTGCACGGTGGCCCCGATTGTCACTGTGCGCCCCAGCCACACATGTCCCCCACCCCCACACCCTGGTCCTGTCGGTGCCCGCCAGGGGCACTGTTTGATGGCACTGCCCTCACTGGGGGCTGCCGTCGGTGGGGCCTTGGGTGGTTTGCCGGTGGGTGTCGCCGATTGAGTGGGGTGGCCGGGGGTGGTGTGGGAACCCAACCATACAGCCATTTGCTCTGCGTCCACCCAGGGGCCGGGGTGTGGTAGCCAGTAAGGTGGTCGCCGTAATGGCGCCCAGTGCGTGGGCACCACCCCTGTCCTGTCGGGGGCTCCCCGGCTGCTCGGACTGCTCCGCCCCTCCCCCGGCCCTGGCAGCCCCCCCTCCCCCCGCGCGGAAAGCATGGCCGGTGTCTGATATGGGAGCCCGCAGTCTCCCTACGGCACCTCCTACTTCCTCTTGCAGCCGCCTCAGGCAGCACACCAGCTTCACTTTTTTATAGGACATTAGAAACACGCTGTCGGGAAATCGGCCCATCCGAGGCGCAGAATTGCTGAGGCCCCCAATAGTCGATCGTCAGGACAGGTAATGAGATGCGCACTGTATGCCTGGGCCACACGGCGTGCGCCGCGATTTCGGCGATTTCAGGGGTCCGGAGAATGCCGATTCGTTGCGAAACCAGTGTCAGGCCTGATTTTGGCATTGGAGCCGATTCTCCGGCCAATCACGTTTAGCGATTTCCCCGTTACCTCACATAGAATCCAGCCCATAGTTTCCTCTTCGTACTTTAAAGCCTGATGAACCAGATGGTTTTGGTGGTATGATGGTATTCTGCTAAGAGATGCAGGGTCTTTTTCCCCAAAGAGGAATGATCAGTAATTCAGGATCCACTAATTACCGGTGAAGGATATGGGTGCTCTTGAAGGCCTAATAAGGGACTTTTTTTTATTCATTCACAGCTGACAAGTCTAGCATTTAATGGCTATTCTTAATTGCTCTTGAGAAGATGGTGGCGAGCCATCATCTTAACTGTTGTTGTTTGAACATCGAAGGTACTCAAAGGGTGCGTTGAGTTGAGAGTTCCAGGATTTTAATTCAGCAACAATGGAAGAATAATTATATATTTCTTAGTCGAGATGGTGCGTAACTTGGAGGGGAACTTGCAGGTTCCCATGTGCCAGCTGCCAATTTCTTCGAAGACAGTAGTGATCCTGCATTTGGTAGGTGGTGTCAAAAGAGTCTTGGCAGGATGCTGGAGTGCCTCTTGTTGACGGCACACACTAATGCAACTGTGCACCATGGTTGAGGGTGTGAACATTGAAGGTAGTGGATGGAGTGCCAACCAAGTGTCCTGGATGTTGTCAAGTTCCTTGAGTATTATTGGAGCTGCAATTATCTGTTCTGTGCATTCCATCACAATCCTGATTTTAGCTTTGTAGATGGTGGAGAGGAGTCAGGAGGTGGATTACTCACAGCAGATTTCCCAGCCTCTTGTAGCCAACAGTATTTATTTGACTGGTCCAGTTAAGTTTCGGGGCAGTGGTGACCCCAGGATGTTGATGATGGAGACTTCAGCAATGATAATGCTGTTTAATCTCAAGAAAAGGTTTTATTGGAAATAGTCATCAACTGGCAGTTGTATTGCACAAATGTTGGTTATCCTTTATCAACCTTTATTCTGGCCGTGTTGGCGCAGATTACTTCATTATTTAAGAAGTTATGAAAGGAACTGAAGACTGTGAAGTCATCAGTCAACATTCCCCACTTCTCCCCAAATGATGGAGGGAAGTTCATTTATGAAGTAGGCAGAAGACTTCTTTACACCTTCTGACTGGAATTCGGTCTGCAAGGTGCACATAGTAGAATCCTGATGGACCTGAGCTCCCACCCCTTAAATTGCAGGCTGCCTTGAGAGCCAACTCCCCATTCCCGTACCGGCCTCCCCGAACAGGCACCGGAATGTGGCGACGAGGGGCTTTTCACAGTAACTTCATTGAAGCCTTTGTGACAATAAGTGATTATTATTATTATACAAACTTTCCCACTCCATTCAGATTTCTGGGTCTAAATGTGTTTGAATAATTAATTCTTCATAACATCCTGGTTTATTCATCCAAAAAATATTGGACGGGATTCTCTGTCAGCTGACGGGGAAACGTGATTGAGCGGAGGAATGGTTTTGACACCGAAATCGTGGCAGGTGCCGTGTTCACGTCAAATTGCAAATCTCCAGTGTCTCGATAGCGGCGTCAATGCATTCCACTCCGCACATACAGTAAACGCTGTTGGTATTTCATGAGCGGGCCTGACCCGGTATTCTCCGGGGCCTCCATGATCCTCCGCCTCTACCGGCGGTTGTTCCCGACAGCGAGGTTCACTTGTGCTTTAAAAAATTGTGAAACAGGCGCCGTGGCTGGTGAGGGGGAGAGAGGGGGTACGGAAAATGTCCAACATCAACATAACGTGCTGACAATTGTGCCGCTGGCTGGGGGGCTTCTGCCAGGGCTGGGAGGAGTAGCGGGAGGTGACCATGAGCTGGGCTGTGGGGTTGGGGTGGACAGGCTCGGCCGCAACCTGCCAGGCAGCCATTCGGCTACGCGCGTCGCTGACTGCCAACTGTGAACTTAGTGCCACATGTCGTATGGGTGTCCCCCAGGCCACTCCTCTGGCCCCAGCCAAGCCATGAATGGGATGGGCATGCTCCACCGCAACCAGTGGCATCTTGTTGGCTGGGATGAGTGTGTTTGGGATGTGGAGTTTTGATATGTGGCTGCAGCTTGTCAGCTTCTTGAGTGTCAATCCTGGACCCCGACGAATCCAACATCGTTTTCCATTGGAATCGGTTGTGTTCCACGTGGCGCTGGTGCTAGCCCCTCAACAATCATTGAATTGGTCCAGGTGCGGCGCCAGTTCTGCTGTCATAGAACTCCACTAATCCTGCCCTGGCGTCAACACTTAGTCTCAGGAACGGAGAATCCGGACAATTGGCTTGATAAAACCAGAAATGTTTATAGCTTAAATACAGAACAACTGAAAGGATGATTTTTGGAAGCTTATTTCAAATGTTATAGATTCAGACTATAAGCTAACCTTTCTTGGCACAAAATCGTGCATATGGAACATTCATGGCACTGATGTGACCGCACAATGAATTGAATAATAGATGAAGTAAGAAAGATTGAGGTTGTTTTCATTGTACACTTGTGACAAGTCTCTTAGCCTTTATTCATGTAGGCAATCATGTGATCTAAAGAGAAAATGCAAGAATCAACACACTCAGTGGGCAGACAGGTACAAAATAATTCCTGCTTTTCAGTGGCTGAGTCTGAAAAGTAAATTGTCATATACACAATGCAGAAATGTTTGAATATATCCACAGAACAAGCTGCCAGAGCTATGTAGCATTATTATTAGTCCTATAAAGCTGGGTAATGTACACTGGAGTTAATGGTGTGAGGTGATTCATCAATTTATAAGATTCAAATTCCGATCAGTAATATTTGGTGGGAAGTTTAACTGTGAATTATCAATAAAGGAGTGGGGAAACAGTTAGCCTAGAGGGGACCCATTTTCTGTCTTCACTGGGATTTTAACAGCATTTAGTTTGGGGGTGGCACGGTAGCACAGTGGTTAGCACTGTTGCTTCACAGCTCCAGGGTCCTAGATTTGATTCCCGGCTTGGGTCACTGTCTGTGCTGAGTCTGTACATTCTCCCCATCTGTGGGTTTCCTCCGGGTGCTCCAGTTTCCTTCCACAGTCCAAAGATGTGCAGGTTAGGTGGATTAGCCATGCTAAATTGCCCTTAGTTTCCAAAAAGGTTAGGTGGGTTACGGGGATAGAGTGGAGGTGTGTGACTTGCAGAGGTCTTTGTTGTCAAACACTTGCTGCCATAGCTTGTCGAGCGCTGATCTGATGTTGGATATCCTTAACAATGGTGGTCTACAGAAAGAGGTGGCTGTCAAGGTATGGGAAGTGCCCCAACATATTCCAGAGTCTCTCCTTCAACATTGTTGACAGGTGGAATATTTATTTGGCTGATGCGATGTGAGGAGATATATTAATTTTCTTAGATAATGTGCAGGGACAGGCCAAGTTCTTATATACCCAATTGAAGAAATCAAGAATGGCTTGCAAATCTGGTGCAGAGTGGGCAATTACACTGCAGTTATCCGCAAATTGTAGATCATGTATATGGTGGTCAGCTGAATTTTGGCATGGAAGTGACCAAGATTAAATATTTTTCCAACTAGGTAGTATTTCATACCAAAGAGAAGTTGACCTTTGATGAGATGAATTGCCACTGCCAGGTAGATTGTAAATAATATGGGGCTATTGCACAACCTTGTTTGATCCTCGCTGGATTTTGAAGGTATCTGTTTCAGATCTCCAACTCAAGACAGTTGCAGTTATATCATTTTGAAGAACTTTTATGATTATGATGAAGTTTCTAGAGCGGCCAAATCCACAGAGCCTTGTGTTTTACTGAGACAAATGCTTTGGTCAGTTTGATGAATGCAATGAAGTCTGAGGGCAGGTTTTCCAACCTCCCCCTGTGGCGTGTTTTGCGGTGGAGACAGCCTGCCATTGGCCGGAAGTGGGATGTTCGAGCCCCGCCGCTGTCCATGAGGATTCCAGCAGGGTTGGGGGACTGGTTGAGAAATCTCACCTTTCGTGAACAGAGCAGATGTCACCACATTCCTTTGTTGCAATGAGACTTGGATTGTGTATCAGTGACACAGAAGAGCAATGGAGAAATTCCATCAGCAATATTTCCACCACATCTTCCAGATTCAATAAGAGGACTGTTGAACAAATACTAGTGTCCTTCCTGAAGCCAGCTCCACAAACAGTCCAGAATTCCTGAAAAATTAATTCCGGTGGATTGGACACTGTGTCTGGATGGTCAAACCCATCTCTCCCCAACCACTCCCACCACCCTCAGCAAACTGGGCTAGGTCATGTTTCCTCAACTTTCAAATGGCCAAAGTTCCAATCGAGGCCAAAGAAAGAGGTTCAAAGTCATTCTGAAGCTATCAATGAACTGCAAGAAGCATTGACCTTAATAACTGGGTGGAGCTTGCTTTCAATCCTCCAAAATGGTGAGAACTTGTCCATCGAGCTGCATCATGCTCTGAGTTACAACATCTAATGATGAGGCAGAGAGACAGCAGAGACAAAAGAAAAGGAAACCATCCTGAACTATGGATCTCACTACCTCATGGGCCATCGTGTCCCATGTGGCCAAATGTCCGTGAATCAAGAATTGGTCTGTTCAGTTTCATGAAGACCAGTGGCAGAAACTCATAGCACTGTAGTTGTCATCTTCGAATTAAGGGATAGCCAACAATCTTTTACCTGCTTTTTGAAAGAGCTATCCAGTTAGTCTGACCACACTGTTCTTTCACATAGCCCTGCATTTTTTTCATTTTAAAATATTTCTCTAATTCCCTTTTGAATGCTATTATTGAATCTGCTTCACCATCCTTTCAGGCATTGTATAAAGGATTTCTGGCTTCTTTGGGAGTTAAAATGGGCCTACTACGGACTTGTACT
Organism: Scyliorhinus torazame; assembly: GCF_047496885.1. NCBI lineage: Eukaryota > Metazoa > Chordata > Chondrichthyes > Carcharhiniformes > Scyliorhinidae > Scyliorhinus > Scyliorhinus torazame. Next base: position 119,342,023 of record NC_092709.1, read on the forward strand.
ATGTTCATTGTGCACTCTTTTCACATAGGCATTAATTAAGTTGACTACCCTTATGCACCTGTTGAAAAGAATATTGAACTATGGGTGAGAGTAATTATTCTTTTACACTGGGGTTACCGGTGTCTCTGACAGCAATGCCCAATCAGCTGCACGTGTTAACTCCTATTAATCTGACAGGTTCTTGCTCTGGGGTTCGATTGTGGATCCTCAAACTCAGTACCAAGATCGGGGGCGGGATTCTCTCAGCCCGCGCCAGTTCGGAGAATCCCTGTTCCCGACGGCTTTTGGTGCGACGCCGGTCCAACACCGTTTTGCGATTCTCCCAACAAGCCAAAATGGTGTGTTCGTGATTGGCCCGGAGAATAGCCGGAGGGGGTCCGTTTAGTGATTCTGTGGCCTGGATGGGCCGAAGTCCCGACGGCATGACCCCAGGTCATGCCGGCGCCGTTCTAACCTGCTTTTAAATATCATGAGCCAGTCGTGCTGACTCACGATCCGGAAGCAGGAGGTGAGGGGGTCGGCGTGGGCGGAACTCTAGGTGGTGGGACGTGCACGGGTGTTGCTGGGGTGCGAGGGGGTGACGGGGAGGTGTGGGGAGGACAGCTCACTGGCCGGACGTGCCTAAGCCTTCGGCCGCCATTATGGCGGCCAGGCTGATGGGCACCAACCCTGGGTGCTGGCTGAGCGCGAGCCCCCGGCCGTGCGGATGGGTGCCGACCCCCCCCCCCCCCCCCCCGGGCAGGCCACCCAGCCGGCGACACCCACCGTCGGGTAGGTGGAGGGCCACACTCATGGCATCCCCCAGTGAGGGCACTGACATCCATCGGTGCCGCCATCATGATTGATGGGCAACAGGAGTCAGGGCACAGAGGGTGCGGCCAGGGCTGGGTGTGCATGCGTGTGTGTGGCGCAAGTGTGGCGCAACAGGCTAACCAGAGCGGCCATGAAGCCCATGGCATATGATTGTGGAGGGGGGGCCATGCGCCACGGTTAAACTTGTTGTCTACCCCCCCACCCCCTGCAGATCATAATGTTTGGGCACCAGCCAGCAATGTTGGCCGCTGTGGCGGGGGCTGCTGCCCTTCATGCAGCCCTGTGGCAGCGCGGCGCAGGTGGCTCAGAGCAGCTGCGGCTGCAGCAGAGGGACGGGCTGCAGAAGACCAGGTGACACCCGCTCAGGCGGCAGGGCCGCCCACCTGATAGGCGCAGGAGGAGGAGGAGGACAACAATGGGGGCGAGGCACAGGATGAGGATAGCGATGTGGATGGGGGGGGGGGAGGAAGAGGAGGTGGAGGAGGAGATGTCACGGTGCCAGAGGCGCCCAGTGAGACCTCGTGTCTACCGGCGCTGTATGTCTTTCGAGGTCCTGCCGGTTAGGGCATGCAGGAGGAGACTCCGGATGAGCTGGGAGACCGTCGCCCATATCTGTCACCTGATGTCACACCTGGCACTGAGTGGAAGGGGGAGGCCATGCTATCCCGGTGGCCGTCAAGGTTATGGTGGCCCTGAACTTCCATGCCACGGAGTCGTTCCAGTCGCCGAGTGGGAACCTGTCCGGCAGCTCCCAGGCATTGGTGCATCCGTGCAGTGACTGACGCCCTGTATGAAATCGCGGCCCGCTACTCCAGTTCCCTGGGGACCAGGTCCACCAGAATGCAGCGGGATTCGCAGCCGTGGCCAGAACGCCCATGGTCCAGGGGGCGATCGATGGGATGCACTTTGCCATGCGGCCACCAGCGGAGGACAGGGATGTGTTCATGAACAGGAAGGCGACCTACTCAAAGAACAAAGAACAAAGAAATGTACAGCACAGGAACAGGCCCTTCGGCCCTCCAAGCCTGTGCCGACCATGTTGCCCGACTAAACTACAATCTTCTACACTTCCTGGGTCCGTATCCCTCTATTCCCATCCTATTCATGTATTTGTCAAGATGCCCCTTAAATGTCACTATCGTCCCTGCTCCCACCACCACCTCCGGTAGCGAGTTCCAGGCACCCACTACCCTCTGTGTAAAAAACTTGCCTCGTACATCTACTCTAAACCTTGCCCCTCTCACCTTAAACCTATGACCCCTAGTAATTGACCCCTCTACCCTGGGGAAAAGCCTCTGACTATCCACTCTGTCTATGCCCCTCATAATTTTGTAGACCTCTATCAGGCCGCCCCTCAACCTCCGTCGTTCCAGTGAGAACAAACCGAGTTTATTCAACCGCTCCTCATAGCTAATGCCCTCCATACCAGGCAACATTCTGGTAAATCTCTTCTGCACCCTCTCTAAAGCCTCCACATCCTTCTGGTAGTGTGGCGAACAGAATTGAACACTACACTCCAAGTGTGGCCTAACTAAGGTTCTATACAGCTGCAACATGACTTGCCAATTCTTATACTCAATGCCCCGGCCAATGAAGGCAAGCATGCCATATGCCTTCTTGACTACTTTCTCCACCTGTGTTGCCCCTTTCAGTGACCTGTGGACCTGTACTCCTAGATCTCTCTGACTTTCAATACTCTTGAGGGTTCTACCATTCACTGTATATTCCCTACCTGCCTTAGACCTTCCAAAATGCATTACCTCACATTTGTCCGGATTAAACTCCATCTGCCATCTCTCCGCCCAAGTCTCCAAACAATCTAATCCTGCTGTATCCTCTGACAGTCCTCATTGCTATCCGCAATTCCACCAACCTTTGTGTCGTCTGCAAACTTACTAATCAGACCAGTTACATTTTCCTCCAAATCATTTATATATACTACAAACAGCAAAGGTCTCAGCACTGATCCCTGCGGAACACCACTGGTCACAGCCCTCCAATTAGAAAAGCATCCTTCCATTGCTACTCTCTGCCTTCTATGACCTAGCCAGTTCTGTATCCACCTTGCCAGCTCACCCCTGATCCCGTGTGACTTCACCTTTTGTACTAGTCTACCATGAGGGACCTTGTCAAAGGCCTTACTGAAGTCCATATAGACAACATCCACTGCCCTACCTGCATCAATCATCTTTGTGACCTCCTCGTAAAACTCTATCAAGTTAGTGAGACACAACCTCCCCTTCACAAAACCATGCTGCCTCTCACTAATACGTCCATTTGCTTCCAAATGGGAGTAGATCCTGTCTCGAAGAATTCTCTCCAGTAATTTCCCTACCACTGAAGTAAGGCTCACCGGCCTGTAGTTCCCTGGATTATCCTTGCTACCCTTCTTAAACAGAGGAACAACATTGGCTATTCTCCAGTCCTCCAGGACATCACCTGAAGACGGTGAGGATCCAAAGATTTCTGTCAAGGCCTCAGCAATTTTCCTCTCCAGCCTCCTTCAGTATTCTGGGGTAGATCCCATCAATCCTGGGGACTTATATCACTTAATATTTTTTAAGACGCCCAACACCTCGTCTTTTTGGATCTCAATGTGACCCAGGCTATCTACACACCCTTCTCCAGACTCAACATCTACCAATTCCTTCTCTTTAGTGAATACTGATGCAAAGTAATCATTTAGTACCTCGCCCATTTCCTCTGGCTTCCATAGATTCCCTTGCCTATCCTTCATGGGCCAACCCTTTCCCTGGCTACCCTCTTGCTTTTTATGTACGCGTAAAAAGCCTTGGGATTCTCCTTAACCCTATTTGCCAATGACTTTTCGTGACCCCCTTCTAGCCCTCCTGACTCCTTGCTTAAGTTCCTTCCTACTTTCCTTATATTCCACACAGGCTTTGTCTGTTCCCAGCCTTTTATCCCTGACAAATGCCTCCTTTTTCTTTTTGACGAGGCCTACAATATCTCTCGTTATCCAAGGTTCCCGAAAATTGCCGGATTTATCCTTCTTCCTCACAGGAACATGCCGGTCCTGAATTCCTTTCAACTGACACTTGAAAGCCTCCCACATGTCAGATGTTGATTTGCCCTCAAACATCCGCCCCCAATCTATGTTCTTCAGTTCCCGCCGAATATTGTTATAATTAGCCTTCCCCCAATTTAGCACATTCATCCTAGGACCACTCTTATCCTTGTCCACCAGCACTTTAAAACTGACTGAATTGTGGTCACTGTTCCCGAAATGCTCCCCAACTGAAACTTCTACCACCTGGCCGGGCTCATTCCCCAATACCAGGTCCAGTAGCGCCCCTTCCCTAGTTGGACTGTCGACATTTTGTTTTAAGAAGCCCTCCTGGATGCTCCTTACAAACTCTGCCCCGTCTACGCCCCTGGCACTAAGTGAGTCCCAGTCAATATTGGGGAAGTTGAAGTCTCCCATCACCACAACCCTGTTGTTTTTACTCTTTTCCAAAATCTGTCTACCTATCTGCCCCTCTATCTCCCGCTGGCTTTTGGGAGGCCTGCAGTAAACCCCCAACATTGTGACTGCACCCTTCTTATTCTTGATCTCTACCCATATAGCCTCACTGCCCTCTGAGGTGTCCTCCCGCAGTACAGCTGTGATATTATCCCTAACCAGTAGCGCAACTCCGCCTCCCCTTTTACATCCCCCTCTATCCCGCCTGAAACATCTAAACCCTGGAACGTTTAGCTGCCAATCCTGCCCTTCCCTCAACCAGGTCTCTGTAATGGCAACAACATCATAGTTCCAAGTACTAATCCAAGCTCTAAGTTCATCTGCCTTACCCGTAATACTTCTTGCATTAAAACATATGCACTTCAGGCCACCAGACATAGAACATAGCACATAGAACGATACAGCGCAGTACAGGCCCTTCGGCCCACGATGTTGCACCGAAACAAAAGCCATCTAACATACACTATGCCATTATCATCCATATGCTTATCCAATAAACTTTTAAATGCCCTCAATGTTGGCGAGTTCACTACTGTTGCCGGTAGGGCATTCCATGGCCTCACCACTCTTTGCGTAAAGAACCTACCTCTGACCTCTGTCCTATATCTATTACCCCTCAGTTTAAAGCTATGTCCCCTCATGCCAGCCATTTCCATCCGCGGGAGAAGGCTCTCACTGTCCACCCTATCTAACCTCCTGATCATTTTGTATGCCTCTATTAAGTCTCCTCTTAACCTTCTTCTCTCCAACGAAAACAACCTCAAGTCCATCAGCCTTTCCTCATAAGATTTTCCCTCCATGCCAGGCAACATCCTGGTAAATCTCCTCTGTACCCGCTCCAAAGCCTCCACGTCCTTCCTATAATGCGGTGACCAGAACTGTACGCAATACTCCAAATGCGGCCATACCAGAGTTTTGTACAGCTGCAACATGACCTCCTGACTCCGGAACTCAATCCCTCTACCAATAAAGGCCAACACTCCATCGGCCTTCTTCACAACCCTATCAACCTGGGTGGCAACTTTCAGGGATCTATGTACATGGACTCCTAGATCCCTCTGCTCATCCACACTTCCAAGAACTTTACCATTAGCCACATATTCCGCATTCCTGTTATTCCTTCCAAAGTGAATCACCTCACCTTTCTCTACATTAAACTCCATTTGCCACCTCTCAGCCCATCTTTGCAGCTTATCTATGTCCCTCTGTAACCTGCTACATCCTTCCACACTGTCGACAACACCACCGACTTTAGTGTCGTCTGCAAATTTACTCACCCACCCTTCTGCGCCCTCCTCTAGGTCATTGATAAAAATGACAAACAGCAACGGCCCCAGAACAGATCCTTGTGGTACGCCACTCGTAACTGAACTCCATTCTGAACATTTCCCATCAACCACCACCCTCTGTCTTCTTTCAGCTAGCCAATTTCTGATCCACATCTCTAAATCACCCTCAATCCCCAGCCTCCGTATTTTCTGCAATAGCCTACCGTGGGGAACCTTATCAAACGCTTTACTGAAATCCATATACACCGCATCAACTGCTCTACCCTCGTCTACCTGTTCAGTCACCTTCTCAAAGAACTCGATAAGGTTTGTGATGCATGACCTACCCTTTACAAAGCCATGCTGACTCTCCCTGATCATATTATTCCTATCTAGATAATTATAAATATTGTCTCTTATAATCCCCTCCAAGACTTTACCCACTACAGACGTGAGGCTCACCGGTCTATAGTTGCCGGGGTTGACCCGCTATGTTCAGCAACTTCTCCCTGTCTGCTCTGCCTCAGAGCCACACTGTCCCTATTCCCTAGTTCTCCCTCAATGCTCTCACCTTCTGACCTCTTGCTCCCGTTCCCACCCCCCTGCCATACTAGTTTAAACCCTCCCGTGTGACACTAGCAAACCTCGCGGCCAGGATATTTATGCCTCTCCAGTTTAAATGCAACCCGTGCTTCTTGTATAGGTCCCACCTGCCCCGGAAGACCTCCCAGTGGTCCAGATAACGGAAACCCTCCCTCCTACACCAGCTGGTTAGCCACGTGTTTAGCTGCTCTAGCTTCCTATTTCTAGCCTCACTGGCACGTGGCACAGGGAGTAATCCTGAGATTACAACCCTAGAGGTCCTGTCTTTTAACTTTCTGCCTAGCTCCCTGAACTCCTGCTGCAGGACCTCATGCCCCTTCCTGTCTATGTCGTTAGTACCAATATGTACAACAACCTCTGACTGTTTGCCCTCCCCCTTCAGGATGCCCTCTACCCGTTCGGAGACATCCTGGACCCTGGCACCAGGGAGGCAAAATACCATCCTGGAGTCTCTTTCACGTCCACAGAAGCACCTATCTGTGCCCCTGACTGTAGAGTCCCCTATTACTATTGCTCTTCTGCGCTTTGACCCTCTCTGCTGAACATCAGAGCCAGCCGTGGTGCCACTGCTCTGGCTGCTGCTGTTTTCCCCTGATAGGCTATCCCCCCCGACAGTATCCAAAGGGGGATCTTTCGAGAGGGGGACAACCACAGGGGATTCCTGCACTGACTGCCTGCCCTTTCTGGTGGTCACCCATTTCTCTGCCTGCACCTTGGGTGTGACCACATTTATATATCTGCGATCTGTGACGCTTTACGCCACCTGCATGCTCCTAAGTGCATCCAACTGCTGCTCCAACCGAACCATGCGGTCTGTGAAGAGATCCAGTTGGGTGCATTTTCTGGAGACGAAGCTATCCAGGACGCTGGAAGCCTTCCGGACCAGCCACATCTCACAGTCAGAGCACTGCACCCCTCTAACTGACATTGCGTCAATTAATTAGTAAATTAAAATTAAAAGTTTCTAAAAAAATTTTTTTAAGTTACTGTTAAGTATCTGTTTCCTAGCACTAGATCTCTACTATAAATGTGAAAGCTAAATATAGTACTCTCTGATCTCTGGCTTAGATACCCCTCTAAATTATAATTAAGTAATTATGTTTAATTAGTTACCAATGCTTAATTTTTTTAATTTAGTGTAGATTCCCAACCAGCCACTCAGGTCACAGCTTTTCTGTGATGTCACTTCAGTTCCCCCCCCCCCCCCCACACACAATTTGAAAAGGTAATAAAAGTAAAAATGAGTAAAAACTCCATGAACATTCAGGTCGTCTGTGACCACCAGATGAAGATTCTGCACGTCTGCGCCCGGTACCCGGGCATTGTACATGATGCGTTTAACCTGGCACAGTCTTTCATTCCCGCCATGTTCGAGGGACCCCCCCCCCCCGGCCCGGCTGAGGGGCTGGTTGCTGGGTGACAAGGGTTACCCGTTGTGGTCATGGCTGATGACGCCTATGCGGAGGCCACGGACCGACGCGGAGAGCCGCTACAATGAGGCCCATGCAGCAACCAGGGGTGTGGTCGAGAGGTGCTTTGGGCTGCTGAAGATGCGTTTCAGGTGCCTGGACCGCTCTGGAGGGGCCCTCCAGTACCCGTCAAAGAGAGTCGGCCGCATCGTTGTGGTCTGCTGTGGCCTGCATAATATAACCCACCCAGCAGAGGGGCGATGTGCTGGAGGAGGAGAAGTAGGAGGAGGGCGACGGGGAGCCCGGGGAAGGGCCCGGCTCTCCAGATGAGGAGGATGGGCGGGGGGGAGGGAATCAATGGGACATGGGGCTGGATATGAACGGGATGCTGCATGACGCCACCGGCTTGGCCAGTGAGCACGGGAGGCGTTGATCACCGCACGTTTCACCAACTAGGGGGGTAGGGGCTCTCTGAGCACGGGCACTGACCCCACTGTACAGCACCACCTCACCACCCTGCACCCATGAGTGGCACCTCCCACACCACCCACCACCCTTACCTCCCACATGACCTCATGCACCACACGCCTCCATTACACATCCACCTGCAGCACAAAAGGCTAGGCTCACACGGTTGCTTGTTGAAGCGGGTGTGCTCTATGCCATGGAGGATGATGGCAACCCGCTCTGCGATGAGCTGTGAGCTCAAAATCGTTAAACAATATCTGACTCATGGCCACATTTACGCCCTCCACCTGGCTGGTCCCTGGCTGCGTGCTGGACACTCCATCGCATGGTCCTGTCGAATCGCTGGGGGGCGGGGTGGCGTGGACACCCGGGGGGGGGCACATTACACCCACCGGGGCTCAAGTGCGTTCACCCCTCCACCACAGTAGCATTCAGTCCCCTACCTGACCCCGCAGGTATCGGACATAGCACAGAGGCAGCTTGCATTGGTGTAACAGTGAGTTTGGATGACCTACATCATCCAGCATATGTGTAAATAAGATCTGGCTCTTGAGCACAAGCAGAAGGAGGCAGCAACAGTGGATTCTCTGTGGGAAATAACGTGAAAAATGTGTTGTGAGAAAGCTGGTGGAAACACAGCAACTGCCAAAACAGTGATAAGGGTTCTTTTTTACTTATACTTGCTATGATTATTGGACAAATTAATTTATCTTTTCAGCCAGTGTACACTTATAACAAAGGAAATAAATCATGAATGGGTGATATACAGAGGAGCCACTGGAGTGTAAGAATGTGACATTGTTGAGCTTGGCCTCTGCTCGAATGGAGGCCTCAGGCTAGTGCACATTTCTTTCAGAATCCAGCCTTGCAAACCCAGGATCACTAACTTCACTAATGAGTTTGTGAATCAATAGAGATTTTTGATTCAGAAGATAAAAAAGCAAGCTGTTTTTCCTTCCCCTGTTCACATGTACACAAATAGACAGAAGACACCTGAACCTTCCTGTGTTTGTGTCTAGATATGAGAAGACTACACCAGGGCTGAATGTTTGAAAGGATGTCTTGAAAACAAAGGACGCTTATCTTTGCAATTTTTTTCAATATAAATGTAGAGTACCCAATTAATTTTTTCCAATTAAGGGGCCATTTAGCATGGTCAATCCACCTACCCTGCACATCTTTGGGTTGAGGGGGTGAAACCCACGCAAACACGAGGAGAATGTGCAAACTCCACACAGACAGCGACCCAGAGCCGGGATCGAATCTGGGACCTTGGCGCCGTGAGGCAGCCGTGCTAACCACTGCGCCACCATGCTGCCCCATCTTTTCAATTATCTGTGGCTATATTTGTTCTTCTCGGCTCATCGGATCGCAAAGCCTAAGACCCACTTCTTCTGCATAAGTAGAAAATGAAGTTGAAAGATATGTCTCAAGTCACAAGCAAATATGTCATTAGAATAATTTATTTTATGCTGAGAATCATCGATCTGCTGAACACACTGCCACTTAGTGCACTAAACCCTGACACAGTTAAACTATTCATAAAAGAATTGGATCAATTTCTGATTTCATAGAGAGCGGAAGTTATAGGCTTGTCTTGGGTTTAAGATGAGTTCATATCCAGGAATGGCATCTGGATAATGGAACAAGATTGATGCCTGTTTCTTCCTGAGCTCTTCTGACTACAGATTTATCAGGAAACTATTTATTCAGACATTTTCAAAATATCGGACTCATCAGATTTCACCAGTAATTTACATTGCTGGGAGGATATCAAAACTCTGTGATACTTTATCTTTCATTTTGTCAGCTGTGAATCAAATAGATTTCAGTGAAGATATTAATGAAATCTGCTTTCAGACTGCTGGGTGAGAGATCACTCATTGAAGGAGTCTATGGATCGCAATTCAGGCACTACTTATCAAAGTGTGAATAATACCTTCTCTGATGCGCACCATCTGTCAGTAGGTTAACCTTGGAAAGTTAAAGTCTCGGCATGTCTTTCTGGTTTGGCTGGTTTTTATATTATGATATTAAATGGTAGATTTTATTAATTTGTACTCCCAGGGACTATTCAGAATGGGAAATGATGTGGGGTTTGGCTGACTTATGTGCTCAAACTCTTGATATTAGCTTCTAGAAGGTAAAATATTGAGTAGAATCTTCCATTCTAAAGTCTACTTTGGTGGCGAGGGTTGGGGGTACAGGAGAGATTCCAGCTGGGCGGCAGGTCGACTCAACAGGCGCAATCTTTCCCTTTTCAACTCATTAATTGTGCATTCATGGAGCTTGGTGAATCTCTTGGCGGAGTGGCAGGAAGTTGCTCAACCTGCTGTTACCTCATGGGGTTAAAGATCCTGGAACCTTACTTAAAGAGCATCTGAGAATCCATTCACTGGTTCTGAAATTCTGTACCTCTGATTAATGAAATCCTGAGGGAATAACATGAGCCGTTATTGCCACCATTTCCATCATTCCCAGGAGGAAGGGGGTGTGAAAGGAAAATGGGGCATGGCTGACCAAGGGATGGAAAAGGGAAGAGAGGGAGGTAGGTTGCTGTGAAAGCGGAATGGGGCATGGATGACCTTGGGAGGGAAAGGGGTCTCAACCCTACAAAGGCTTGTGGTGAAGCTGAAAGGTCAATTTCTCCAAATAGTAGGTCAAGCATGATTGCGGGGAGAACAAATCTTATGCAGCGAAGGTCAAAAATGGCATCCTAAGAGTCAAGGATGGGAGATAGAGGGTTCAGGAAGTCGGATGCCACTTCAAGGGTAATGGTTGTCTATTCCAGTGCTGCACCCTGGAGCAAACTGATGATGATGGGGATGCTGTAGAGTAAATTGCAGTTGGCTAAGGGTGATGGAATGAGTTGAGGGTAATCAAAGGCAGGACAAGGTTAAGGCATAGACTTCAATGCTACATTTCTTGACGCAAGCTTTCAGAGTGTCTTTGAAGCTCTTCCCTTGTCCTCTTATTTGGGAGCCTTCCTTGAGATGGGCAAAGAAGATTTGCTCTGGCAGTTGGGACTCTGGCATCCAAAGCATGTGGCCAGCCCAGTGGAGAAGGTCAAAGGCGTTGTATGATGTTGTATGCGCCATTATAATGTAAATGTGCTCAGCAGAACAAGGGTTAATGTGGGCCTAGAGAATAGCAATTCCACGGTATGATGTATAGAGTCACATGGTAATAGACTGAAGAGTACATTCCAGAATGAACCAACCTGCATAGAGCACTATCATTCATGGCAGCAACTGAGATCTGCACATAAAGAGTCTTCGTCTGTGGCGATCACTCGCTAACGTATATGATCATCTAGAAATCTCTGTGTCACTGGTCATGGGTTCTATTGGCCCTTTTGTGGCTGATGAGCACGGCCCGAGAGCAGCATCTCTAACCACACAGATTTTTCCAGGAGGTGGGATTGGTCCATGGAGTCGGGATTGCTGGTATTCCTTTCTCAGGCTCGTTTTCTGGACCACCTTTTGCCGTTGGGTGTTCTCGAAGAATTGTGCCCCTTCAATAAGGATGTGCCATCAAGTAGGTCTCTTCTTGGCAAGGGTCTCCCAGGCATAGACTTCAATGCTGCATTTCTTGAGGTAAACTTTCAGAGTGTCTTTGAAGCTCTTCCTTTGTCCTGCTCTTGTTTGGGAGCCTTCCTTGAGATGGGCAAAGAAGATTTGTTCTCGCAGTTGGGACTCTGGCATCCGAAGCATGTGGCCAGCCCTGTGGAGTTGGTTTCCCATGATCTTGACCTCAATGCTGGTGCTCTTAGCTCTTTCAAAGACGCTGATATGCCTGTCCTCCCATCTGATGTCGAGAATCCATCTCAGAAAGCTTTGAAGTACCTCTCCAGGGCCTAGAGGTGCTGTCTGTGCGTAGTCCAGGTTTCTGAGCCATATAGTTGAGTTGGGAGACGATTGCCTTGTACACAAGGATCTTGGTATCAGCACTGATGTTGTGGTCATCAAAGACTTTTGTCATGTGAGAGTACCTTTAAGGCATGGATGTTTAAGCAATGTACCTTTAAGAAAACGGTGATGTTAGAGAGTGGGTGGAGGTGAGGTCAGGTGAGCCATTTTGCAGTTTAGTTTTTAGTTTCAGTTTTGAAAAGAGCTGGTGTGTGCAGTGAGCTGGATCTCTGCTATGAAAGACTATCTCTGGATCATTTGGGTGATTTAAAGTAAAGCCTTTAACCTGATGTGATTGTGTTTAAAGGTATTAAGTCTCTTGGAAGTTTGTAGTAACATTTTAAGGAATTATTTACTGTTGCAATATTGTCTGAGTTATCTTTGAAGTAAGGGGTGTTAAGAGATCCAGTGTTCATTCAAGATGTTAAGTTGAGTTCATGGAAAAAACAGTGTTTTGTGTTTACAAACCCACGTGTCCATAATTGTAATCCCACACCTAGGGAAAAAGCCGTGTGCTCGTAAAAGCAACAAATCCATTAAAGGGAGAGGTTGGTTGAACTCCATGATACATTTTGGGGTTCTGAAAACGCCTCGCCCATAACAATTGGGGGCTCGAGGGGGATAAAAGTCTATCTATTGGATTAGCTTTTGTGAACTTAAAGACAGTGAACGATTGTTGCTTTTCCGGTGTGGTATTTTAGTTTAAGTGGGGAGAGTGTTGTGAACAATGGCTCTTTCAGAGCCTCAGAAGTTTTTGGGGGTGGAGAATGTCACATGTAGTACTTTACGGGCAGCAACAAAATGCAGACTGTTAGATTTGGCAAAAACATTGCAGTTAAACTTACCTGATAAAATGCGAAAAGATGAGGTAATCAGTGGTTAAGCATTTAAAGTTGCCTGGGATAGAGTTTGACTCATTGGAAACGGCAAAAATTCAGTTGCAAATTAAACAAATGGAACATCAGAAAGAATTAAAGCGGATGGAATACGAGAGTGAGAGAGAGGAAAAAGAGAGAGAGGGAAAAAAAAGAGAAAGAGAGAGAGAGGAAAAAGAAAAGGAGAGAGAAGAAAGGAGAAAAGAAAGAATAACCCGAACAGAACAAAAAGAAAAAGAAAGGGAGATACAGATCAGGGAAAAAGATAAAGAGACGGAGTTTGAACTTCAGAAAATGGCCATGAAACATGACAATCAGTTAAAATTGGCAGACGTAAAGGGAAACGTTCAGTTGGATGACAGTGATGAGGATAATGAGACAGAGCGTCATGTCGAAGATGTGGTGAGGATCTATTTAAATATGTCCAAGCATTGCCAAGGTTTGACGAGATGGAAGTGGAAGCTTATTTCATTTCATTTGAAAAGGTAGCTAAACAAATGAAATCTCCACAGGACATGTGGGTGTTACTGATTCAAACAAAGTAGGTAGGTAGAGCTAGTGAAGTGTTTGCATCACTAACGGAGGAGGTATCTGGAACGTATGAGGAGGTGAAGAAATCCATCTTAAGTGCATATGAGCTGGTGCCTGAAGCTTTCAGACAAAGGTTTAGAAATTTAAGGAAAGAATTTGGTCAAACATACGTGGAGTTTGAAAGGCTCAAACAGAGTAAATTTGATAGGTGGATAAGGGCTTTGAAAATAGACGAAACGTATGAAGCTCTCAGAGAAATTGTACTTTTGGAGGCGTTTAAAAAATCAATTCCTGATGTACTGAGAACTCATGTGGAAGAACAGAGGGTTAAAACTGCGAGATTAGCAGCGGAAATGGCAGATGATTATGAATTAGTTCATAAATCAAAAATTGCTTTCCGACATCAGTTTCAGCCTGTGAGGGATAGAAACTGGGGACATGAGAAATGCTCAAGTGGTAAAGGTAAAGGTGATCTGATGGGAGACAATAAAGAGAGTGTACCTCAGATTAAAGAAGAAATCCAGGAGGGGGGAAAGAAATGAAAAGTTTCAGATGTTTTCACTGTAATGAACTAGGCCATGGAAAGTCATAGTGTTGGTGGTTGAAGAAAAGCACAGGGAAGGCTGATGTGGTAAAACAGGATAAGACAGTGGGGTTTGTTAGAGTGGTAAAATAAAGCCCAAGGGAAGCAAAGGAGGTGCAAACGATTGTACAGCCTGTTCAAGAAGTAATTGTTAAGAAGGTGCCAGATGTCTTTAAAGAATTTACTTGTGTGGGTAAAGTTTACTCATGTGTATCAGGAGGAGCAGGTAAAGAAGTCACAATTTTAAGAGATACAGGGGCTAGTAAATCTTTAATGGTAAGAGATGAGGAATTATGCAGTTTGGGAAGAATGTTGCCAGAAAAGGTGGTGATATGTGGAATTCAGGGTGAGATGAGTAGCGTTCCATTATATAAGGTAAGGTTGGAAAGTCCAGTGAAGAGGGGTGAAGTGGTAGTAGGAGTAATAGATAAACTATCTTGTCCAGGAATACAGTTTATCTTGGGTAATGATATAGCTGGATCGCAGGTGGGAGTGATGCCTACTGTGGTTGATAAGCCAGTGGAAAATCAGTCAACTGAAGTGTTGAAGGACGAATATCCTGGGATTTTTCCGGATTGTGTAGTAACAAGTTCGCAAAGTCACAGGTTAAGACAAGAGGAGAAATCAAAGAGTGAAGATGAAGTTGAAGTGCAATTATCAGAAACGATTTTTGATCAGATGGTTGAAAAAGAACAAGCACAGGTGGAGGATGAGGCGGATATTTTTAGTTCAGGAAAATTGGCGGAGTTACAACAGAAAGATGGAGAAATAAAACGGATATATCAGAAAGCATATACGGAGGAGGAATCTGAGAGTATACCAGAGTGTTATTACCATAAAAATGATGTCTTGATGAGAAAATGGAGACCTGTACATATGCAGGTGGATGAAAAGTGGGCAGAAGTTCATCAAGTAGTATTGCCGGTAGGGTATAGAAACGAGGTGTTGCGAGTTGCACATGAGGTACCAGTGGGAGGTCATTTGGGAATAAGGAAAACTCAAGCTAAAATCCAGAAACATTTTTATTGGCCTGGACTACATAAAGATGTAGTTAAATTTTGTCAATCATTTCACACATGTCAAGTGATAGGGAAACCTCAAGCAGTGATAAAACCAGTGCCCTTAATACCCATTCCAGCATTAGAGGAACCTTTTACAAGGGTCCTAATCGATTGTGTAGGACCGTTTCCAAAATCAAAAAGTGGGAATCAATATCTTTTGACTGTAATGGATGTGTCTACTAGGCTTCCAGAAGCCATTCCGGTACGTAATATTACAGCTAAAAGGATTGTGGAGGAGTTACTTAAATTCTTTACTAGATATGGACTACCCACAGAAATTTAATTGGACCAAGGAACGAATTTTGCTTCAAAGTTATTCAAAGAAGTTACGGATAGTGCAGGAATAAAACAATTTAAATCAACTGCGTACCATCCAGAATCGCAGGGAGCATTAGAAAGGTGGCATCAGACATTAAAGACAATGTTGAGGGCATATTGTCAAGATTATCCAGAGGATTGGGATAAAGGAATTCCATTCGTATTGTTTGCAATTCGGGATGCACCTAATGAGTCTACCAAATTTAGTCCTTTTGAACTAATTTTTGGTCATAAGGTAAGAGGACCACTTAAATTGATTAAGGAAAAATTGGTGGGTGAGAAATCGGAAATTACACTCTTGGATTACGTGTCAAATTTTAGGGAACGATTCAATAGAGCAGGTGAATTGGCTAGACAACATTTGAAAGTTGCACAAAATGTGATGAAACGGGTAGCGGACAAGAAATCCAAAGTTCGTAGTTTTGTCAGTGGGATAAAGTTTTAGTGTTGTTACCAGTGGTAGGGGAGTCTTTAAAAGCTAGGTTTTGTGGACCGTATCAGATTGAAAGGAAATTAAGTGAGGTGAATTATGCGGTAAATACACCAGATAGATAGAAGGAAGACTCACCGAGTGTGTCATGTGAATATGCTTAAAAGGTACTTTGAAAGGGAAGGAGAGAAAAAGGAGGTTTTAATGATTCTAACTCAAAGTAACGAAACAAATCCAGATGACTGAATTTGACATACCTCAAATTAAATTGGAAAATGAGGATGTTCTTAAAAATTGGGATGAATTGTTAAGTTACCTTCCAGAGGAAAAACAAACTGACCTGAAAGAGTTATTGATATCACATGGGCAAGTTTGTAGAGATAAATTGGGAAGTACTAAAATGGCTATATCTGATGTAGATGTGGGAAATGCTGTTCCTATCAAACAACATCCATATAGACTTAATCCTTTAAAATTGGCACAGGTTAACAGAGAGATTGAGATTATGCTGAGAATGGCATAATTAAGAACATAAGAACATAAGAACTAGAAGCAGGAGTAGGCCATCTGGCCCATCGAGCCTGCTCCACCATTCAATGAGATTATGGCTGATCTTTTGTGGACTCAGCTCCACTTTCCGGCCTGAACACCATAACCCTTAATCCCTTTATTCTTCAAGAAACTATCTATCTTTATCTTAAAAACATTTAATGAAGGAGCCTCTACTGCTTCACTGGGCAAGGAATTTCATAGATTCACAACCCTTTGGGTGAAGAAGTTCCTCCTAAACTCAGTCCTAAATCTACTTCCCCTTATTTTGAGGCTATGCCCCCTAGTTCTGCTTTCACCCACCAGTGGAAACAACCTGCCCGCATCTATCCTATCTATTCCCTTCATAATTTTATATGTTTCTATAAGATCCCCCCTCATCCTTCTAAATTCCAACGAGTACAGTCCCAGTCTACTCAACTTCTCCTCGCAATCCAACCCCTTCAGCTCTGGAATTAACCTGGTGAATCTCCTCTGCACACCCATCAGTGCCTGTACGTCCTTTCTCAAGGAGACCAAAACTGAACACAATACTCCAGGTGTGGCCTCACTAACACCTTATACAATTGCAGCATAACCTCCCTAGTCTTAAACTCCATCCCTCTAGCAATGAAGGACAAAATTCCATTTGCCTTCTTAATCACCTGTTGCACCTGTAAACCAACTTTTTGCGACTCATGCACTAGTACATCCAGGTCTCTCTGCACAGCAGCATGTTTTAATATTTTATCATTTAAATAATAATCCCTTTTGCTGTTATTCCTACCAAAATGGATAACCTCACATTTGTCAACATTGTATTCCATCTGCCAGACCCTAGCCCATTCACTTAGCCTATCCAAATCCTTCTGCAGACTTCCAGTATCCTCTGCATTTTTTGCTTGACCACTTATCTTAGTGTCATCTGCAAACTTGGACACATTGCCCTTGGTCCCCAACTCCAAATCATCTATGTAAATTGGGAACAGTTGTGGGCCCAACACTGATCCCTGAGGGACACCACTAGTTACTGATTGCCAACCAGAGAAACACCCATTAATCCCCACTCTTTGCTTTCTATTAATTAACCAATTCTCTATCTATGCTACTACTCTCCCCTTAATGCCATGCATCTTTATCTTATGCAGCAACCTTTTGTGTGGCACCTTGTCAAAGGCTTTCTGGAAATCCAGATATACCACATCCATTGGCTCCCCATTATCTACCGCACTGGTAATGTCCTCAAAAAATTCCACTAAATTAGTTAGGCACGACCTGCCCTTTATGAACCCATGCTGCGTCTGCCCAATGGGACAATTTCCATCCAGCTGCCTTGCTATTTCTTCCTTGATGATAGATTCCAGCATCTTCCCTACTACCGAAGTTAAGCTCACTCGCCTATAATTACCCACTTTCTGCCGACCTCCTTTTTTAAACAGTGGTGTAACGTTTGCTAATTTCCAATCTGCCGGGACCACCCCAGAGTCTAGTGTATTTTGGTAAATTATCACTAGTGCATTTGCAATTTCCCTCGCCATCTATTTTAGCACTCTGGGATGCATTCCATCAGGGCCAGGAGACTTGACCACCTTTAGCCCCATTAGCTTGCCCATCACTACCTCCTTGGTGATAACAATCCTCTCAAGGTCCTCACCTGTCATAGCCTCATTTCCATCAGTCACTGGCATGTTATTTGTGTCTTCCACTGTGAAGACCGACCCAAAAAACCTGTTCAGTTCCTCAGCCATTTCCTCATCTCCCATTATTAAATCTCCCTTCTCATCCTCTAAAGGACCAATATTTACCTTTGCCACTCTTTTTTGTTTTATATATTTGTAGAAACTTTTACTATCTGTTTTTATATTCTGAGCAAGTTTACTCTCATAATCTATCTTACTCTTCTTTATAGCTTTTTTAGTAGCTTTCTGTTGCCCCCTAAAGTTTTCCCAGTCCTCTAGTCTCCCACTAATCTTTGCCACTTTGTATGCTTTTTCCTTCAATTCGATACTCTCCCTTATTTCCTTAGATATCCACGGTCGATTTTCCCTCTTTCTACCGTCCTTCCTTTTTGTTGGTATAAACCTTTGCTGAGCACTGTGGAAAATCGCTTGGAAGGTTCTCCACTGTTCCTCAACTGTTTCACCATAAAGTCTTTGCTCCCAGTCTACCTTAGCTAGTTTTTCTCTCATCCCATTGTAATCTCCTTTGTTTAAGCACAAAACACTAGTGTTTGATTTTACCTTCTCACCCTCCATCTGTATTTTAAATTCCACCATATTGTGATCGCTCCTTCTGAGAGGATCCCTAACTATGAGATCCTGAATCAATCCTGTCTCATTACACAGGACCAGATCTAGGACCGCTTGTTCCCTTGTAGGTTCCATTACATACTGTTCTAGGAAACTATCGCGGATACATTCTATAAACTCCTCCTCAAGGCTGCCTTGACCGACCTGGTTAAACCAATCGACATGTAGATTAAAATCCCCCATGATAACTGCTGTACCATTTCTACATGCATCAGTTAATTGAAGTGTGTTGCAGCCAATGGAGCTCACCCATAGTGATGGTACCTAAACCAGACAGTACCAACAGTTGTGTGTGGACTATCGAAAGGTGAATGCAGTTACAAGAATGGACTCTTATCCTGTCCCCCCATTGAAAGATTGCATGGAGGAAGTGGATCTGCTTTTATTTACAACTTCCAGACATGGAAAGAGCATTTAAAACATCCTATGGAGTTCTTCGATCGACTTCAGGATGAACCTAGCCAAAAGTGAATTTGGAGAAGCCCGAATCACTTTCCTTGAGGAGTTCCCGATACCCTAAAGATGAAGGGAGGCAATGCGATTTCTTAGCATGAGTGGATTTGATCCAACAGTTGTGCAAAAGTTTTGTGGCGTGATTACTCCACTGATGGAATTGCTGAAGAGACGTAAAAAAATTCAATAGACAGCGGACTTTCAACAGGCATTTGACTGCCTGAAAGCTGTGATCACCAATGTTCCTGTATTGGAGAATTGTCCAGAATTGTAATCTCACACCTAGGGAAAAAGCCGTGTGCTCGGAAAAGCAACAAATCCATTAAAGGGAGAGGTTGGTTGAACTCCATGATACATTTTGGGGTTCTGAAAAGCCTCACCCATAAGACTTTCATCCTTAAGCATTTGAAGACTGTGTTCGAAGACTCAGTGTTGGATCTCTGCATCAATGTCAGTGCTAGATTAAAGGTGGCTCCCCAGGTTCGGGAAATGTCCAACATTTGGGTTTCTCCATTGATTTTGATGGTGGAAGAGACTGGATCTTCCCCTGGAGCGAGTTGGTAAGGGACTTGAATCTTCTTGGGGTTGAGGATAAGTCCGATGATTTGCTATGCCTCCGCGAAGGTGTCAAGCATGGCTTGAAGCTTCTCTTCTAAGGGAATGGAGATGGTGATGTCTTTCACATAGTGAAGTTCAATGAGTGATGTCAGTCCCATTTCCTTCTTAGATTTCAACCAGTTGAGGTTGAAAGGTTTTCCATCCATCCTGTAGACAATGCCCACTCCACTGGGAAACTTGTTCTTGACAAGGGGAAGGATGGCAGGGATGAAGATGGAAAAGAGTGGGAGCAATGACACATCCCTGCTTGACCTCAGTCTTGATCTCAAATGTTTCTGTCTTACTTCCGTCAGTGAGAACTGTTGCTGACAACTTGGATTTGGGCGATGATCTTCCCGACGATGGAGTGTAGGGGGATTCCTTGGTAGTTCGCACAGCCTGCTTTGTCTCATTTCTTGAAGATCGTGGAGGTGACGGCATCCCTGAAGTCGGCAGGAATTTCTTCTCTGTCGCAGATTTTCAGGAGCAGCTGATGGAGGTGACAGGTGATCACTAACTTGATAGAGTTTTTCGAGGAGGTCACTAAGATGATTGACGCAGGTAGGGCAGTGGATGTTGTCTATATGGACTTCAGTAAGGCCTTTGACAAGGTCCCTCATGGTAGACTGGTACAAAAGGTGAAGTCACACGGGATCAGGGGTGAGCTGGCAAGGTGGATACAGAACTGGCTAGGTCATAGAAGGCAGAGAGTAGCAATGGCAGGATGCTTTTCTAATTGGAGGGCTGTGACCAGTGGTGTTCCACAGGGATCAGTGCTGGGACCTTTGCTGTTTGTAGTATATACAAATGATTTGGAGGAAAATGTAACTGGTCTGATTAGTAAGTTTGCAGACGACACAAAGGTTGGTGGAATTGCGGATAGCGATGAGGACTGCCAGAGGATACAGCAGGATTTAGATTGTTTGGAGACTTGGGCGGAGAGATGGCAGATGGAGTTTAATCCGGACAAATGTGAGGTAATGCATTTTGGAAGGTCTAATGCAGGTAGGGAATACACAGTGAATGGTAGAACCCTCAAGAGTATTGAAAGTCAAAGAGATCTAGGAGTACAGGTCCGCAGGTCACTAAAAGGGGCAACACAGGTGGAGAAGGTAGTCAAGAAGGCATACGGCATGCTTGCCTTCATTGGCCGGGGCATTGAGTATAAGAATTGGCAAGTCATGTTGCAGCTGTATAGAACCTTAGTTAGGCCACACTTGGAGTATAGTGTTCAATTCTGGTCGCCACACTACCAGAAGGATGTGGAGGCTTTAGAGAGGGTGCAGAAGAGATTTACCAGAATGTTGCCTGGTATGGAGGGCATTAGCTATGAGGAGCGGTTGAATAAACTTGGTTTGTTCTCACTGGAACGACAGAGGTTGAGGGGAGACCTGATAGAGGTCTACAAAACTATGAGGGGCATAGACAGAGTGGATAGTCAGAGGCTTTTCCCTGGGGTCGAGGGGTCAATTACTAGGGGGCATAGGTTTAAGGTGAGAGGGTTTAAGGTTTAAGATAGGTTTAAGGTTTAGAGTAGATGTACGAGGCAAGTTTTTTACACAGAGGGTAGTGGGTGCCTGGAACTCGCTACCGGAGGAGGTGGTGGAAGCAGGGACGATAGTGACATTTAAGGGGCATCTTGACAAGTACATGAATAGGATGGGAATAGAGGGATATGGACCCAGGAAGTGTAGAAGATTGTAGTTTAGTCGGACAGCATGGTCGGCACGGGCTTGGAGGGCCGAAGGGCCTGTTCCTGTGCTGTACATTTCTTTGTTCTTTGTTCTTTGGTCTTCTCTAAGTTTGAAAATCTCCGCTGGGAACTCATCCACCCCTGCGACTTTTCCATTCATTTTAATGGCAGCTTCAACTTCATCTACACTTGGTGGGAGTCCATGATCTCTTTGATGAGGAGTTGGGGGATTTCCTCAAACACGGCCTTACCATGGTTGTATCACGGTTTAGGAGTTCTTTGAAGTGTTCTCCTCAGTGAAGGCTGGGTTTTCTCTATCTCTCTCGAGAGTTCTTTTTTTCTCTGTCTCTCAAGTGAGTTCTTTTTTTAATAAATTTGGAGTACCCAATTATTTTTTTCCATTTATGAGACAATTTAGCATGACCAATCCACCGACTAGCACATATCTGGGATGTGGGGGCGAAACCCACGCAAACACGGAGAGAATGTGAAAACTCCACACGGCCAGCGATCCAGATCCAGGAACGAACCCGGGTCCTCGGCTCCGCAGGCAGCAGTGCTAACCACTGCGCCACCATGCCACCCACTCTCAAGAGAGTTCTGTCCTTACTCCACACTGGTTTGAGGTCTAAGGTGTTGGGTCCATATATTGCCTTGGTGGTACTGAAGAAGTCCTGGTTTTCAAGCTTGTCGGCGAGGAGTTGCAGCTGCTTAGCTTTCTCAGTCCACCACTGGTTCTTAATTTGCCTGGTTCTTTTTTGTACCTCCACCTCTGCTGTTTGATGAGCTCTCCTCTTTGCATTGCTGATTATGACACTTTGCCAGGCGCGTAGGGCTTTCCTCTTTTTGTCATTGAGGTCTTGGATGATGTGATCATTCTCAGTGAACCAGTTTTGGCGTTTCCTGGTCTTGTAGCCAATGGTTTATTCAAAACTTGAGATGATGGCTGTCTTCAACTCTTTCCAGTTTTTCTCCAGTCCAGTAGAATGGACATTTTGGAGAATTTGGAGAAGACATTGTTTGAAGTACACTTGCAGGCTTGGCTCTTGAATCCGCTCAACGTTGATATTTTTTCTGAGCTGTTTCTTTACATTCCACTACTTCTGGTGGAGTTTGATGGACATAGTGGAGCAGATGAGCCAGTGATCAGTCCAGCAGTTATCTTCACTGGTCATTGCCTTGGTGATGTGGGCATCCTTTTGATCTCAGTATTGGATGATGACGTAGTCGACCATGTGCCAATGCTTTGATCATGGATATCTCCAGTAAATCTTGAATTTGTCTTTTTGGTGGAACAGTGTGTTAGTGATGACAAGCTGATGTTCCGTGCATTTAATGAGTAGGAGAATCCCATTGGTGTTGCAATTCCTAACTCTTTTCTTTCCGATGGTTCCTTTCCAGAGTTGGGATTCTTTTGCAACCCTAGCATTGACGCCTTTAAGGAGGATCATCTTATCTTCCTTATGGTTGCTGGAGAGTCTCCGGGTCACTGTCCGTGTGGAGTTTACACATTCTCCCAGTGTTTGCGTGGGCCTCACTCCCACAACCCAAAAGGATATGCAGGGTAGGTGAATTGGCCGCGCTAAATTGCCCCTTAATTGGGAAAAAAAAAGAATTAGGTATTCTAAATTTATTTTCAAAAAAGGAATGTTGGATAGAAGAGTGTCGAGGGTGGAGTTCTTTGGATCCATCATTGGCATCAAGGGTTGGGGAGTAGGCACTCACGACCGTTGCTTGTTGGTTCTTGGCATGTTATAGGTGGAGAGTCATGAGGCATTCATTGATGCCAACAAGAAACATCGAGAATCGATTGACCCGTTCATTCTTGATCCAATTCCATGCAACTTGGGCTGATCCTCAGGTTCTCCTCTCCAGAAGAAGGTGTAACCTCCGTCGTCTTCCCTCAGCTGCCCTTCGCCTACTCTTTGGGTCTGTTGCAGGGCAACGCGTCAGTGTTGGGGTGGCTGAGTTCAGGGGCAACAAGGGTAGTTGTCCATTCATGTCGTTTGTTTTGCTCATTATCATGAGGGTTCATACATTCCAGGTTCCGAAATTGAATTTAACTTTGATTGCCTGACCACAGGTAGATGAACTGTTGGATGTGGTTTTCCAGCCAGGTTGGGGATGGGACTGACCGTTTTAGGGCACCTTGTCTAGCCCTTTCCCCATGCGAGATGAGGGGAATGGATCCTGAAGAGGATTGCTCAGCTGTGAATTACCCCAGAATTGGAAAAATGTTAAAAAAGGAGAAAAAAGATTGTGCAATCATCATGTTTAGACCTTGTGGTATTTGATTTGCTGCAGTGATAATGGTGTCTAAAACTTTGAAGTTACATTTGGTTAAATCATCCTCATTTATTTTAATTCTGATAATGTTGTACAGTTTATCTGATGCACGATCAATTGCACAATGTAATCGAGGCTTTATTACATTGAGATGTGGCCTCCTACAGCAGCTGATGAAATGGCTGCTGTACTGGGAGCACACATATTTATACTCTGCCTACTGGGCGGAACCAGCAGGCAGGGATCTACCCCCGTACCTGTAGTACAGGGGCCTTACCGTAAAGCACCTATATCAACATCCTATATATACAATATATACATCTGTGGTGACTACCACATTCACCCCCTGTTACAAAAATGAGTCCGGCGGGGGCGATGGAGAACTAGATACAGAAAGTTGTGTTTTAAAAGTACAGATAATATTACAAATTCAGGCGGTCCGGTGCCTTGATCTGTCGGTGAGAGCGCCGCAGTGCTGGTGGCGACTCCGGCGGCGGCTTGGTCTTCGGTGACTCCGGGAGCATGTCGAAATCCTCTTCATCCCTGGGTGTGAGCAAGGGGAGGACGTATTGTCCTGGAGCGCGGGTTGCGGTGGGATGCGCCGGGGGGGTGGGGGGGGGGGAAGATGGCGCCGGGGCAGGGGGGAGAGGTGTGTGTGGAACCAGCTGGTGCCAGGTCCCTGAGGAAGACTGTGTCTTGGCGGCCGCCGGGGTACGCTACGTAGGCGTACTGCGGGTTGGCGTGAAGTAGCTGTACCCTCAACCAACGGGTCCGCCTTGTGGAGTCAAACGTGTCTACGGAGGAGAACGGGTCCTGGAGCTGCCAACCATGTCGCGAGCAAAACCCCGGAGGTGGACTTCCTAGGGAACATAGAACATTACAGCGCAGTACAGGCCCTTCGGCCCTCGATGTTGCACTGACCTGTGAAACCATTCTAAAGCCCATCTACACTATTCCCTTATCATCCATATGTCTATCCAATGACCATTTGAATACCCTTAGTGTTGGCGAGTCTACTACTGTTGCAGGCAGGGCATTCCATGCCCTTACTACTCTCTGAGTAAAGAACCTACCTCTGACATCTGTCCTATATCTATCTCCCCTCAATTTAAAGCTATGTCCCCTCATGCTAGACATCACCAACCAAGGAAAAAGGCTCTCACTGTCTACCCTATCTAATCCTCTGATCATCATGTATGCCTCAATTAAATCACCTCTTAACCTTCTCTCTAACGAAAACAGCCTCAAGTCCCTCAGCCTTCCCTCATAAGATCTTCCCTCCATACCAGGCAACATTCTGGTAAATCTCCTCTGCACCCTTCCAATGCTTCCACATCCTTCCTATAATGCGGCGACCAGAATTGCACGCAATACTCCAAATGCGGCCGCACCAGGGTTTTGTACAGCTGCAACGTGACCTCATGGCTCCGAAACTCAATCCCGCTACCAATAAAAGCTAACACACCGTACGCCTTCTTAACAACCCTCTCAACCTGGGTGGCAACGTTCAGGGATCTATGTACATGGACACCGAGATCTCTCTGCTCATCCACACTACCAAGAATCTTGCCATTAGCCCAGTATTCTGTCTTCCTATTATTCCTTCCAAAATGAATCACCTCACACTTTTCTGCATTAAACTCCATTTGCCACCTCTCAGTCCAGCGCTGCAGCTTATCTATGTCCCTCTGTAACTTGTAACATCTTTCCGCACTGTCCACAACTCCACCGACTTAAGGCAAAGAGACGTTCATGGGGGGGGGGTTTCATTCGTTGCGGTGCACAGGAGCAACCAAATGGAGTGAAGTGCGTCAGGGAAGACCTCCTGCCAGCGGGAGGCTGGGAGATTTCTGGACCGTAGGGCCAGCTGGACGGCCCTCCAGACCGTCCCATTCTCCCTCTCCACCTGCCCTTTCCCCTGGAGTTGTAACTGGTCGTCCTGCTCGAGGCAATGCCCTTGTTGAGCAGGTACTGGCGCAGCTCATCGCTCATGAATGAGGATCCCCTGTCACTGTGGACGTAGGCGGGGAAGCCGAACAGAGCAACAGTGGTGTTGAATGTTTTGATGACGGTGGCAGACGTCGGGGCATGGGACGGCAAAGGGGAATCAGGAATATTCATCGACCACACTGAGAAAGTACGTGTTGCGGTCGGTGGAGGGAAGGGGCCCTTTGAAGTCCACGCTAAGGCGTTCAAAGGGGCGGGAGGCCTTCACCAGGCGCGCGCGGTCCGGCTTGTAGAAGTGCGGTTTACACTCCGCGCAGACCTGGCAGTCTCTGGTGATCGCCCTGACTTCCTCGATGGAGTAGGGCAGGTTGCGGACCTTGACAAAATGGTAAAAACATGTGACCCCCGGGTGACAGAGGTTGTTGTGCAGGGTCCGGAGTCGGTCCACTTGTGTGCTGGCACATGTACCTCGGGATAGGGCATCGGGGGGCTCGTTAAGCTTACCGGGGCGATACAAAATCTCGTAATTGTAGGTGGAGAGCTCGATCCTCCACCTCAAGATTTTATCATTTTTGATCTTGCCCTGCTGTGTGTTATTAAACATGAAGGCAACCGACCGTTGGACAGTGAGGAGAGTGTATCTACTGCCGGCCAGGTAATGCCTCCAATGCCCATGGAGGGTGCGGGAAAAGAATGCCACGGGCCTGCCTGCCTGGTTGAGGGTGGCGGCCAGAGCGACGTCTGATGCATCGCTCTCGACTTGGAAGGGGAGCATCTCATCGACCGTGTTCATCGCGGCCTTGTCGATGTCGGCCTTGATACGGTTAAAGGCCTGGTGAGCCTCGGCCGTCAGAGGAAAAACAGTGGATTGAATGAGTGGGCGGGCCTTGTCCGCATAGTTTGGGACCCACTGGGCGTAATACGAAAAGAACCCCAGGCAACGTTTGAGGGCCTTGGGGCAGTGGGGGAGGGGGAGTTCCATGAGGGGGCATGCGATCGGGGTCGGGCCCCAGAACTCCATTCTGTACCACATAGTCGAGGATGGCTAAGCGGCTCGTGCTGAACACGCCCTTCTCCTTGTTATACGTGAGGTTGAGGAGAGTGGCGGTGTGGAGAAATTTGGCAAGGTTGGCGTCATGGTCCTGATCGTGGCCGCAGATGGTGACATTGTCCAGGTACAGGAAAGTGGCCCGCAGCCCCTCCCGGTCAACCATTTGGATCATCTCCCGTTGGAAGACCGAGACCCCGTTGGTGACGCCAAAGGGAGCCCTAAGGAAGTGGTAAAGGCGGCCGTCTGCCTCGAATACAGTGTATGGGCGGTCCGCCTTACGGATGGGGAGCTGGTGGTAGGCAGATTTCAGGTCAACTGTCAGAAGACCCGGAACTGTGCAATCTGATTGACCATATCAGGTATGCGTGGGAGGGGGTATCGTCGAGCTACGTGTACCGATTGATGGTCTGACTGTAGTCAACGACCATCCTGTTTTTCTCCCCAGTTTTGACAACTACCACTTGGGCTCTCCAGGGGCTGTTGCTGGCCTCAATGATGTCTTCCCGAAGCAGCCGCTGGACTTCAGACCTGATGAAGGTCCTGTCCTGGGTGCTGTACCGTCTGCTCCTGGTGGCGATGGGTTTGCAATCCGGGGTTAGGTTTGCAAAAAGGGAAGGTGGGTCGTCCTTAAGGGTCACAAGGCCGCACACAGTAAGGGGTGGTAGGGGCCCGCCGAATTTCAGGGTTAGGCTCTGGAGGTTGCATTGGATGTCCAGGCCGAGTAGCAAGGCAGTGCAGAGGTTGGAAAGGATGTAGAGCCGGAAGCTGCTGATCTCTATGCCCTGGACAGTGAGAGTGGCGATGCAGTACCCCCGGATCGCCACGGAGTGGGACCGGAGGCTAGGGAGATTTTCTGGTTCACGGGTGTACCGCGAGGGAGCAGCGCCTTATCGTATCAGGGTGAATGAAGCTCTCAGTGCTCCCGGAGTCCAGCAGGCAGAAGATCTCATGCCCGTTGTCCTTCACTTTAGTTGAAGCAGTTGTGAGGTTGTGTGGTCGAGACTGGTCAATTGTGACCGAGGCGAGACGCGGCTGCTGTTGGCGGTTGCCGGCGATGAGTTGCCCGACGGGCATGGGTCGTGAGTCGGGTAAGATGGCAGCACCCACGGGCCTCACGTGTCGTGGGGGAAGCAAGATGGCGACGCCCGTTGGTCCTGGGAGGAACAAGATGGCGGCGCCCACGGGCCGCACGTGTTGCGAGTCGGGCAAGATGGTGGCCCCACTGGCCGCACGTGGTCCTAGGAGGGGAAGATGGCGGCGCTCACTGGCTGCACGTGGAGGGTGCCGGGACAATAGCGGCAATTGAGCGGGCCTGGCACACTGCAGCGAAATGTCCCTTCTTGCCACAGGCCTTGCAGAGGGCGCTCCGCACTGGGCAGCGCTGTCGGGGGTGTTTTGACTGCCCACAGAAGTAGCATTTGGGCCCCCCGGGGTTGGTTGGCTGCCGCGTGGCACAGGCGTGGGATAAGCTGAGGGCAGTCACTGATGGGGTCCACGATGGGGCGGCCATCTGCGGAGTCCACGATGCACAGAGGGGGGTGGGCTGCGCGGTCGAGGGCATAGGTCTAAATGTTGCATGATGTGACGGTAAGTGAAAGCTCTAGTTTTTTGGTCGCCGCGAGGTCGAGCGTGGCTCCCTCTAAGAGGCGCTGGCAGATGTAGTCGGACCCTATGCCCGGAACAAATGTGTCTCTCATTAGCAAATTTGAGTGTTCCATGGCCGAAACGGCCTGACAGTCACAGTCTCTAACAAGGGGGAGCAGGGCGCGCCAGAAATCTTCCACCAACTCACCGGGAAGTTGACGCTGCGTGGAGAGGAGGTGCCTGGCGTAGAGTGTGTTAGTCCGCTGAGTGTAGTTTTCCTTCAGTAGTGCCATGGCCTCTGCGTAGGTCAGCGCGTCCTGGACAAGTGGAAAGACTTTGGAGCTCAGGCGCGTGTAAAGGATCTGGAGCTTCTGTGCTTCTGGGATTGGGTCTGTCGCAGATCCGATGTAAGCTTCAAAGCAAGCTAGCCAATGTTCAAAGTCCTTTTTGGCGTTGTCTGCTTGCGGATGCAGCTGCAGGCGATCCGGCTTGATGCGGAGGTCCATCTTCTGAAAAACACAGTGAAATAAATTGATGCACGATCAATTACACAAAGACGAGAGTAGGATGAACTCGAGGCTTTATTACACAGAGATGTGTGGCCTCCTACAGCAGCTGATGAAATGGCTGCTGTACTGGGAGCACACATATTTATACTCCGCCTACTGGACGGAACCAGCAGGCAGGGATCTATCCCCGTACCTGTAGTACAGGGTCTTACCGTAAAGCACCTATATCAACATCCTATATATACAATATATACATCAGTGGTGACTACCACATTATCTACAAGCATGTATTAAGTTTTTTTCCGTGTTGCAATTCTTGTTTATTCTGTACACTGCTGTCAACAGACAATGGCATTTTCCTTTGATCCTGCACTGAGCGGTGCCATGAGCAATTGTCAGCAGCATATCACTGATGTTGATGGCATTTCGGTGCTTGGGTGCTGCCGAATATGTTCCAGGAACAAACGAGTGCAAAAGGAGGAAACCATACCACACATCAGCTACACATGTGAACCGATTTGTCAGTTTATTGATCTTCTCTGCACTCTCTGTTCCCTTATTGACATTTTAGATGTTGCTAAGTTTGACTGGGGCATTAAAGTGTTGTAAAGTCATTCAGCGATTTCAATGCCCAGCCCAGTCAAATGTTTTCAGGTGGACATTGTGCGACACTGGTGACTTTTTATTCAAGGAACTTGTGAGCTGGCTGCTAATTAAGAACACATGGTGAAAAATGTTCCAACTCGGTCCAGAAAAAGCTTGTTTCTCAGCTGGTTGGAAACTAATGCATTGGTAAACTGACTGTGAGTGAGCCCCAAGAATATCTTGCTAAGAGATCGATAAAGCTTATTATTTGTTATCTTCACACTCCTGTGTACTTTGGATAGGGTTCTCCACTCCCCCAGCTGCTTGTTTCTCGACGGCGCTCCATTCGCTGGTGGTGGGATTCTATTTCCCACCGTTAATCAATGGGATTTCCCATCGAAACCACCCCACGCCAAGGCAAATTATGCTAGTGGGGATGCCCCACCAGCGGGAAAAGTGAATCACAATGACCAGAGAATTCCCAAAAAATGTTCTTGGTAATTTGGTAACTTTGTTCTTCCGCCAGAGCTGAATTGCATCAGATTGGAGCGCACATCTGGAAGCGATTCCCAATCTTTAGCCATGCAAATTTACGCATGGCAAGGATTGCGAGAATCCACCATTTTGAGTGAGTGGCCCAATAGCAAGGTCTGGCGCCTGGGCTCTCTCCCCCAGCAACACAATACCTCCCTCCCTGCCGTGCAATTTAGCACCCTCCCATGACTTTCTGGGTCATCCCCCATCTCCCACCCCAATATAGGAGTGAGGAGTCCTCCCATCACAGCCCCCACCAGAGACCCACTAATTAAACAGTCCTCCCACAGAAACCCCCAAAATAAAAAGACCCCCACAGAGACCCCATAAACATAGAAGCTGTCCACAGAGACCCTCTAAAAAGACCTCACAGAGACCCCCTAAATAAAGATACACCCCTCACAGAGACCCCCTAAATAAAGAAACATCCCCCACAGATCTCCAGAAGAGACATCCTTGCCTGGAAGCTGGAGAGCAGTCCAGACAGAGGCAGTGAAAGATATCACTGCTTTAACACTCACCTATGCAATACACCTGCTGGCTCAGACACAGGAAGCACCACTGTTAATTCCTGGAAAGAGAAAACCAGTCAGCTGTGTTTAAACCCTCTCAGATCTTTGATCTGCAAGCATTTCATTGATTCCTCTTTGATATTGATTTTACCAGGCTGTCATTGGCAGCATCTACAAAACCCCAGCTGTCAGCTTTTTTCCATTCATCTTTTTGCATGGTTTAGTAAGTTGAAGTGGTCAGCTGTGAAACTTACTACAATGTTTATAAACATCAAGCTTTGAATAACAGCTTCTGCACGACTTCAAAAAGTTAAATGCTTTCTTCAGACAACAGGAGGAAGTGAAAGTGTTTACTTCCTAGATATGGGGGGTCTCTGATGGGGAGGTCTGGTGGAGAGTCTGATTGGGGTCTCTGGTGGGGGGTCTGATGGAGGTTCTCTGGTGTGTGTCTGATGGAGGTTCTCTGGTGGGGAGCCTCTGATGGGGGTCTGGATTGGGGATCTGATGGGGGGTTAAATGGTGGGGGTCAGGTCACCCTCATGCGTGTGGGCTGTGGGGGGGAGGGTGTGACACAGAAATTTCTGTGGTGGGAGGAGAATGCCCCTACTTGTCAGCGGGGGGCAGAGTTTGCATTGTCGGGGTGGGGGCAGCCACCGGACCTCGCCGTCGAGCTGTCGCCGCTCAAAATCGTGACCCCACCACTAGAGACCCCAACAGATACCCCCATCAGAGAACCCCCCCCCACACACACACACACATCTAGGAGTTAAGTCATTTTGTCCGCAGAAAACACTTAACTGCTTTTGACATGGGCAGTGGGATTTGAAATGGAACCCTGCCATGCATACGTTTGCACGGTTGTGGAGAGTGAGTTGCGTCTGGACGCAACATGTGAAGAACATGTTTCCTCTTGTCAGAGAATCTAGAACTAGGGGTCACTGTTTAAAAATAAAGGGTCACTCATTTAAGACAGAGATTAGGATAATGTCTTTCTCTTAGGCGGTTGTGAATCTCTGGAACTCTTCCTCAACAGGCAGTGGAAGCAGAAGAGTATATTTAAGGCATAGCTAAAGAAATACTTGTTGACCAAGGGGTTTAAAGGTTATTGGGGGTGGGCAGGAATATGGAGTTGAGGTTACAATCAGATCAGCCATGATCATATTGAATGGTGAAGCAGGCTCAAGGCGCCGAGTGGCTGCTCCTAATTCATATGTTCACATGTTCATTGTCATGGGAATGTCACTTTAAAAAATGTTTGTCTTCTCAAGTGGCTGCAGTGATGTCATTGTGTGGGTGGAGCTGGGCTCTGGCTCTGCATTTTACTTTCACTTTGAGCTGGAAGCTGTTTTTGGCTCTGAGTTTTAGTTTCATCTTCAGTTGGAGAGCTGCATTCAAACCAAGGAGGTGTATTTTGGCCTCTCTCTCTCTGCATGCTAAAGAATGTCTCCAGATCACTTGATGATTTCAAAGTAATACCCGTTTCTCTGTAAGGAATGCAAACTTACTGTCTTTGTTAAAAAGGGTCTTTGACTTATGGATGTTGTTAGAAAAGTTACCTATAAACTACTGTATCCTCGGGGGGGGGGGGGTATCAGTGTTGGTAGTTGATAAGATGTTTACTGTGTGTTTATAAAATGTTAACTGGATTCACAGAATCAACATTGTTTTGTTTAAACATACTTTAGATCTCTGTTGCATCACACCTGTAAAGTGGGTCCTTGTGCTCCCTATAACCAAAATCTATTAAACGTTATGTGTCAGGTGAACTCCATGATATACTTTGGTGTTCTCTAAACACTGGCCCATAATATCATGCGTATATGGTGTGCCTCCAATCCATTATCAGATCAATGTGAGTCATGCTCATTCATCATGAGATGATCCTGCAAACCACCCACCTGTCACTAGATCTTTGCTTGAAATGAACAATGGCATGGTCTGAAACAGCTGTGTCTTTGTGGAATCATGTTATTTTTGATGGGCAGCAAACCTCAATTATGCCTTGCCTTCACCAGCGAGACCTGTATCACACCGGACCAAGATTGGCCATGCTGATGCCATACTCATGCTGGCTGACCACCTGAGGTCATTGGGAAAAGTTTGACAATGTGCCCAATTCCTTCTCCCCATACCCACACTGTTGAGCTCTTTGACACCTCCTCCCATACAACACCAGTGTGGCTGGGCTTCCAGTGGTTGGCATGAGTTGGTCACATCGATCATGAATATGCACGCAGGAGGAAACCAAAGGTGGTCTCACTGAATCTGGGGGCTAGTTTGGGCCCTTCTGGTACACCTTTCCCTCGCTTTGATGGCTCTGACAACTTTATATGGAAACATGTAACAAATGCTAAACGTTGGGAGACTTGCAGATTTTTAAAAATTCTGATCAAAGTTAAATCTTCTTGTATAGTAAAACCACTAGATTGATCATCTGATAGGTCAACTGACACTCAGGGGGCTCTTCAAAGTGCTGACCATGACCTTGGCCTGCGATCTCAGAGAACATAAGAACTAGGAACAGGAGTAGGCCGTCTGGCCCCTTGAGCCTGCTCCGCCATTCAATGAGATCATGGTTGATCTTTTGTGGACTCAGCTCCACTTTCCGGCCCGAACACCATAACCATTAATCCCTTTATTCTCCAAAAAGCTATTTATCTTTATCTTAAAAACAATTAATAAAGGAGCCTATACTGCTTCACCGGGCAAGGAATGCCATAGATTCATAACCCTTTGGGTGAAGAAGTTCCTCCTAAACTCAGTCCTAAACCTACTTCCTCTTCTTTTGAGGCTATGCCCCCTAGCTCTGCTTTCACCCGCCAGTGGAAACAACCTGCCCGCATCTATCCTATCTATTCCCTTCATAATTTTATATGTTTCTATAACAACCCCCCTTATCCTTCTAAATTCCAACGAGTACAGTCCCAGTCTACTCAACCTCTCCTTGTAATCCAACCCCTTCAGCTCTGGGATTAACCTAGTGAATCTCCTCGGCACACTCTCCAGCGCCAGTACGTCCTTTCTCAGGTAAGGAGACCAAAACTGAACACAATACTCCAGGTGTGGCCTCACTAACACCTTATACAATTGCAGCATAACCTCCCTCGTCTTAAACTCAATCCCTCTAGCAATGAAGGACAAAATTCCATTTGCCTTCTTAATCACCTGTTGTACCTATAAACCAACTTTTTGCGACTCATGCACTAGCACACCCAGGTCTCTCTGCACAGCAGCATGTATTAATATTTTTTCATTTAAATAATAATCCCTTTGGCTGTTATTCCTACCAAAATGGATAACCTCACATTTGTCAACATTGTATTCCATCTGCCAGACCGTGACCCATTCACTTAACCAATCCAAATCCCTCTGCAGACTTCCAGTGTCCTCTGCACTTTTTGCTTTACCACTCATCTTAGTGCCGTCTGCAAACTTGGACACATTGCCCTTTGTCCCCAACTCCAAATCATCTATGTAAATTGTGAACAATTGTGGGCCCAACACTGATCCCTGAGGGACACCACTAGCTACTGATTGCCAACCAGAGAAATACCCATTAATCCCCACTCTCTGCTTTCTATTAATTAACCAATCCTCTATCCATGCTACTACCTTCCCCTTAATGCCATGCATCTTTATCTTATGCAGCAACCTTTTGTGTGACACCTTATCAAAGGCTTTCTGGAAATCCAGATATAACACATCCATTGGTTTCCCGTTATCTACCGCACTGGTAATGTCCTCAAAAGATTCCACTAAAATAGTTAGGCACGACCTGCCCTTTATGAACCCATGCTGCATCTGCCCAATGGGACAGTTTCCATTCAGATGCCTCACTATTTCTTCCTTGATGATAGATTCCAGCATCTTCCCTACTACCAAAGTTATGCTCACTGGCCTATAATTACCCGCTTTCTGCCTACCTCCTTTTTTAAACAGTGGTGTCACGTTTGCTAATTTCCAATCCGCTGGGACCACCCCAGAGTCTGGTGAATTTTGGTAAATTATCACTAGTGCATTTGCAATTTCCCTAGCCATCTCTTTTAGCACTCTGGGGTGCATTCCATCAGGGCCAGGAGACCTCTCTACCTTTAGCCCCATTAGCTTGCCCATCACTACCTCCTTACTGATAACAATCATCTCAAGGTCCTCACCTGTCATAGCCTAATTTCCATCAGCCACTGGCATGTTACTTGTGTCTTCGACTGTGAAGACCGGCCCAAAACACCTGTTCAGTTCCTCTGCCATTTCCTCATCTCCCATTATTAAATCTCCCTTCTCATCCTCTAAAGGACCAATATTTACCTTAGCCACTCTTTTTTGTTTTATGTATTTGTAGAAACCTTTACTATCTGTATTTATATACTGAGCAAGTTTACTCTCATAGTCTATCTTACTCTTCTTTATAGCTTTTTTAGTAGCTTTCTGTTTTCCACTAAAGATTTCCCAGTCCTCTAGTCTCCCACTAATCTTTGCCACTTTGTATGCTTTTTTCTTCAATTTGATACTCTCCCTTATTTCCTTAATTATCTACGGTCGATTTTCCCTCTTTCTACCGTCCTTCCTTTTTGTTGGTATAAACCTTAGCTGAGCACTGTGAAAAATCGCTTGGAAGGTTCTCCACTGTTCCTCAACTGTTTCACCATAAAGTTTTTGTTCCCAGTCTACCTTCGCTAGTTCTTCCCTCATCCCAATGTAACATCATGTGTTTAAGCACAAAACACTAGTGGTTGATTTTACCTTCTCACCCTCCATCTGTATTTTAAATTACACCATATTGTGATCGCTCCTTCTGAGAGGATCCCTAACTATGAGATACTGAATCAATCCTGTCTCATTACACCGGACCAGATCTAGGACCGCTTGTTCCTTCGTAGGTTCCATGACATACTGTTAGTAAACTATCGCGGATACATTCTATAAACTCCTCCTCAAGGCTGCCTTGACCGACCTGGTTAAACCAATCGACATGTAGATTAAAATCCCCCATGATAACTGCATTACCATTTCTACATGCACCAGTTATTTCTTTGTTTATTGCCTGCCCCACCATAATGTTACTATTTGGTGGCCTATAGACTACTCCTATCAGGGACTTTTTCGCCTTACTGTTCCTGATTTCCACCCAAATGGATTCAACCTTATCCTCCATAGCACCGATGTCATCCCTTACAGTTGCCCGGATGTCATCCTTAAATAACAGAACTACACCACCTCCCTTACCATCCACTCTGTCCTTCCGAAAAGTTTGATACCCTCGGATATTTAACTCCCAGTCGTGACAATCCTTTAACCATGTTTCAGTAATGGCCACTAAATCATAGTCATTCATGATGATTTGCGCCATCAACTCATTTACCTTATTCCGAATACTACGAGCATTCAGGTAAAGTACACTTATGTTGGCTTTTATACCTCTGTTTTGAATCTTAACACCTCGATCGGTAACCTCTCCTCAGTTATATTTCCTCTTAACTATTCGCCTAATTTTCCTTATTGTTGAACCCATATCTTCATGTAACAACCTGTCTCATCGCTTACTATTTATGTTTTTACTTCCCGTTTTATTCCTTTTAGTATTACTGGGCCTATTCACTGAGCTCCCCTCAGTCACTGTACCTTGTACTGTCGCCCTTTTTGATTTTTGACTGTGGCTTCTCTGCCTTACACTTTCCCCCTTACTGCCTTTTGTTTCTGTCCCTGTTTTACTACCTTCCGACTTCCTGCACCAGTTCCCAACCCCCTGCCACATGAGTTTAAACCCTCCCCAACAGCTCTGGCAAACATCCCCCCCTAGGACAACGGTTCCAGTCCTGCCCAGGTGCAGACCGTCTGGTTTGTACTGGTCCCACCTCCCGCAGAACCGGTTCCATTGCCCTAGAATTTGAATCCCTCCCTCTTGCACCATCTCTCGAGCCACGCAAACATCCTATCTATCCTGACATTCCTACTCTGACTAGCTCATGGCACTGGTAGCAATCCTGAGATTACTACCTTTGAGGTCCTACTTTTTAGTTTAACTCCTAACTCCCTGAATTCAGCTTGTAGGACCTTGTTCCATTTTTTACCTATATTGTTGGTGCCTATGTGCACCACGACAGCTGGCTGTTGACCCCCCCCCCCCCCCCCCCCCCCCAGAATGCCCTGCAGCCGCTCTGAGACATCCTTGACCCTTGCACCAGGGAGGCAACATACCATCCTGGAGCCTCGATTGCGTCCGCAGAACCGCCTGTCTATTCCCCTTACGATTGAGTCCCCTATCACAATAGCCCTGACATTCTTCTTCCCGCCTGCTGTGCAGCAGAGCCAGCCACAGTGCCATGAACCTGGCTGCTGCTGCCTTCCCCTGGTGAGCCATCTCCCTCAACAGTATCCAAAGCGGTATATCTGTTTTGCAGGGCGATGACTGCAGGGGACACCTGCACTGCCTTCCTACTCTTGCTCTGTCTTTTGGTCACCCATTTTCTATCTCCCTCAGTAACTTTAACCTGTGGTGTGACCAACTCGCTAAACGTGATATCCACAACGTCCTCAGCATCGCGGTTGCTCCAAAGTGAGTCCATCCGCAGCTCCAGAGCCGTCAAGCGTTCTAACAGGAGCTGCAACTGGACACACTTCTTGCACGTGAAGGAGCCAGTGATAGTGGATGTGTCCCTGAACTCCCACATCGCACACGAGGAGCATGACACGGGTCTGGGATCTCCTGCCATGTCTTAAACCTTAGGATAACTTATACAACTACAATTCCAAAAAATGAAAGAAAAAATAAATAAATAAATTAGACAACGAAAAGAAAAACTACTTACCAGTCACTTACCAGGGTTAAAAAGCACCTCCTACCCACCCAGCTTCGAATTCCCACCTAGCTTCAAATTCCCCAAATCACTCTTTGTTGTGTCTCACTCTGGCTGTGTCTTCTCTGGCTCACTGGGAGATCCATAAATGCCTACAACCTACCCTTGCCTCTAATTAGTGGCAATTAGCATATGGGGCTGGATTCTCCGAGCCTCTGCTCCAAAATCGCGATCGGCGCGGGGGCGGAGAGTCGCATTTACGCCGAAATCCTGTCCGACGCTGCTCCCTCGGGAGTCTCTCTCACGCGAACTACGCGGCGCGAGTCTGGGGCCATTGTCAGAGCCCCCCCCGCGATTCTCCGAGGAAAACTGGCCGAGTTCCCGATGGCGTGGTTCTGACCATCTATCAGCCATCGGGAACAGCTGGAGGGGGGAATCGATCACCGGGTGTGGGGTCTCATGGATGGGGAAGGGGGCGATCGGGCGTCACCGACCCGCGGGCGTGCCGATCGTGGGGAGGCCTACATTTCTGGTGCCGCTCCGCGGTCCGAGTCTGCCATGTCCCACGGAGCGGCCGCTGCCGTGCACATGCACGGACTCCCAATCGAAAGTGCGGGGCCCTGTATCCGCAGCCAGAGCTGCGAGAAGCACTCCGGGGTCCTGCTAGCCCCCTGCGGTTAGGAGAATCACTCAGGACTGTCTTAAGGAAAGTCCAGAGTGATTCGCCAACATTTTAACGCTAGCGTGGGGACACAACCCCATTATTGGAGTATCCCGCCCAAGATTTGGTGTATTCCGACAGCAGGCCTGGAAGTTGACATACTACTGCCTCTGGATGCGGAACTCGCTGTTGACGTACGACTGTGATATTCAGCCATATGGAAAGCTCTTTGCATATTTTATTACTGACTCCTTGCGACCACCCCTTCCTGTCCTGTCTATCAAGCCTATTGCATCAGTCTCATGGTTTTCATGAAATCATAGAATTTACAGTGCAGAAGGAGGCCATCTGACCCATCAAGTCTGCCCTGGCCCTTGGAACGAGCACCCTACCTAAGCCCACGCCTCTACCCTATCTCCGTAACTGGTGATACATGACTCCTTGTTATTCAACCTTTCTCAACTCTAATTTCTGTTTGTCTTTTCTGAGCTTCAGTTTGCACAGTCCCTCGTCCTTTTGATATCTTAAAGTGAATTGTATTGGCAACAATTATCTTTACTGACGATTAACCGGCAGTCAAATAAATGCTCCCGAATTACCAGGAGGCCAGCACGAACCTTGTGGTTATTGTCCTATAATTTTCATGGAGGTTCTCCATTTCTCTTGGGTTTTGCTGATCTTTCATTGAAGATCAGCAATGAAGTCTGAAGTAATTCTGCCCCATTATTCTTAAAGTAGTTTTAGAATTTCTTCATTACTGTATTTAAAATCCAAATGGAATTAGAGAATATCTGTAATAAATTGGGTGTTGTAAAGTTAATTGGGAGATAACATGGACAGTTCACATAGACTGCAGCAGTTTAAGATGGTGGACCACCACCACCTTCTCAAGGACGATTAGGGATGGGCAATTAATGCTGGCCTCGCCAGTGACACCCACATCCTTGGAATTCTTTAAAATACACATCTGCACTCAATTTTATTTTTATTGGGTTTCCTAGATTGTTAGTGAATCACCAATCTCACTGAAACAAATTTGCGTGAAGTTGAATTTGGCACAGCTTAGCCACTTAACAAGATACGGCAGATTGCATTCGGTGTGTCAAAAAACAAGAACTATGTGGGTTGTGATTTGGGCATTGATTGTGTTATGAAATATTTTTAAAAGGAGAAGCAATTAGCAAACCAGTAACTGCAAACAAAAACATCAAACTGGCAAAGTAGGAAATTATTCACAGAGCAAGCAAAATCTGAAAAACATGAGTCAAGACCAAATGAAAGATTTGATTTTATTGTTTGTGGTTTTATTATCTAATTGTTAAAGAGCTGGCCCTCGCCTTCACATTGTGGTTAAACGTTCTCTGCCAAGCATTGTTGACTGAAGAAGATATTGATACAGTATTGAAGAAAGATATTAGTACAGATGATGTGGAATCTGTCTGGCTCGAGATAAGAAACATCAAGGGGCAAAAAATAATCATGGAGTGCATGTGATAAAGGAACATCTGTGACTATGGGTGACTTTAATCTGAATATAGATTGGGTGACTGAGATTAGTCACAGTACAATAGAGGAGGAATTTCTGGAGTGTAGACAGGATGGTTTTCTGAACCAGTATGATGAGGAACGAACAAAGCAACAGGCCATCTTAGACTGGGTGTTGTGCAATGTGAAAGGATTAGTTGGTGATCGAGTTGTGAGAGAACGCTTGGGGATGAGTGACCATAATATTGTAGAATTCTTTATCAAGGTGAATAGTGAGGTGTTGATTCTGATTCTGAGACAAGGGTCCTGAACCTCAATAAAGCCATAGTCAAAAATCAAAAAGGGCGACAGTACAAGGTTCAGTGACTGAGGGGAGCTCAGTGAATAGGACCAGGAATACTAAAAGAAATAAAACAGAAAGTCAAAACATTAATGGTAAGCGACGCGGCAGGTTGTTACATGAAGATATGGGTTCAACGACAAGGAAAATTAGGAGAAAGGTTAAGAGGAAATATAACTTAGGAGAGGTTACTGATCGAGGTGTTAAGATTCAGAACATAAAAGCCAACATAAGTGTACTTTACCTGAATGCTCGTAGTATTCGGAATAAGGTAAATGAGTTGATGGCGCAAATCATTATGAATGACTATGATTTAGTGGCCATTACTGAAACATGGTTAAAGGATGGTCACGACTGGGAGTTAAATATCCGAGGGTATCAAACTTTTCAGAAGGACAGAGTGGATGGTAAGGGAGGTGGTGTAACTCTGTTATTTAAGGATGACATCCGGGCAACAGTAAGGGATGACATCGGTGCTATGGAGGATAAGGCTGAATCCATTTGGGTGGAAATCAGGAATAGTAAGGCGAAAAAGTCACTGATAGGAGTAATCTATAGGCCACCAAATAGTAACATTATGGTGGGGCAGGCAATAAACAAAGAAATAACTGGTGCATGTAGAAATGGTACAGCAGTAATCATGGGGATTTTAATCTACATGTTAATCTACATCTTCCCTGAAAGTTGCCACCCAGGTTGATAGGGTTGTGAAGAAGGCCTATGGAGTGTTGGCCTTTATTGGTAGAGGGATTGAGTTCCGGAGTCAGGAGATCATGTTGCAGCTGTACAGAACTCTGGTACGGCCGCATTTGGAGTATTGCGTACAGTTCTGGTCACCGCATTATAGGAAGGACGTGGGGGCTTTGGAGAGGGTGCAGAGGAGATTTACCAGGATGTTGCCTGGTATGGAGGGAAAATCTTATGAGGAAAGGCTGATGGACTTGAGGTTGTTTTCGTTGGAGAGAAGAAGGTTAAGAGGCGACTTAATAGAGGCATACAAAATGATCAGGGGGTTAGATAGGGTGGACAGTGAGAGCCTTCTCCCGCGGATGGAAATGGCTGGCACGAGGGGACATAGCTTTAAACTGAGGGGTAATAGATATAGGACAGAAGTCAGAGGTAGGTTCTTTACGTAAAGAGTAGTGAGGCCGGGGAATGCCCTACCTGCTACAGTAGTGAACTCGCCAACATTGAGGGCATTTAAAAGTTTATTGGATAAACATATGGATGATAATGGCATAGTGTAGGTTAGATAGCTTTTGTTTTGGTGCAACATCGTGGGCCGAAGGGCCTGTACTGCGCTGTATCGTTCTATGTTCTATGTTTAACCAGGTCGGTCAAGGCAGCCCTGAGGAGCAGTTTATAGAATGTATCCGCGATAGTTTCCGAGAACAGTATGTAATGGAACCTACAAGGGAACAAGCGGTCCTAGATCTGGTCCTGTGTAATGAGACAGGATTGATTCAGGATCTCATAGTTAGGGATCCTCTCGGA
Organism: Scyliorhinus torazame; assembly: GCF_047496885.1. Taxonomy (NCBI): domain Eukaryota; kingdom Metazoa; phylum Chordata; class Chondrichthyes; order Carcharhiniformes; family Scyliorhinidae; genus Scyliorhinus; species Scyliorhinus torazame. The sequence goes on from NC_092709.1 coordinate 119,383,133, forward strand.
AGGAGCGATCTCAATATGGTGGAATTTAAAATACAGATGGAGGGTGAGAAGGTAAAATCAAGCACTAGTGTTTTGTGCTTAAACAAAGGAGATTCCAATGGGATGAGAGAAGAACTAGCTAAGGTAGACTGGGAGCAAAGACTTTATGGTGAAACAGTTGAGGAACAGTGGAGAACTTTCCAAGTGATTTTTCACAGTGCTCAGCAAAGGTTTATACCAACAAAAAGGAAGGACGGTAAAAAGAGGGAAAATCGACCGTGGATATCTAAGGAAATAAAGGAGAGTATCAAATTGAAGGAAAAAACATACAAAGTAGCAAAGATCAGTGGGAGACTAGAGGACTATTTAGGGGGCAACAGAAAGCTACTAAAAAAGCTATAAAGAAGAGTAAGATAGATTATGAGAGCAAACTTGCTCAGAATATAAAAACAGATAGTAAAAGTTTCTACAAATACATAAAACAAAAAAGAGTGGCTTAGGTAAATATTGGTCCTTTAGAGGATGAGAAAGGAGATTTAATAATGGGAGTTGAGGAAATGGCTGAGGAACTGAACAGGCTTTTTGGGTCGGTCTTCACAGTGGAAGACACAAATAACATGCCAGTGACTGATAGAAAGAGGCTATGACAGGTGAGGACCCTGAGATGATTGTTATCACTAAGGAGGTAGTGATGGGCAAGCTAATGGGGCTAAAGGTAGACAAGTCTCCTGGCCCTGATAGAATGCATCCCAGAGTGCTAAAAGAGATGGCTAGGGAAATTGCAAATGCACTAGTGATAATTTACCAAAATTCACTAGACTCTTTTTTCCCGGCGGATTGGAAATTAGCAAACGTGACACCACTGTTTAAAAAAGGAGGTAGGCAGAAAGCGGGTAATTATAGGCCAGTGAGCTTAACTTCGGTAGTAGGGAAGATGCTGGAATCTATCATCAAGGAAGAAATAGCGAGGCATCTGGATCAAAATTGTCCCATTGGGCAGACGCAGCATGGGTAAAGCAGTAGAGGCTGTAGCGCACAAAGACTCCGTGAGACGAATAGAGTGAAGTCGATGAGGCTTTATTAAGCGTGTCTGTTCCACCGCAGCTTGATAGTAAACTGGCCTGTGGGGGAAGACTCCGGCTTCTTATACTCCGCCTTCAGGGCGGAGCTAGAGGTCAACGGCCAACCAGGACCCCGGATCTGTCAGCCAATGACATTAGGGCTTCCAGTCCCACATGACCCCCAATACATACTACCACATTCACCCCTTGTCAAAAATGAACCCGGCGGGGTGATGCTTCGTATGGTGGTAAGGGTTTACAGGGCTGGTCCTGGGAGGAAAAAAAACATTCACAAGGCAATACAGTATTGTACAATTTTGTCCTGTTGCAACTATTTACAGAGGGTATGGGAAGAAAAGCAAAATGTTCTTGTGAAAAGGCCATATTTAGTTTTAGATCGATGCCACGAGTTGGTCGGGTGGTCTGGTCGTCCGTGTCGATCGCCTCGGCCCCGGGGGTGGTGGTGCTTGTACCGGTGTTGTTGCCTCCAGGAGCCTTATGGTTTCAGCTTGGGCTTTATTCTTGGTCGGTGCTGGGGGGAGGGGAACCGATCCTCCTGGGAAGGGGGCGGTCGCGGGGTGCGGTGGTGGCAGGAAGGGGGGGGTTGGGTTGATGGTGTCGGGGGGGTGTGCGTGTTGCCGGCGGGCGCCAGATCCCGCAGGGAGACCGTGTCCTGTCGGCCGTCAGGGTACTCCACGTAGGCGTACTGGGGGTTCGCGTGGAGGAGGTGAACCCTTTCGACCAATGGGTCCGCCTTATGTGCCCGCACATGCTTTCGGAGCAGGATGGGTCCTGGGGCTGCCAGCCAGGTCGGCAGCGACGTTCCAGAGGAGGACCTCCTAGGGAAGACAAGGAGACGCTCCTGAGGCGTTTGATTAGTGCTCGGACATAATAACGACCGGATGGAGTGGAGAGCGTCCGGGAGGACCTCCTGCCACCGTGAAACTGGGAGGTCCCTGGACTGTAGGGCCAGTAGGACGGCCTTCCAGACCGTGTCGTTCTCCCTCTCTACTTGCCCGTTTCCCCGGGGGTTGTAGCTGGTCGTCCTGCTTGAGGCTATGCCCTTGCTGAGCAGGAACTGGCGCAGCTCGTCACTCATGAAAGAGGGCCCCCTGTCGCTGTGGACGTAAGCGGGATAACCGAACAGTGTGAAGATGCTGTTCAGGGCTTTAATGACTGTGGCCGCGGTCATGTCAGAACAGGGAATGGCAAAAGGGAAGCGGGAGTATTCGTCCACCACATTAAGAAAATATGATTTGCAGTCGGTGGAGGGGAGGGGCCCTTTGAAATCGAGACTGAGGCGTTCAAAGGGGCGGGAAGCCTTAATCAGGTGCGCTCCATCTGGCCTGAAAAAATGCGGCTTGCATTCCGCGCAGATGTGGCAGTCCCTTGTGACTGTACGGACCTCCTCTAAAGAGTATGGGAGATTGCGGGACTTGATGAAGTGGTAAAACCGAGTGACCCCCGGGTGGCAGAGGTCCTCGTGGAGGGTTTGGAGGCGGTTAATTTGTGCTTTGGCACATGTGCCGCGGGATAGGGCATCGGACGGCTCGTTCAGCTTTCCGTGACGATACAAAATCTCATAGTTGAAGGTGGAGAGCTCGATCCTCCACCTTAAGATCTTGTCGTTTTTGATTTTGCCCCGCTGTGCATTATCGAACATGAAGGCTACCGACCGTTGGTCCGTGAGGAGAGTGAATCTCCTGCCGGCCAGGTAATGCCTCCAATGTCGCACAGCTTCCACTATGGCTTGGGCTTCCTTTTCTACTGAAGAGTGGCGGATTTCTGAGGCGTGGAGGGTCCGGGAGGAAAAGGCCACGGGTCTGCCCGCTTGGTTAAGGGTGGCCGCTAGAGCTACGTCGGAGGCGTCGCTCCCGACCTGGAAGGGGAGGGACTCATCGATGGCCTGGATTATGCCCTCCTTTAGTAGCCGCTGGACTTCGGACCGAATTAAGGACCGGTCCTGGGCGCTGTACCGTCTGCTCCTAGTGGCGACGGGTTTGCAATCCGGGGTGAGGTTCGCAAACAAGGACGGGGGTTGCACCTTGAGCGATGCGAGGCCGCAGATAGTGAGTGGGGGTACGGGGCCGCCGAATTTGAACGTAAGGCTCTGTAGATTGCATTGGAAATCTAATCCCAGCAAGGTGGGGGCACAGAGTTGGGGAAGGACGTTTAGTTTGTAGTTTTTGAACTCCCTCCCCTGCACCGTTAGGGTAACTATGCAGAATCCCTGGATCTGTACGGAGTGGGATCCTGCAGCTAGGGAAATCTTGTGCGCTGGGATAGGTGGTCAAGGAACAGCGTCTTACCGTGTCGGGGTGTATAAAGCTCTCCGTGCTCCCGGAGTCGACTAGGCATGGCGTCTCGTGGCCGTTTATTAGCACCGTTGTCGTCGTCGTCTGGAGTGTCCGGGGCCGAGCTTGATCGAGCGTAATTGAAGCGAGCCGTGGTTGTAGTAGTGGAGCGGTGTCCGTTGTTGCCGTCCAAGATGGCGTCGGGGATGGACAAAATGGCCGCCCCCATACATCGCACGTGGCTGGGGGGTCACAAGATGGCGGCGGGGGTGGACAAAATGGCCGCCCCCACGCGTCGTACAGGTCTGGGGCGGTCCAAGATGGCGGCGCCCTTCCTCCCCTCGTGGTGGCCGGGACCCAAAAGGCGGCGTCTGCGGGTCGCACATCGGCGCCCCTCCTCCCCTCGTGGTGGCCGGGACCCAAAATGGCAGCGTCTGCGGGTCACACATGGTGTGCTGGGGGAGCTCCCTCACCGGGGACAGCGGTGGTCGGGGCCCAAGTAGGTGGCGCCGGCGGGTCAGGCGTGGGGCGCGGGGTGGGGGTTAGGGTGGCGTTAGGGACGCGTAAAACTCCCTCCTCTCCGTGGAGAGTGTTGGCCGGGACCCAAAGCGGTAGCGCCGGTGGCGGGTCATACATGGGCTGCGGGGAGGGGGGTTGGGGAGCGTAAGCGGCGTGCAGAGCTCCCAGTTCTCCCGGGACCGCGGTGGTCGGGACCCAGAGCGGCTGCGCCTGCGGGTCGTACATGGCGTGCTGGGGGGGTTGGGGCGCGTAAACTGCTTGCAGGGCTCCCTGTGCTCCCGGGACAGCGGCGACCTCGCGGGACCGGCACACAACCGCATAATGGCCCTTTTTCCCGCAGCTTTTGCAGATAGCTGCGCGGGCCGGGCAGCGCTGTCGGGGGTGTTTCGCCTGCCCGCAGAAATAACAGCGGGCGCCCCCTGTGCGACTCGGCGTTTGGACCGCGCAAGCCTGTGGGGTGTCCGGGGGGGGTGGGGTGGGTAGGGGGTTTGCCGTGACGGGTACGTATGGGACCCAATGGGTTGGCGCGCGGTCGGGGCCGTAGGCACGGGTATTACGCGCGGCCACGTCTAGGGAGGCTGCTAGGGCCCGTGCCTCTGAGAGTCCTAGCGACTCTTTTTCTAGAAGTCTTTGGCGTATTTGGGAGGATTGCATACCTGCCACAAAAGCATCGCGCATTAACATGTCCGTGTGTTCGTTTGCGTTCACCGACGGGCAGCTGCAGGCTCGTCCCAAAATCAGCAGCGCGGCGTAGAATTCGTCCATCGATTCTCCGGGAGCTTGCCGTCTCGTCGCGAGCTGGTAGCGAGCGTAGATTTGGTTAACTGGGCAGACATAGAGACTTTTCAGTGCTGCGAACGCCGTCTGGAAATCCTCCGAGTCTTCGATGAGGGAGAAAATCTCCGTGCTCACCCTCGAGTGCAGGACCTGCAGTTTTTGGTCTTCTGAGACCCGGCCGGTGGTCGTTCTGAGGTAGGCCTCGAAGCAAGTCTGCCAGTGCTTGAAGGCTGCTGCCGCGTTCACTGCGTGGGGGCTGATCCTCAGGCATTCTGGAATGATCCTGAGCTCCATAGTCCTTTTTAGGCACGCTTAATAAATTGTAGCGCACAAAGACTCCGTGAGACGAATAGAGTGAAGTCGATGAGGCTTTATTAAGTGTGTCTGTTCCCCCGCAGCTCGATAGTAAACTGGCCTGCGGGGGAAGACTCCAGCTTCTTATACTCCGCCTTCAGGGCGGAGCTAGAGGTCAACGGCCAACCAGGACCCGGGATCTGTCAGCCAATGACATTAGGGCTTCCAGTCCCACATGACCCCCAATACATATTACCACAGAGGCTCCTTCATTAAATGTTTTTACGATAAAGATAGATAGTTTTTTGAAGAATAAAGGGATTAAGGGTTATGGTGTTCGGGCCGGAAAGTGGAGCTGAGTCCACAAAAGATAAGCCATGATCTCATTGAATGGTTGAGCAGGCTCGAGGGGCCAGATGGCCTACTCCTGCTCCTAGTTCTTATGTTCTTATCATGGGGAGATGTATTTGAGACAGGAAGTTTGGCGAGGACAAGGTTGAGCAAGTTTTTCTCTTGTTGATTATCTCCTCACCTGCCGCAGGTTCCGTCTGGCAGATGTGCCCTTCAGGAATTGGTCAGCTCGGTTAGAAGTTGGGCTACATTGAAGTTCCACTACTTTACAAGAGTAAATTCTTGTGTCTTTTCCATCCTTGGTGCTTCTTCAAGGTGGTGTTAACATGGAAGAATACTCCATGGCGATTATCAGCAGGAGATTTCCTTGCCCATGTTTGACCTGATGTCATGAGACTTCATGGGTTCCGGAGTCAATGTTGAGGACTCCCAAAGTAACTCCCTCCCGACCCTATATATCGCTGTGCTGACAACTTTGGTAGGTTTGTCCTGCTGATACGACAGGAAATGCCCAGGGATGGCAATGGTGGCATCTGAGACATTGGCTGTCAGGCATGATCCTGTGAAAACGACTGGGTCAGGCTGTTGCTTGACTGTGAGCGCTGGGAAACACACGGCAAAACTCATTCACTATGGGATATAGTTTGCATTTGGTCGCTCGCCCACAATAAATAATACTCAAGAAAGGAGGGAGGGAGAAAACAGGCAACTACAGTGTTTGTAGTCTGACATCAGTAGGAAGAGAAATATTAGAATTTATGATTACGCATGTAGATATTGCTGAAAATAAAGACATTTTGCTGTAGCTTTCCATCTTGCTGATTGGTTGGCAAATTGATTCTGATTGGCTGGTGTTTTTTATCATGATTAACAAACTGCAAATTGAAACAAACTGACTCCAATTTTGCAGTTAAGCTGCAAGTTTGTCAAAAACATAAATATATATATATATATATATCAGCTGGCTCGATAATGTAACATAACTGTATTTATATCATACAAACACCCAAGGTATTGATACATCTGGTTCTTTTACTTTTCAGTCTACTATGGTCAGGATGGCCATTTTGGACCTTGTGAAAACAAGTACTGTGGGCTTGGTCGACATTGTATTGTCAACAAGGAGACAGGACAGGCAGACTGTGCCTGTATGGAGCGCTGCAAGCCCAATTATAAACCGGTGTGTGGTTCTGATGGGGAACTTTATGAAAACCACTGTGAGCTTCATCGTGCCGCTTGCCTGAAGAAACAAAAAATTTCAATTGTCCATAACGAAGACTGCTTTTTCAAAGGTAAGAATCAAACAAATAAGTTGCAAAATACTGTTTCTTGTTTCACATAAAACAAAAGAGGACCAATTGGGCATCTGATTTCAGTGAGTTTCAGATATGAGCCATGATTGAGCAAACATTTGGTAATTAAAGTAAGAAAATATTTTCTTGTGATGTACTGTACGAGAATAACAATTTGTTTTTGTATGAAGATTTTCTGGGTCATGTTTCTGACCTGGAGAAATTCAGAAGGTTGTATTTGTTCTGAACAATTGTGAATAAGTTGGGTCACAGGATGCAAAACTGAACGAAAAGCTAATCTGATAGTTTTTTTAAAAATATATTTATTCTCCTCCTTTTTCACATTTTCTCCCAAATTTACACCCAGCAGTAAACAACAATCTGTAATGACCTATGATGTGGAGATGCCGGCGTTGGACTGGGGTGAGCACAGTACGAAGTCTTACAACACCAGGTTAAAGTCCAACAGGTTTGTTTCGATGTCACTAGCTTTCGGAGCGCTGCTCCTTCCTCAGGTGAATGAAGAGGTCTGTTCCAGAAACACATATATAGACAAATTCAAAGATGCCAAACAATGCTTGGAATGCGAGCATTAGCAGGTGATTAAATCTTTACAGATCCAGAGATGGGGTAACCCCAGGTTAAAGAGGTGTGAATTGTACCAAGCCAGGACAGTTGGTAGGATTTTGCAGGCCAGATGGTGGGGGATGAATGTAATGCGACATGAATCCCAGGTCCCGGTTGAGGCCGCACTCATTTTTTCTGTGTTGTAGGTCGACTTGAGTGGGTTTGTGATCTGTAGCCCTTTCGGGATCTTGTCTGCTTTCTTGCATCTTTGTAGAAACTTATGTTGGCTTTATGAGTGCGGCCTCAACCGGGACCTGGGATTCATGTCGCATTACATTCATCCCCCACCATCTGGCCTGCAAAATCCTACCAACTGTCCTGGCTTGGTACAATTCACACCTCTTTAACCTGGGGTTACCCCATCTCTGGATCTGTAAAGATTTAATCACCTGCTAATGCTCGCATTCCAAGCATTGTTTGGCATCTTTGAATTTGTCTATATATGTGTTTCTGGAACAGACCTCTTCATTCACCTGAGGAAGGAGCAGCGCTCCGAAAGCTAGTGACATCGAAACAAACCTGTTGGACTTTAACCCGGTGTTGTAAGACTTCGTACTGTAATGACCTAGTCAGAGTAGGAATGTCAGGATAGATAGGATGAATGCGTGGCTCGAGAGATGGTGCAAGAGGGAGGGATTCAAATTCCTGGGGCATTGGAACCGGTTCTGGGGGAGGTGGGACGGTCTGCACCTGGGCAGGACTGGAACAGATGTCCTGGGGGGGTGTTTGCTAGAGCTGTTGGAGAGGGTTTAAACTAATGTGGCAGGGGCATGGGAACCAATGCAGGAAGTCGGAAGGTAGTAAAACAGGGACAGAAACAAAGACAAAAATCAAAAAGGGCGACAGTACAAGGTACAGTGACTGAGGACAGCTCAGTGAATAGGCCCAGTAATACGAAAAGGAATAAAACGGGAAGTAAAAACATAAATGGTAAGCGACGCGGCAGGTTGTTACATGAAGATATGGGTTCAAAGACAAGGAAAATTCGGAGAAAGGTAAAGAGGAAATATAACTTAGGAGAGGTTACTGATCGAGGTGTTAAGATTCAAAACAGAGGTATAAAAGCCAACATAAGTGTACTTTACCTGAATGCTCGTAGTATTCGGAATAAGGTTAATGAGTTGATGGCGCAAATCATCGTGAATGACTATGATTTAGTTGCCATTACTGAAACATGGTTAAAGGATGGTCAAGACTGGGAGTTAAATATCCGAGGGTATCAAACTATTCAGAAGGACAGAGTGGATGCTAAGGGAGGTGGTGTAGCTCTGTTATTTAAGGATGACATCCGGGCAACAGTAAGGGATGATATCGGTGCTATGGAGGATAAGGTTGAATCCATTTTGGTGGAAATCAGGAATAGTAAGGCGATAAAGTCACTGAAAGGAGTAGTCTATTGGCCACCAAATAGTAACATTATGGTGGGGCAGGCAATAAACAAAGAAATAACTGATGCATGTAGAAATGGTACAGCAGTTATCATGGGGGATTTTAATCTACATGTCGATTGGTTTAACCAGGTCGGTCTAGGCAGCCTTGAGGAGCAGTTTATAGAATCTATCCGCGATCGTTTCCTAGAACAGTATGTAATGGAACCTACAAGGGAACAAGCGGTCCTAGATCTGGTCCTGTGTAATGAGACAGGATTGATTCAGGATCTCATAGTTAGGGATCCTCTCAGAAGGAGCGATCACAATATGGTGGAATTTAAAATACAGATGGAGGGTGAGAAGGTAAAATCAAACACGTGTTTTGTGCTTAAACAAAGGAGATTACAATGGGATGAGAGAAAAACTAGCTAAGGTAGACTGGGAGCAAAGGCTTTATGGTGAAACAGTTGAGGAACAGTGGAGAACCTGCCAAGCTATTTTTCACAGTGCTCAGCAAAGGTTTATACCAACAAAAAGGAAGGACGGTAGAAAGAGGGAAAATCGACCATGGATATCTAAGGAAATAAGGGAGAGTTTCAAATTGAAGGGAAAAGCATACAAAGTGGCAAAGATTAGTGGGAGACTAGAGGACTGAGAAATCTTTAGTGGGCAACAGAAAGCTCCTAAAAAAGCTATAAAAAAAGAGTAAGATAGATTATGAGAGTAAACTTGCTCAGAATATAAAAACAGATAGTAAAAGTTTCTACAAATATATAAAACAAAAAATAGTGGCTGAGGTATATATTGGTCCTTTAGAGGATGAGAAGGGAGATTTAATAATGGGAGATGAGGAAATGGCTGAGGAACTGAACAGGTTTTTTGGGTCGGTCTTCACAGTGGAAGACACAAATAACATGCCAGTGACTGATAGAAAGAGGCTATGACAGGTGAGGACCCTGAGATGATTGTTATCACTAAGGAGGCAGTGATGGGCAAGCTAATGGGGCTAAAGGTAGAGAGGTCTCCTGGCCCTGATGGAATGCACCCCAGAGTGCTAAAAGAGATGGCTAGGGAAATTGCAAATGCACTAGTGATAATTTACCAAAATTCACTAGACTCTGGGGTGGTCCCAGCGGATTGGAAATTAGCAAACGTGACACCACTGTTTAAAAAAGGAGGTAGGCAGAAAGTGGGTAATTATAGGCCAGTGAGCTTAACTTTGGTAGCAGGGAAGATGCTGGAATCTATCATCACGGAAGAAATAGCGAGGCATCTGAATGGAAATTGTCCCATTGGGCAGACGCAGCATGGGTTCATAAAGGGCAGGTCGTGCCTAACTAATTTAGTGGAATTTTTTGAGGACATTACCAGTGCGGTAGATAATGGGGAGCCAATGGATGTGGTATATCTGGATTTCCAGAAAGCCTTTGACAAGGGCCATACAAAAGGTTGTTGCATAAGATAAAGATGCATGGCATTAAGGGGAAAGTAGTAGCATGGATAGAGGATTGGTTAATTAATAGAAAGCAAAGAGTGGGGATTAATGGGTGTTTCTCTGGTTGGCAATCAGTAGCTAGTGGTGTCCCTCAGGGATCAGTGTTGGGCCCACAATTGACATAGATGATTTAGAATGTCCAGGTTTGCAGATCACACTAAGATGAGTGGTAAAGCAAAAAGTGCAGAGGATACCGGAAGTCTGCAGGGGGATTTGGATAGGTTAAGTGAATGGGCTAGGGTCTGGCAGATGGAATACAATGTTGACAAATGTGAGGTTATCCATTTTGGTAGGAATAATAGCCTATAAGAATAACTGGAATAACAGGATTATTATTTAAATGATAAAATATTAAAACATGCTGCTTTGCAGAGAGACCTAGGTGTGCTAGTGCATGAGTCGCAAAAGGTTGGTTTACAGGTGCAACAGGTGATTAAGAAGGCGAATGGAATTTTGTCCTTCATTGCTAGATGGATGGAGTTTAAGACTAGGGAGGTTATGCTGCAATTGTATAAGGTGTTAGTGAGGCCACACCTGGAGTATTGTGTTCAGTTTTGGTCTCCTTACCTGAGAAAGGATGTACTGCCGCTGGAGGGTGTGCAGAGGAGATTCACTAGGTTAATCCCAGAGCTGAAGGGGGTTGGATTACGAGGAGAGGTTGAGTAGACTGGGACTGTACTCATTGGAATTTAGAAGGATGAGGGGGGGGATCTTATGGAAACATATAGAATTATGAAAGGAATAGATACGATTGATGTGGGCAGGTTGTTTCCACTGGCGGGTGAAAGCAGAACTAGGGGGCATAGCCTCAAAATAAGGGGAAGTAGATTTAGGACTGAGTTTAGGAGGAAGTTCTTCACCCAAAGGGTTGTGAATCTATGGAATTCCTTGCCCAGTGAAGCAGTAGAGGCTCCTTCATTAAATGTTTTTAAGATAAAGATAGATAGTTTTTTGAAGAATAAAGGGATTAAGGGTTGAGTGGAGCTGAGTCCACAAAAGATCAGCCATGATCTCATTGAATGGCGGAGCAGGCTCGAGGGGCCAGGTGGCCTACTCCTGCTCCTAGTTCTTATGTTTTTATGTTCTTATGAATGCAATGTCAATCCTATATCAATAACAACCCATGCTCCCACCAAACCCCCAAACATTAGTCCGCATGTTAACATAAACAAATGACAAAAAGGAATCAGGAATCACCCTTATTCATCATTAACACATACAGTCCCCCTCTGCCCAAATTTTCGATGTAATCCAATTCTCAAAAGTGCATAATGAATAACATCCATGAATTGTAGAACCCCTCCATCCTTCCCCTCATTTCAAATTTGACCTTCTCAAGGGTCAAGAATTGCAGCAGATCCCCCCGCCACACCAGGGCACAGGATGGAGAGGTTGATCTTCGGGCAATCAATGAGGCGAAGGCTACAACATCTGCCTCCGCACCATTTCGATCCCCGGCTGTGCCGACACCCCGAATATGGCCTCCCAAGGGCCCCGAGTCCAGTTTCATGTGCACTACTTTAGAGGTTGCCTCAAAACCTCCTTCCAGTAATCCTCCTGCTTTGGACAGGACTAAAACATATGAACGTGGTTTGCGTCTGCCCCCCCCCCCCCCCCCCCCGCAACTTCCACACACATCTTCTACCCCCTCAAAGAGCCGGCTCATCCTTCCCCTAGTGAGGTGTGCTCTATATACAACCTTCAACTGTATCAGCCCCAACCTTGCACACGAGGTGGAGGCGTTCACCATCCGGAGCACCTCACACCAGAACCTACCTCCAGACCCTCTCCCAACTTTTCCTCCCACTTTGCCTTGATTCCTTCCAGTGGTGCCTTCTCCTCTTCCAAAATAGCCCCGTAAACCGCCGATACTACCCCCTGCTCCAGTCCTCCTGTCGTCAGCACCTCCTCCAGCAATGTGGAAGCCAGCTCTACTGGGAAGCCCTGTATCTCCTTTCTGACGAAGTCTCGAACCTGCATGTATCTAAATATTTCCCCCTGCTCTAGCCCATACTTCACTCCCAGCTCCTTCAATCCCGCAAAGTGGCCCCCAAGAAATAAATCTTTTAGTGTTCTAATTCCTTTCTCCTCCCATCTCCGAAAATTTCCCTCCCACTTCCCTGGCTCAAATCTATGGTTCCCCCGAATCGGCATTTCCCTTTCCCCTGCCCCAACACAAAGTGCTGGCGAAACTGCCTCCAATTTCCCAACAAAACTATTACTACCGGGCTCCCTGAATATCTCCCCGGGGCTGTCGGGTGCGGCGCTGTTGCTAACGCCTTCAATCCCGACCCCTACACAAACTCTCCTCCATTCTGACCCGTTAGTAGTCAACCCCTCTGGCTAATTTGATTGTTTAGAATATAATGTACTGTTTACTATACCACAAACTTACTCAACCTTCCTCTCACTAACCTAACTGATTTTTTTGCCTGTGACTATAATTGGATGTGAACTCTGATTTTAAAATGGTAAAAATCACAATAACTTTCATTTCTTTTGCGTCTTTAACGTAGGTTACCATCCCGAGATATTTTGCAAGTGTGTGTTTAAATCCCTTCCAAGCCCCTTCCTACCCACTTGCTTCTTTCACCAAAACATGTGCTGAATTCTCCATTTCTCTTACTCCAGCAACTCATGCATCTGCCTTTGCCCCTTCATTGGCAGCAATGCATTCTGCCATCTAGGCTCCATTCTCTGAAATTCCTTTCCTAAACCCCTCCACCACTGCATCTCCCTCTCCTTTTTTAAGAACCTCTTGAAAACACCTCTCTCATCAAGCTTTTGTCACCCCTGCTAATAATTACTTCTTGCATTCTGAGTCACATTTTTGATTACGCATCGGTGGAGTACAATGTTTGTCCATGTTAAAGAGAGTATATCAAGACAAGTTATTGTTGGAGGCACTTTGTTTTTGAAGAAGTAAATGTAAAACTGAAGAACCTTACCCTGCAGTTGCATAGTCTATATCCCAGTTCTTATGCCATAATTGCACCAACTGGTATGTCCAATGCTGACCTTCACTCGACTCTCTAACTAGATTTTAAAAGGGCACTTAATTTACTTGGCGCTTGTCACCCACCTGTGGGGGAGGGGATTTCCAACCCTCATAACTCCCGATCTTAGCAATGCATTAAACAAGCGAGGGGGTAATTCAAACAAAGAACAAAGAACAAAGAAATGTACAGCACAGGAACAGGCCCTTCGGCCCTCCAAGCCCGTGCCGACCATACTGCCCGACTAAACTACAATCTTCTACACTTCCTGGGTCCGTATCCTTCTATTCCCATCCTATTCATATATTTGTCAAGATGCCCCTTAAATGTCCCTATCGTCCCTGCTTCCACTACCTCCTCCGGTAGCGAGTTCCAGGTACCCACTACCCTCTGCGTAAAAAACTTGCCTCGTACATCTACTCTAAACCTTGCCCCTTTCACCTTAAATCTATGCCCCCTAGTAATTGACCCCTCTACCCTGGGGAAAAGCCTCTGACTATCCACTCTGTCTATGCCCCTCATAATTTTGTATACCTCTATCAGGTCGCCCCTCAACCTCCTTCGTTCCAGTGAGAACAAACCGAGTTTATTCAACCGCTCCTCATAGCTTATGCCCTCCATACCAAGCAACATTCTGGTAAATCTCTTCTGCACCCTCTCTAAAGCCTCCACATCCTTCTGGTAGTGTGGCGACCAGAATTGAACACTATACTCCAAGTGTGGCCTAACTAAGGTTCTATACAGCTGCAACATGACTTGCTAATTCTTATACTCAATGCCCCGGCCAATGAAGGCCAGCATGCCGTATGCCTTCTTGACTACCTTCTCCACCTGTGTTGCCCCTTTCAATGACCTGTAAAATGACCTGTCAAGATAATTGTTTAAAGATTTCTGTTCTTTGGAGTACAGTTTGCTTGCCAGACCTAACCCTTAGTCCCAATTTGTGCCTGTGTAGAGGCCGGTATGCCTCACCTTGATTGGTGTTATTAGTGACTATACTTGGTCCCCAATCAGCCTCAAAAATGGGAACTTGTGACTACATTGGAGACCCTGGAGCCTTTGCAATGCTTCTTTTTCTAGATGCATGCTCAGTCTCATAAAAGGCAACCAGGAAACAACCAGAATAACGAAGGCAGACATAACCTGGTCTGTCTCATTATTTTAGAGCTCCAGTCAGGCCCTGTAATAAGTCCACGGAGGCAGAAGTCCCGTCACCAGAATTCCTTTTATTTACAAAGCCAACAGCTGAACAACTATGACCATTTTCAGTCTGCTGTCTACACCGGGAGTGCAGAGGATCTGACACTCCGTTATATACACAGATAAGGGTTCCCTAATTGGCCAATTCGCAAAGGCCTGACCTAAGTCATTACACCCTTCCACCCTAAAGTCCAAGGAGCCCCCATGGTTCCCGTGACTCATGGGTCTCCTGCTTCGTTTTTGCGCCAGGTCCGGCTCCTCCACGTCGGCCTCCGACGTGGGGGGGGGGGGGGGGTATAATGGCTAGGCGCCCGTCTTTTCCGATGTGAGCGCCTGAGGGGAGGTTTGCCCCTTCCCTCCGGTGGTAGGGGTACAGCTGCGGCATCATCCACGGTGTCCATATCAGAGTCCGATGTCCTCACCAGTGGTGTCGGAGGGGAGGACTCTCCACAGTCCTTGGTATGCTGGTCTGAGTCAACTCCAGAGGAGGAAACAAATCTGAGGTCTGCACCTGGTCCAGGTGTTTCTTTATTACATGTTGTCCGACACGTATCTCATACAACACAAGTCCTGTCCTGGCCTTGACTGTTCCTGCTACCCATGTGGGGCCATTCGCATAATTTCTGACCCATACATTTTCACCCACGCCGAACTGCCTTTCTCGGCGAGTGTTGTCGTGGCCCCTGCAAAATCGACATGAAGTCGCGACCATGGTCTACCTGGCCACTCCCATGCGTGCAGCAGGGCTGCCAGTGGCACCTTCTGCCCTTGTTGGCATTCTTGGCACCGACCTACCAATGCCGCTATGTCTGTGTCCAGACCCAGCCACCAGATATAGCTTCTGGCCAGCATCTTCATTCTTGAGACTCCCGGGTGCCCATGATGTAATTCAGCCAGTATGGCTTGACGGCCTTGACTTGGCGGGGCATCGTGTAATGGCAGCCTGCTTAGTGCATCGGCATTTGCCACACGGGTTTCTGGCCGATGCTCCAGTTGATACTGGTACACCGCCAGTAGTAGGGCCCAGTGTTGGATCCGGGCCAAAGCTATTGGTGGTATTGCTTTGTCTTCTTTCAACAAAGAACAAAGAAAAGTACAGCACAGGAACAGGCCCTTCGGCCCACCAAGCGCATGCCGACCATGCTGCCCGTCAAACCCAGCAATGGCTTCTGGTCTGTAATTATAGTGAATTTCCGCCCGTACAAGTACTGGTGAAATTTCTTCACCACGAAGATCACAGCCTTCCTTTTCGATTTGGGCGTACTTTCGTTCTGCTGCTGCCAGCATCCTGGAAGCTAACGCAATAGGTCATTCCTATCCGTTTTGCCCTCAGTGTGCCAAAACTGCACCAATGCCATATGGAGACGCGTCGCACGTGAGCACCAACTCTTTCCTGGGGTTGTAGTGTGCCAAGATAGTCTCTGAGGAAAGCTGTTCTTTTATCTTCTTGAAAGTCCGGTCTTGGCGGGCGGACCACTCTGGCTTGTCACCTTTTTAGTAATTGGTGTCGGGGGTCCAAGATGGAAGCTCTGTTCTGTATGAACTTTCCATAATATGTCACTAGTCCTAAAAAAGACCTTAACTCCTGGATTGTGGTGGGGGCCGGGGCATCTTTAATCTCCCTCACCCGGTCCTCCAAAGGGTGTAGCCCTGATTTGTCAACCTTGTATCCCAGATAGGTTACTTGAGGTGCTAGGAAAACACATTTCTCCCTCTTTAGGCGCACACCTACTGCTGAAAACCACCCAATGACTTCCTCCAGGTTTTCTGCCTTTGTTTTCCTGTAATGATGACGTTGTCCAGGTAAATGGCGACTTGTGGTAGCCTTTGCAATATATTCTCCATTGTTCTCTGGAATATCGCACAAGTTGACGATACCCCGAACGGCCCTTCAGGGTGTTTATCGTTGAGAATTTTTGGCACTCTTCGTCCAGCTTCAGCTGTAGATATGCGTGGCTCATATCCAGCTTTGAGAACAGGAGTCCTCCAGCCAGCTTTGCATACAAATCCTTAATCCGGGGAATTGGGTATTTGTCCTGTTGTGAGTTGTGATTAATCGTTTGTTTGAAATCTCCACAAAGGCGGACCGAGCCGTCCAGCTTAAGGATAGGCACCACGGGTGCCGCCCACTCTGCAAACTGGACCGGTTTTCCCTCACGCTCTAATCATTTTATTTCAAATCGACTTTCTGCCTTGATGTGAAGGGTACTGATCGGGTCTTGTAGAATTTTGGAACTGTCTTTGGATCAACATGCAATGTCGCCTTTGCTCACTTTATTGTTCCGAGCCCTTCTCGGAAAACCTCTGGGTATTTGCACAGGAGTTCGCTCAGGCGGCCATTTTCCAGCTGGGAAATGTTTACCCAATGCAGCTGGATCTCTTTTAGCCAGTTTCGTTCCGATAAGCTTGGCCCCACACCTTTCACTCCCATTAAAGGCAGCCTAACCAGTTGCTCTCCATAAGCCACAGTTACTTGCATTGTGCCCAGCACTCTCAGTGGTTCCCCTGTGTATGTCCTCAGTTTTGCCGAGGTCCTGATTAGGAATAAGGGTTGGAGTCCAGCGTGAATTTTATTGAATAATGTTTCCCCTATCACTGAGACAGCTGCTCCAGTGTCGACTTCCATCAGTGTGGGACGTCCAATCAACCTTATGGATAATTTAATGGGTTTTGATTTAACCATCGCAACACAATGTAATTGTTCCTCGTTGGAGGTAGGTGGGGCTTCTAGAGTATGCATTCTCCTGTACCCCGGCCTACGTGACCTTCTCCAGGATGATGGTTTTGGGCTTCTATTTCTCCTTTCTGGCTCCGATCTCTGGCAACAACTACAATATTCTGCCGGCCGGAAGGCTGCAAGGGCTGCTGTCTTTCTGAACCTAATTTTACCTTGCTTGGGAGGGCTTCTGCAAGTGGACCTGGGTAACTTAGTATCCGAGTCGTTCCTGAGGGTGGCTATTCAGTTGCTATCCCCCAGCGGTAGTCCCTTAACTCAGTTTCACTGGTATGGGCGTCTACCTCCATCGGAGTACCCTGTAACTCATGCTTTCCGCTTGCCGCTTTTTCGAAGGACAAAGCCAGCTGCAATGCTGGTTTGCAATCCAGCTCGGCCTCTGCTAACAGACGTTTCTGTATTGCGAAATTATTTATTCCACATTCCAAATGGTCTCGGAGCATCTAATTTAGTGTCAGACCCTAATCGCCTTAATCTTGTTAAAAAGTTTGTAACTGACTCCTCAGTGTCTCGGAATGCTGAGTAAAACCGCTATCTTCGCAGGATCAGAGGTGGCTTAGGGTCATAATACTCTTTTACTAAGTCTGTCAATTCCTGGAAAGTTTTCGTGTCCGGTGCCTCCGGAAAAGTGAGACTGCTCATAATGGCAAAGGCTGCCAGCCCACACGGGGTCAGCAGAATGACCCATTGCTTTTCATCCGGAAGTATATCGTTTGCTCTAAAGAAGTTCTTCATCCGCTCTACATATTGGGCCCAGTCTTCCACTGCAGGGTCAAAAGAGTCCAACTTTCCGAATAAAGGCATTCTGCCTGTCAGTGGCTTACCCTCAATATGCCGCGGCTGCTAATGAGCAGGTTCCTTTGGGTCATTCCGTTTTCCTCAGCGCCACTGTAATAAGTCCACGGAGGCAGAAGTCCCATCACCAGAATCCCTTTTATTTACAAACCCAACAGCTGAACAACCATGACCATTCAGCTTGCTGTCTGCACCAGGAGTGCAGCGGATCTGACACTCCCTGTTATATACACAGAAAGGGGTTCCCTGATTGGGCCATTAATCAGGGCACTCGTATTCTAATTGGCCAATCTCAAAGGCCTGGCCTAAGTCATTACAGGCCCCTCGTGATGTTTTGGTGCAGGACCAAGGAATTTAGGGGCTTCTATTTTTATTGTCATGCTCTCAGGTACTTCGCTGCCACAATAATGGTAGGATATAAAAAAAGATGGATTTTGTGCGCTGGGGAACAGCTGTAATGTTGCTTTTAATAAACAATGCTTTGGTATATAATCTGAACCAGAGTATGAATGATGGTCTCAATCATTTGGGGATTATCAGTGTGGTATCCATAACACGGCATTGGTGTCCTTACTACATAACAATTAGAAATAAAAGAGTGACAGTTACTGTATTAAAGGGATTTTTACCGACATACCATCAGAATTATACAGTCTGATTGGCAGAAACGCCAAAGAGATTCCAGGTCATAAAGCTCACAATCATTACATGAAATGATTCTAATCTTCTTAAATAAAATCCACATTGCATGCCACTTATTTCTTTTCCTGCCAAAGATTAGTTCAAGAGATGCCTGCTCATCATGTCAATGACCTCATATCACAGATGCAGTGACACAAATTCTTGAGACGATGTTAGAGTTTTTTCTCTAACTCAGGAGGATATTTTTTATTTATAATTCATTAGCCCCCAAAATTAGTGAATTTGTCAGTGGAAACTGGTAAAAACCGATAAAAACTAAACTTCATAGACATTTAAAAATGTGCTTGTAAGGTTGATTCAAAAGAACAAAGACAAAGAACAAAGAAATGTACAGCACAGGAACAGGCCCTTCGGCCCTCCAAGCCCGTGCCGACCATACTGCCCGACTAAACTACAATCTTCTACACTTCCTGGGTCCGTATCCTTCTATTCCCATCCTATTCATGTATTTGTCAAGATGCCCCTTAAATGTCACTATCGTCCCTGCTTCCACTACCTCCTCCGGTAGCGAGTTCCAGGCACCCACTACCCTCTGCGTAAAAAACCTGCCTCATACATCTACTCTAAACCTTGCCCCTCTCACCTTAAACCTATGCCCCCTAGTAATTGACCCCTCTACACTGGGGAAAAGCCTCTGACTATCCACTCTGTCTATGCCCCTCATAATTTTGTAGACCTCTATCAGGTCGCCCCTCAACCTCCTTCGTTCCAGTGAGAACAAACCGAGTTTATTCAACCGCTCCTCATAGCTTATGCCCTCCATACCAGGCAACATTCTGGTAAATCTCTTCTGCACCCTCTCTAAAGCCTCCACATCCTTCTGGTAGTGTGGCAACCAGAATTGAACACTATACTCCAAGTGTGGCCTAACTTGGAGTTCGGTTGCGTGGATGCTGTTTCAGAACACCGAAACTGCTTAACAAAAATGTTTTTTCAGTTCTTCTCTTTAATAAGCACAGTCACATTTTTTTATTCGAAGCTCATTTGTTTTAATGTGATAAAGACCAAACAGGTCATGGCCTTGTCGCTGACTCTAAACAACACTTCCTGATTGCTGCAAGCCGACACACTCCTTTGATGCCTGCAGTAAACAACAACTAAAATCTGCACATGCCAAATTGCAGAAGAGTTTATCAATCCCTTATTCTTCAACTTGAACAAATCACATCAGGTAATTAAGAATATAGGCAGATTATCAAATTCCTATGGGTTAAAATATGCAAGGAGCTGCTGGTGTGACCCATTGCTTTTTATGGTTGTAATTTTCGTGCCTCTGTCATCTTGACGGATTTCTGTACGTTTTCTACTTTTAATCTTCCATTCTCAGATTATTGAGGTAGATTTTTGGCCCCACTGATCACCCTTTACGGAACCTGCTTGACGTTTCTTCCAGTCTTAGGCAGGACCTATAAAAGGTAGCCAAACAACTCCAACATGTTGAGGACAAATATGTACCTGACAAGAAAACTTGCATTTACATCATGTGTTTAATATCATGGGACACTCAAAATACTTCACAGGATTGTTTTTTTTCTTTTTAAAAATATTTTTATTGAAGTATTTGTAAAATTTTATAACAATAACAAAGAAAAAGAACAATAAACATTTAACATTAACATGGTGAAAAAATAGACATTTCCCCAATCGGCTCTGTCTTCACAAACCACATGAAAGAACATAAAATAACACTTACCCTCCCCACCCCCCTCTCGGAATGCTGCTACTGCCGACATTTTAAATTTCTACAAGGAAGTCGACAAACAACTGCCACCTCTGGGAGAACCCCAGCATTGATCCTCTTAAGGCAAACTTTATTTTCTCGAGACTGAGAAACCCAGCCATGTCATTGACCCAAGTCTCTACACTCGGGGGTTTCGAGTCCCTCCACATTAAAAGGATCCATCTCCGGGCTACCAGGGAGGCAAAGGCTAGAACGTTGGCCTCTTTCACTCCCTGAACTCCCGGATCATCTGACACTCCAAAGATCGCTACCTCCGGACTCGGCACCACCCTAGCACCTTGGACATTGCCTTGGCAAACCCCTGCCAGAACCCTCCAAGCTTCGGGCTTGCCCAAAACATATGGACATGGTTTGCTGGGCTTCCCGCACACCTCGCACATCTGTCTTCTACCCTGAAAAACTTGCTCATCCTCGCCGCCGTCATGTGTGCCCGGTGGGCCACCTTAAACTGGATTAGACTAAGCCTAGCACATGATGCGGAGGAATTGACTCTACTTAGGGCTTCCGCCCACAGACCCGGCTCTAACTCTCTTCCTAACTCCTCCTCCGATTTGCCCTTAAGTTCCTCCACCGGGGTTTCCTCCACTTCCAGCAGTTCCTGGTAGATATCCGACACCTTCCCCTCCCCCACCCAGGTTACCGGACACTACTCTATCCTGTATCCCCCGTGGCGGCAGAAGCGGGAAGGCCACCACCTGTTTCCTCAGGAAGGCCCACACTTGCAAATATCTAAAGCCGTTCCCTGGCGGCAGTTTAAATTTTTCCTCCAGCGCCTGCAGGCTGGGAAAGCTCCCATCGATAAACAGGTCACCTATCCTTTCAATACCTGCCCTCTGCCAGCTCTGGAACCCGCCATCCATCTTACCCGTTAGAAACCTGTGGTTATTACATATAGGGGTCCAGACCGACGCGCCGTCCACTCTCTTGTGTCTCCTCCACTGCCCCCACTGGGCTTGTGGAGTAGCGGGCCGGCGAAAACGGCAGAGGTGCTGTTACCAGTGCTGCCAAACTGATGCCTTTGCATGACACCACCTCCAACCGCTCCCATGCCGACCCTCCCTCTCCCCAATACCCACTTCCTAATTATCACTATGTTGGCC
Source organism: Scyliorhinus torazame (assembly GCF_047496885.1). Classification (NCBI taxonomy): domain Eukaryota; kingdom Metazoa; phylum Chordata; class Chondrichthyes; order Carcharhiniformes; family Scyliorhinidae; genus Scyliorhinus; species Scyliorhinus torazame. Next base: position 119,404,460 of record NC_092709.1, read on the forward strand.
GCCCAGTAGTAGTTGCAAAAGTTTGGCAACGCCAGCCCACCCTCCCTCCCGACTGCGTTCCAGCAGCTCTCTCTTTACTCGCTGGGTCTTGTTCGCCCACACAAATCCCGAGATGATTATCATTGAATTTACAGTGCAGAAGGTCTTATTCGCCCGCTTGAAAAAGGACTTGGGGATGAAGATGGGGAGGCACTGAAATACAAATCAAAATCTGGGGAGGACCGTCATTTTCACGGTCTGTACCCTCCCGGCCAGTGACAGCGGGAGCATGTCCCATCTTTTAAAGTCCCCTTCCATTTGTTCCACCAGCCGGGTCAAATTAAGCTTATGCAACGAATCCCAGGTAGCGAAAGCTCTTCTCTACCCTCCTAAGCGGCAGCTCACTCAGTCTCTTCTCCTGCCCTTTAGCCTGGATCACAAACAACTCGCTCTTCCCCACGTTCAGTTTGTACCCCGAAAAACTGCCAAATTCCCTCAAGATCTGCATGACCTCCCTCATGCCCTCCAGTGGGTCCGAAATATACAGGAGGAGATCATCCGCGTGGAGTGAGACCAGGCGCTCCACCCCCCCCCACCCGGTGCTCCACCCCCTACCCCCACCCCCACACCCCCACCCCCACCCCGGACCAGCCCTTGCCAGTTCCTTAAGGCTCTCAACGCCATGGTCAGTGGCTCAATGGCTAGAGCAAATAATAGCGGGGAGAGGAGGCACCCTTGCCCCGTCCCCCGGTGCAATTTAAAATACCCCAACCTAAGCCGGTTCGTACGCACACTTGCCACAGGCGTCTGGTACAGCAATCGCACCCACTGAATAAAGTCCCCACCAAACCCAAACCCAACCAGTACCTCCCACAGGTACTCCCACTCCACCCGATCGAAAGCTTTCTTTGCATCCATCGCTGCCACAACCTCTGCTTCCTCTTTCCGAGGGCATCATAACAATATTTAAAAGCCTCCGCACATTGGCATTAAGTTGCCTGCCCTTAACAAATCCAGTCTGGTCTTCCCCTATCACCCCCGGGACACAATCCTCTATCCTTGTGGCCAAGATCTTAGCCAATAGCTTGGCATCCACATTTAGAAGTGAGATTGGCCTGTAAGACCCACACTGTTCAGGATCCTTCTCCCGTTTAAGAATGAGTGAGATCGAGGCCTGCGACATTGTAGTGGGGAGGATTCCCTTCTCTCTGGCCTCATTAAAGGTCCTCATCAGCAGTGGGCGCAATGTCTCCGAAACTTTCTTTAAAAATTACACCAGAAAGCCATCCGGCTCTGGAGCTTTGCTCGACTGCATGCCCTCCAGCCCCTTAATAATTTCTTCTATCTCGATCGAGACCCAGCCCCTCCACCATGCCCTCCTCCACCCTCGGGTACCTCAACTGGTCCAGAAATTGTCTCATCCCTTCCGCTCCCACCGGGGGTTCGAACTCATATAATTTGCTGTAGAATTCCTTAATAACTTCATTCACCCCCCCCTGGGTCCAAGACCAAATTATCCTCCTTATTCATTACCCCACCAATCTCCCTGGCCGCCTCTCTCTTCCTAAGCTGGTGTGCCAGCATCCTGCTCGCTTTCTCCCCATACACATAGACCTTTCTCAGCTGTTCTACCGCTTTCCCTGTGGTCAGCAATTCTATCAGGAGTGTGAAGTTAGAAAAGTACCTCAGTGAACATATTTATTTTAAATGTTAGAAGAACACATGTTAGATATAACATCTAGGGGCTTTTCACAGTAACTTCACTGCAGTGTTAATGTAAGCTTACTTGTGACAATAAAGATTATTATTATTAGCAAAATAATTTTTGCCTGACCTTATAATCCATGCATTGGTGCATACTAGGTGTGATGGACTTAAAAATCCAGTTTATCATTTTTCTCTTTCATCCTCTTCAACCTCATCCCAGTTTTCAGGGGTGGAATTCTCTAGCGTTCACTGGCGGGCAGGGTTCTCTGGTCCCGATCACCCCCCCCCCCCCCCCCCCCCAAGTGTTGGTATGCCTGTTTGCGGAAACCAGTGCTAAGCGGCGCAGGCTCAGGCTCCCTGAGGCGAGGCTGTTAGGTCCCAGGTGCTGGATAGATCCAATGTGCGCATATTCAAGTTGGACTAACTGCTCACTTGAATATGCAAATCTGGGTCCCGACCCAAGGGGCGGGATCCAGATTGTGACGCCTCACGATATCGCATTAGATCTTGCAAGGCGTGGCAAGGCCGGTAAATACCAGACTTGTCATGCCCACAGTCGGGCACAGCCGATAGATTGTGCCCGCTGTATTTTTTTCAGAGTTCCAACAGCTCCAGTCTTTTTCATCTGACTGGAAAGAAAAATCATATTTTAAAAGATTACTCCATGTCACATGAAAATTCTCTTCCATTTTTTTTTGTTTAAAGCTGTGAATTCCATGTGTGTATTCGGGCTACCTTATTTGTTGGGGGCATCGTCGAGAATGTTGTTTATTCTGTTGTTCTGTCGACAATAAGAAAATCCTTCATGGCATTGAATACTTCTGATGTTTCAGCCTATATGGAATGATTTTCTTCATTCACAAGGAATCTCATGTGCTGCCCACACATAATGAGTAATTGTGAGCATGCCAAATCAATTTCCTGTTCATTATGGGCCATGAACTGAAGATGTGAGAAGTGTGCTCCAATTTCCTGACATATGCAGCCAGAACCTCTGGTGACAGCACAAACTTGGAAAATCAGCTCTTATTTATCAATCCCTGGAACATTTTGAAACAACACTTGTATAAGAAAAGATCACAAAGATAGGTGACTTTGATACTGCTGTTTATTGGAATTCTTAACAGACTGGTTTTGGAGGGAGGGGTCACCAGAGCCTTACATTATTTTCATCACAATGCCTTCACGATTCACAATGATGTGATGCAGATCAGTGTGATTTATGTCATCATGCTGTATGCTTAGAAATAAATGGAAAATGCTTTTTCAAAATGTTCCTTTATGTGTTAGTAAATTGCCACGAAATAATGCTTTGTGGAAAAAAATGTTACTTCTTCCATGTGGTTCATCTGTAAAAATGTTATTCATCTCTTAGTTTGGTCATATTCTGAATGTCCTTCTCTGTTTTTCATGGACAAACTGGTTTACTGAAAAACGAGCAAAAAATAATCAATTTGATATGCTAGAATAGCTTGCCAAATGATTCTGACTCAAGAGTCATCCTTTCTGCTGATTTCTCTGTCGGTAAATCTCAGATTCAAGGATACCACTGATTTGAGTTACGGTTTACAGCTTGCTTCATGCTTTGCTGTTATGTATAATTTCAGATCCCAATTGATAATGTTAATTAAAATTCAAAGGACTGATGATAAATTTGAATTTGTTTTTAGGTTATAATTTCAAAGAAAATTTGTGATACTGCTCCGTAATCAGGATGGTTGTTTACTTTTCTGTGGCCTTATCTGAAATTTATGTTCAGTTTTTTAATTATTCCTTCTTATTCGAATGTGAGCATCGCAAGACCAGCGTTTCTTGCCCATCATTTATTGTCCTTGAGAAGGTGGTGGTGACCAGCTTTCTCAAACCACTGCAGTCCATGTGGTGAAGGTACCACCCATAGTGTTGTTAGGGGCGGCATGGTGGCAGATGGTTAGCACTGCTGCCTCACAGCGCGAGGGACCCAGGTTCAATTCTGGCAACTGTCTGTGGGAGGTTGCACATTCTCCATGTGTCTGTGTGGGTTTCCTCCGCGGGCTCTGCTTTCCTCCCACAGTCCAGTGATGTGCAGGTTGGGTGGAATTACAGAAATAGGGTGGGGGAAGTGGGCCTTGGTAGGGTGCTCTTTCAGAGGGTCAATGCAGACACTATGGGCCGAATGGCCTCCTTCTGCACTGTAGGGATTCTATTTTATGGGAGAGAGTTTCAGCAATTTAGCACATCAACAGCGTTAAGTCAGGATGGTGCGTGGCTTAGAGAGGAACCTCCAGGTAGTGGCGGTGTTCCCATGTATCTGCTGCACGTCTTTCTGGATTGTAGTGATTACAGGTTTGGAAGATGCTGTCAAAGGAGACCATGATGGCTGTCCCCATGAATATAGGGGGTGTGCGTGGGCTTAAGGACCACAAGGATAAATGAAAACACATCAGACCTTCAGTTGCAATAGTGTATTCCATCAACAAGATGCACTGCAGGAACTCACCAAGGGTCCTTTGACAACTCCTTCTAAATCCACAACCTCTACCACCAAGAAAGGCGAGGGGAAGTAGGGGCGAAATTCTCCGTTATCGGCGCAAAGTCCGCCGATCGGCGCAAAAAACGGCGCAAAGCTGACTTGCGTCACGCCGGAAAAATGGTTCAAAAGTCTCCGGCCCAAAATGGACTAGCAGCGACGTGACGGGATCCGCGCTTGCGCACGTGGTTCACGCCGTGCAGCGTCATACACGCCGCGTGACGGCTCATAAGGCCGCGCTGCTCCCCTCCACCCGACCGGAAAACACCCGACCGGAACACCCGACTGGATGGCTGGCCGCCGCTCAGCACCGAGGTTCCAGTCACGGGATGTGGAGGTGCTCCTGGACGCAGTGGAGCAGAGGAGGGACGCCCTGTATCCCGGGCACGGCCGCAGAGTTGCCCCACACCACAGCCGGCGTCTGTGGAGGGAGGTGGCAGAGGCCGTCACCGCTGCGGCCCTGACACCACGGACAGGCACCCAGTGCCACAAGAAGGTGAACAACCTCGTCAGAGCAGGCAGGGTGACCCTCGCCCATATCCCCCCTCCCCCATATCCCCCCTCCCCCATATCCCCCCTCCCCCATATCCCCCCTCCCCCATATCCCCCCCTCCCCCATATCCCCCCTTCCCCATATCCCCCCTCCCCCATATCCCCCCTCCCCCATATCCCCACATCCCCCCTCCCCCACATCCCCCTCCCCATATCCCCCTTCCCCCATATCCCCCTCCCCCATATCCCCCCTCCCCGATATATCTCCCTCCCCCATATCCCCTAATATCCCCCCTCCCTCATATCCCCTTCCCCATATCCCCCTCCCCATATCCCCCTTCCCCAATATCCCCCTCCCCATATCCCCTCTCCCCCATATCCCGCCTCCCCCATAACCCCCTCCCCATATCCCCCCTCCCCCATATTCCCCTCCCCCATATCCCCCAATATCCCCCCTCCCCCATATCCCCCCTCCCCCATATCTCCCCTCCCCATATCCCCCCTCCCCATATCCCCCAATATCCCCACTCCCCCATATCCCCCCTCCCCCATATCCCCCTCCCCATATCCCCCAATATCCCCACTCCCAAATATCCCCCCTCCCCATATTCTCCCTCCCCCAATATCTCCACTCCCCCATATCCCTCCTCCCCCACATCCCCCCCCCATATCCCCCAATACCCCCCTCCCCATATCCCCCCTCCCCAATATCCCCCCTCCCCCATATCCCCCTCCCCATATCCCCCCTCCCCATATCCCCCCTCCCCATATCCCCCAATATCCCCCCTCCCCAATATCTCCCCTCCCCCATATCCCCCCTCCCCCAAATCCCCCCTCCCCCACATGCCCCCTCCCCCATATCCCCCTCCCCATATCCCCATAACCCCCCTCCCCCATACCCCCCTCCCCCATACCCCCCTCCCCCATATCCCCTTCCCCAATATACCCCCCTCCCCAATATCCCCCTCCCCATCTCCCCCCTCCCCATATCCCCCCCTCCCCCATATGCCCCCTCCCCCATATCCCCCCTCCCCATATCCCCAATATCCCCCTCCCCATATCCCCCCTCCCCAATATTCCCCCTCCCCATAGCCCCCCTCCCCAATATCCCCCCCTCCCCCATATCCCCCCCTCCCCATATCCCCCCTCCCCCATATCCCCCATAACCCCCCTCCCCATATCCCCCTTCCCCATATCCCCTCCTCCCCCATATCCCCCCTCCCCCATATCCCCCCTCCCCCATATCCTCCCTCCCCCATATCACCTGATCACTGCCTGCGTGTCTAACCATGCATGCTTCATTGTGTATCGCAGGAGCAAACGTCGAGGCACCCATCCCCGCAGATGCAGACCGCCTGCAGGATGCCCCTCGGAGGCCACGGGAGACGGAGAGACCCGGACCCTCCGACATGCGACGCCCGCAGGATGCCCCTCGCACACCACGGGAGACGGAGAGACCCGGACCCTCCGGCATGCGACGCCCGCAGGATGCCCCCTCGCACACCACGGGAGACGGAGAGACCCGGACCCTCCGGCATGCGACGCCCGCAGGATGCCCCTCGCATAGCACGGGAGACGGAGAGACCCGGACCCTCCGGCATGCGACGCCCGCAGGATGCCCCTCGCACACCACGGGAGACGGAGAGACCTGGAGCAACAGGGAGACGACACCCCCGTCACGTGCGGGAGCAACAACGCAGGCGTGTGCCACCCAGCGACGAGGGGGGCAGCCACAGGCACCCGTCACATCCGAGCCAGGACACCACTACCCAGGGCACCACTACCCAGGACACCACTACCCAGGACACCACTACCCAGGACACCACTACCCAGGTCACCACTACCCAGGACACCACTACCCGGGACACCACTACCCGGGACACCCCTACTCAGGACACCCCTACCCGGGACAGCACTACCCAGGAAGACGAAATACCGGACAGTGACTCAGAGTGGATGGGTGGAGACGAACCCCCACCCCAAAGTGCCATGGACTCAGAGTGGGACGAAGAGCACGACACAACGCCACTGCTGTCACCAACACCCTCCACCATCGCAGAAACACTCACCTCGGTTGGGCACTTTAGTGATGAGGCGCCTGGTACACTAACTGGTGCGCACAACACAGCCGTCCCGGTACAACAGGTGGAGGTAGGAGCATCAGAGGGGCCGGGCGGTCGGATGGCAGCCCAGCCCAAGCGAACATCTGCCGCCCAGATGGATCCCGGGTTCCTGGACGTTCCACACCCACACATAGATCCGATGCAACCACCGACCCAGAGACGAGCGAAGAGGGTGACAGCCGGTTTGCGGCGGTTGCAGTCGCAGGTGGAGGAGTCCACCCGCGTCCAGGAGCTGGGAGTGGTGCCGGTCATTGCATGCCACCCAGGTCGACACCGCATGGGTGGCGTCCGCGGTGGAGGCAATGGGTGCGACGGTGTCAGACATGGGGAACGGTTTGCCAGGCCTGGGGCTTTCCGTGCAGGCGGCGTCTGTGGCCCAGGATATGGCTGCCCTCTCACAGGAGGCCATGAGCCAGTGCCAGCGCCAGATGGCAGAGGCGCTCAACACCATGGCCCAGTCTCAGCAGGCCATAGCACAGTCTCAGTAGGCCATGGCCCAGTCTCTGCAGGCCATCGCTGAGGGCATCGGCGCCAGTGGCCATGTGCGAGCCGGCGTCGCACTGTCACAGACAGGGTTTGCCAACCCCCTGGGCTCCATGGCTGCAAACCTGCAGACCCCTGTCGATACCAGCACGGGCCTCCAGGACTGGCAGCGCCAGATGCCGGGGGGGCGTCGGATGGCCAGTCCGTCGCATCCCCCACCCATGTAGAGGCCTGGGGGTCATCGGGCACCCCGAGGGAGGAGGAGGTGGTGTGGTCCGTCCCTGCTCCGCCTGTAGGGGAGGTCCGGGAACTCCGCGACACCTCGGACTCCCCCCCTTCCGTCCCAGGTGCATCGGGTGGGCAATGGGCAGGACAGGCTGGCAGCTCGCCATCCCAGTCGCCCGGGTCACAGCCTGGCCCATCTAGGCCAGGACGCCCCAGGAAACGGCCGCCAAAGGGATCCAGTGTCAGAGGGCAGGAATCACAGGAGTCCACCTCCAGTTCTGCTGTACCGTCTGGGGAACCACGTCGACGTAGTCAAAGGGCCCGTAAGGCCAAACAATTAGACACTGAGTAAGTTGGCACGGGTGCAGGGCACAGATGAGTTTTAGGGGCTAGGGCACGTGCATGAACTCCTTTGGTTAATAGAGTCAATGTTACACCTACAGAAGCTGCCTTTGTGCTCTGTCCAAAGTGTTATGTACGTTGAGCGCAAGTGTGTGTGTGAGGGGTGGTCTTACCTCAGCCCCAGGTGAGTCTGCCCCCTTCCCCCTGGCCCGCCATCAACATCCCCCCGGGCAGAGGTCGGGACCGTGCGCTGCAGTGTCACAGCCGCATGCAGGGATGGTCCGGGTGGATGGTGGGACTGTGGCCATGGGTCAGACATAGTCCAACGATGTGGAGCCAGGAGCTCACCGCAGGGCGAGTTGTCATCATCCTCCATGGCCTGCAATAGACACGCGTCCACCCGCAACTGTGTGAGCCCGGCCGTTGTGCCGCAGGTGGATCGGCAATGGCGGGGGTGGTGTGCATGCGGGTGGGGTGGGTGGGGTTGGGGAGGGGGGTAATGGTGCTGGGTGGGTGGGTGGGTGGGGGGTGGGGGTGGTCAGCTGTTGCCATGGTGTGCGGTCTGTGGCCATACTACCCGATTCCCATGCCCATCTAGTCAGTGAAGCGGGCGTCTATCAGTCTGTCCCGTGCCCGCTGGGCCAGCCGGTAACGGTGGACAGCCACCCGCCTCTGTCTAGCCCGTCTGCCCTGACCATTGCCCCCATCCCCCTCATCTGGGGAGGACTGCGCCTCTTCCTGCTGCTCCTCCACTTCACCCTCCTCTCCCTGCGGCACATCGCCCCTCTGTTGGGCTATGTTGTGCAGGACGCAGCACACCACAATGATGCGGCTGACCCTATCTGACCGATACTGGGGGGCGCCCCCAACGAGGTCCAGGCACCTGAAACGCATCTTCAGCACGCCAAAGCACCTCTCTATCACTCCCCTTGTCGCTACGTGGGCATCATTGTAGCGGTTCTCCGCCTCATTGCGTGGCCTCCGTACAGGCGTCATCAGCCACGATCGCAATGGGTAGCCCCTGTCGCCCAGCAACCAGCCCCTCAGCCGGCAATGGCGTCCCTCGTACATGCCGGGAATGGATGACCGCGACAACACGTATGAGTCGTGTACACTGCCTGGGTAACGGGCACAGACGTGCAGGATCATCATGCGGTGGTCGCAGACCACTTGTATGTTCATCGAATACGTCCCCTTCCTATTGGTGAACACGGCCCTGTTATCTGCAGGTGGCCGCACGGCGACGTGCATCCCATCGATCGCACCCTGGACCATGGGGAACCCGGCCACGGCAGAGAGGTCCAAGGCCCGGGCATCTTGGCTGGCCCGGTCCACAGGGAAGCGGATGTAGCGGTGCGCCATGGCATATAGGGCATCTGTCACTGCCCGGATGCACCGATGCACCGATGTCTGCGATATGCCGGACAGGTCCCCATTCGGTGCCTGGAATGACCCTGTTGCATAAAAGTTCAGGGCAACCGTAACCTTGACAGACACGGTGAGAGGGTGTCCCCCGCCAGTGCCACGCGGTGACAGGTGTGCCAGCAGGTGGCAGATGTGTGCCACGGTTTCCCGCCACATCCGGAGTCTCCTCCTGCACTCCCGGTCCGTGAGGTCCTGGTATGAGTGCCGGGGCCGGTACACACGGGGCGCCCTCGGGTGCCTCCGTTGCCGTGGGGCCGCGACGTCCTCCTCGTCCTGTCGGTCAGGTGTCCCTCCAGCCTGGGCGGCAGCCGCCTGCCCCTCTGCGGCAGGCTGTGCTGCCTCTCTGGCACGCTCCTCCTCCTCCTCCTCATCCAGGGCAACATGGACATTAGCGGCTGCTGCCACGGCGGCCAACATCGTTGGATGATCGGAAAACATGACGGCCTGGTTGGGGGGGGGGGGGGGAGAACGACGACATGTCATCATTGCCCATATCCCCTCCTTCCCCCCAGCCAGGTGGCATGGACCGCATAGGTCCAACTGTTGGAGGCTGGCACCTGGCCAGGTGGACCAACTCACTTGCCCCCCCATCCCCCTCCCCGGCACGGACCCCCCCCCCCATCCCCCTCCCCGGCACGGAACCCCCCCCATCCCCCTCCCCGGCACGGACCCCCCCCCCCCACCCCATCCCTCTCCCCGGCACGGACCCCCCCATCCTCCTGCCCGGCACGGACCCCAACCTCCTCCCCAGCACAGACCCCCCATCCCGGCACGGACCCCCCATCCCCCTCCCCGGCACGGACCCCAACCTCCTCCCCGGCACGGTCCCCCCCATCCCCCTCCCCAGCACGGACCCCCCCCATCCTCCTCCCCGGCACAGACCCCAACCTCCTCCCCGGCACGGACCCCCCCCATCCCCCTCCTCGGCATGGGCACCCCCCCCATCCCCCTCCCCGGCACGGACCCCAACCTCCTCCCCGGCACGGAACCCCCATCCTCCTCCCCGGCACGGACCCCCACTCCCGGCACTCCCCCGGAGCCTTGCCTACTCGAACCACACACCCCCCCCCGCCGCACACACACACACACAACCCGAGACACACCTCTCCCCACACATTCAGACTGTGGCCACGCCATCGCCTGCCCAGCGGCCAACCCCCCAGGCCGTCACTCACCTCCACGCTGGTCGGCGTGAACCTGGAGCACAGGTTCACGCCGATGAAAAGGAGGTTTGATTTACGTCGACGTGAACGGTCATCACGTCGACGGGACTTCGGCCCATCCGGAAGGGAGAATATCGGCAGGCCGAAAATCGGCTGCCTTGCGCAGACCCGTGCCATTCTCCGACGTCAGCGGCGCCATTAACGCCCCGCCGACTTTTCTCCCTTCGGAGACTTCGGCAACCGGCGGGGGCGGGATTCACGGCGGCCAACGGCCATTCTCCGACCCGCTGGGGGGTCGGAGAATGACGCCCCAGATGTATGGAAACACTGCCACTTTCATGTTCCCCTCAAAGCCACACACCATCATCACTTGCTGTACCTTCAGTGCAACAAATCCTGGAACTTGAGTGCACCAACATGGACTGCAACAGTTCAAAAAGGCAGCTCACCACAACCTTCTCAAGGGCAATTAGAGATGGGCAACAAAAATTCTGGCCTAGCCAGTAAAGCCCATGTTCTGTGAAATAGAAAAAGGACATCCCAACATTATTCGTTAGAAGGGTTTTAAGGTCCAGAGATCTTAATTGCTGATGTTCATCCGCCATTGGGAAAATGATGTTAAGCCTCCCGCCAAATTAAGTTTGCCTGTCCACGAAGAATGTGATGATTTTGCCGAAGGAGTGGCAACATTGAACATGGAGGTCAGGAAGGAAGCATTGGATGATTAACGGTTTAGTGGGAATAGGGTCAAAAGAGCAGGAGGCTCTTCAAGGGCCGCAGAAATGGCATCCTGATCTCTTGCTACACTGGAGAGTTCTGGCGAGCAGAGCTCCCCAGTGTACAAAACGGGACTATGTGTGGCCTCGGCTGTGTGTTCCCCACTGAGGCTCCTTATACAATGCGAGTTGCATTGTACAGCCATGTGTTTTTGTGGTCTCCAGAAAATATGTAGGCCTGGAGTCTGCCTCAGGTGGCATTGTTTTTCCCAGTGCAATTTGCCCAAAATCAACCAAAGCAGTGCGTTGGACTGTAGAAATTTAAGGACAAATTACATTCAGTGCAAATTGGACTTCCACAATCTTTTGTGCTGCTTTGTTTTAACATCACATGAGAAGCCAGCACTGCCCACAAAACTGTCCATCTCCGCAGGCTAAATGAATCACCACTAATTAGTATGTTCAATTGCAATCCTTTAAGGGACAAGGACAGTAATAGGCATCTTTTGATTTTTTTTTAAGTTACGGAGAACCTGACCCCAGTACACTATAATAAATAGCAAATGGTCCTGTTTGATTTTTTTAAAGTCATTTTCATTTATTTAGAATTAGTTTGCTCAGAGGTGGACCAGACACCAATTAAAAATGCTTATGATTTGTGATAAACCCTTTTCCGCTGCATTATCAAGTTGCACCAAGTTACAATTCTTCAGTATCGTAAGGAATATTTTTTAAAGCAACATTTAAAAAAAGAATCACACGCTAAACTCAATTGTTCTGGTTGTTGTTGATTTTGCATTTGATTTTATAATAAAACTGAGTTTGAGTGGAAACCTGAGGGGGAAGAAAACGCTTCTCAAAATGTGCTCAATTTACATAGGAACTGTCATAATATCCACTCATGTATATAATGAGATGCAGACAGGCAGTGATTGACACATAGGATGACCAGTAAGCATAGCCAATCACCAGCCAGGACGCTACCACTATAAAGCCAGAGGACACTAGGTTTCCCGCTCTCTCGGGACCCAGCTACTGAGACAGTCAGAGTCCACGAGCTAGCAAGCACAAACACCATGCGGTAGCTAGTCCGCGGGATTCTCCACTCCCACGCCGAAGTGGCCGCGCCGTCGTGAACACCATCGAGGTTCACGACGGCATGGAACGGCCCCGGTCCCGACCGATTCAGGCCCTGACAATGGGCCAGTATCGGGGCCGCGTCATCTACACGCGCCAGGTCTTGTCGCCCGCGTAAAAGTGGCGCTGCATAGATGATGCGGCCGGCACCGCATAACGGACGTCATCCGCGCATGCGCCGGTTGGCCGGCGCCAACCCGCGCATGTGTGGTTGCCGTCCTCTCAAAGACCGCCCCGCAAGAAGATGCGGACGGATCTTGCGGGGCCGCGGAAGGAAGGAGGTCGGCCCGAAGATTGGTGGGCACCGATCGCGTGTCACCCCACATTCCAGGTGAAGCCCGGTGCAGGAACCCCCCTCGCCCCCCCACAGGCCGCCCCCCCAGCGTTCACGCACCGCCCACGACTGTAGCGACCAGGTGTGGACGGCGCCGGGGGAACCCGCCGTTTTGGGCTGGCCACTCGGCCCATCCGGGCCTCAGAATAGCGGGAGTGCCGGAGAATCGCCATTTTCGGTGTCTCCGGCGATTCTCCGGCCTGCGGCCCACGAAACCCGACCAGGCCATTCCCGCCGCTTGGGAGAATCGCGGGAGGGCGTCGGACCGGCGTCCCCGGAAATTTTGGCGGCCCAGGCGATTCTCCTAACCGGCGTGGGAGTGGAGAATCGCGCCCAGTAAGTCTGGTCAGGCTACTACAAGGTCACTAGTCAGATCAGTATTGTGTCGACCCACAGCTGAATATGTACAGCAGTTCATCTAGTTGAATAAAACAGTGTTGGATCCTCTCCTGTGTTAGACGTCTGTTCCTAACTTCCCTGCATCGAGTGCAGTCCACATCGAACCAACCTGCCGAACACATCAGGAACAAAGGAATTAGGAACAGAAGTAGGCAATTCAACCCTAGAGCCTGCTCCGCCATTCAATCAAATCATGGCTGATCTCTTCCTGATCTCAAATCCACCTCCCTACCTGTTTCCTATATCCATTTAACCCTTTTTTAAAAATCAGAAATATATCTATCTCCTACGTGAAACCATTTAATGACTCAGACTCCTGACTCCATCGTACTATGGGGCAGCGAGTTCCACAAATTCACCACTCTCTGCGAGAAGTAGTTCCCCCTCATCCCAGTTCTAAGTCTACCACCTCTCAAAATCTATCTGTGACCTCTCATTCTAGATTTCCCCACAAAGAGTGAACTTTGATCAAATCCTCTTTCATCCTTCTAAACTCCAGTGAGTATAAGCCTAAACTGTTTAATCTCTCCTCATAAGCCAACCCTTGTACCACTGGCATCCATCTGATGAACCCCCTGTGAACTGCGACCACATTCTTCCTCAAATAAGGAGACCAAAACTTATTGCAGCCTAGGGCGTGAGGCATCATGTGGCCTCCTCTCGGTTAGTTCTGTAATTTTCTGCTCCCTCCTCTGGAAAGCAGTCTCTTTTCTTCAATTTTCTCATTCAGCGCACTTCTGGCAGTTTTTTAAAAAATCATTTATGGGATGAGGAGGGCTGTGACTAGTGCTTTTCCACAGGGATCAGTGCTGGGATCTTTGCTGTTTATAGTATATAAACGATTTGGAGGAAAATGTAACTGGTCTGATAGTAATTTTGCGGACGACACAAAGGTTGGTGGAATTGTGGATTGCGAAGAGGACTGTCACAGGATACAGCAGAATATCGATCGGTTAGAGACTTGGGCGGAGAGATGGCAGATGGAGTTTAATCCAGTCAAATGTGAGATAATGTATTTTGGAAAGTCTGATACAGTAAATGGCAGAATCTTTAAGAGTATCGACAGGCAGAGGGATCTGGGTGTACAGGTACACAGGTCAATGAAAATGGCAATGCAGGTGGAGAAGGTAGTCAAGAAGGCATACGGCATGCTTGCCTTCATCGGCTGGGTCATTGAGTATAAAAATTGGCAAGTTATACTGCAGATATATCAAACATTAGTTAGGCCACACTTGGAATATAGTGTTCAATTCTGGTCACCACATTACCAGAAGGATATGGAGGCTTTGGAGAGGGTACAGAAGAGGTTTACCAGGATGTTGCTTGGTATGGAGGGCATTAGCTATGAGTAGACGTTGGATAAACTTGGTTTGTTTTCAGTGGAATGATGGAGGTTGAGGGGAAACCTGCAAAATTATGAGGGGCATGGACAGAGTGGATAGTTGGAGACTTTTTCCCACGGTGGAAGTTAATTACTAGGGTATATAGGTTTAAGGTGCAAGGGACAAAGTTTAGAGGAGATATGCGAGGGACGTTTTTTTACACAGAGGGTAGTATGTGCCTGGAACTCGCTGCCGGAGGTGGTGGTGGATTTTGTTGTAAATTTTGATATGATAATTACGTTTAAGGGGCATCTTGACAAATACATGAATAGGATGGGAATAGATGGATACGGGCCCTGGAATTGTAGAAGGTTTTAGGTTAGACGGGCAACATGGTCAGCGTAGGTTTGGAGGGCCGAAGGGCATGTTCCTGTGCTGTACTTTTCTTTGTTCTTTGTTCTATGTGGGTGTCGATGGCTAGGCCATCTTCAATGCCCATACCTAGTTGCCCTTCAGAAGGTAGCAATGAGATGGAACAGCGATGTATTTTCAAGTCAGGATGGCATGTGACTTGGAGGAGAACCTCCAAGTGGTGGGGTTCCCAGGTACCTACTACTGCTCTTGTCCTTCTAGATAGTAGTGGCCGTGGGTTTAGAAGGTTCTGTCTGAGGAACCTTGGCGAGTTACTGCAGTGCATCTTGTAGATGGTACACACAGCTGCCAATGTTCGTCGGTGGTGGAGGGTTTGAGTGCTCGTGGAGGGGGTAGCAATCAAGCGAGCTGCTTTGTTCTGTTCAAAGCTGATGTCATTTCCTGTTGTCTCCTGACTGGCCCTGGAATGTCTCAGTTATATATGGGACCACCCACCTCATTATACCTTTTCCTGTTATTTCATTAAATTTTATGGCTTTCTATTGAAATAGTAGAATGCCTTTGGGTAGTTTCAGTGTCTGCTTCTTTGAGAGAAAAGAGGATCTGATACCAGTAATATTCAACGATTTGGTTCATTGTCCCAAATGCTTTATTGATGTACAGGTGTAAATATTATATGTTCTGTTGAATTCTCATTATGGCAGGGACCTATCAATGTGCTTTGGTTACAGGAACAGCTTTGCTCTATGTTTTTGTAGTATCTCCCAGTGCTTGGTACAAGTTCATCAAAAATAGTAATAACCTTACAGAAGTTACTACATACATATATATAAGGTACATATAAAATTAGTGCATAAAGATGATTGGTGTGTTAAAATTGAGGAAGCTGGATACTTCTTGGTAATAGAATTCAAGCGAATAACAGGGTAACAATAATTGATTACAGAACTTAACTCTAAGAGCACCAAAGATGGTGAAGGAAAGTGAGTGTTTCACAAGTTAAAAAGGACTAAACTAATTTTTGGGATTTAGGGCTAACTATTTAAAGCTTTGTTTGAAGTTTTGCTTCACACAATAGGCTTTTGAATCATAGCTGATGCAAATTGATAAGTATTATTTGCTTGGCTGGCTCTACACTTGAAACCAATCAACCTTGACTGACTTCACAGCACTTGCTCTGTAATTAGATTTTACATACAATGAGACTTTACATACTTGGGGCCATGTGGTGTTTCCCACTTGTCAAGTGAGGATGCGACCACAAAGAGCTGTACTTCCTGCTGTACATGATGTACTTGGGTCTTGCATTGTCTACAATTAAGCAAAACATAATTTTAGATTAATTATACTTTGATTACTTGATCATTACACAAAACTCAACTACAAACTAATTTTAAATGTTTATTAAACCTAAACTCTTGGATTGGATTGGTTTATTGTCAAGTGTACCGAGGTACAGTGAAAAGTACAATGTATGGGAGTTTAAGACACGCCCACACCCACTCTTTCCATCTGAGCAGATGACATTTCAAAGTGATGACCTCCCACATTCATTCCGGTGTTTCACTTTTATACTCGGCAAATATGTTTTTGGTAGGATTTTTCAAAGCTCCAATGGTCAACTTGTATGCCAAGACTTATGGTAATTTAAGAACCACAATTGCCGATTACTGCACGAAACACTTTTTTCCCAACTTCGATAACCTGTGTGTGCCAGGTTTATTTATAAGCTTTCCTGCTCAAACAGGAACCCAGCTAATTAATGAAAGGTGCTCTAATTCCGTATTGTTGTTATAAAGATTGTATTATTCTAAAGTTAGCTCAATATTCAAAAGTAATTATTACCTTAATGCAATTAAATATATTGGGTGCATATCAACTTTTTTAAGTAGCCATACAATTTTTACTGGCATATAGAATAAAAGAGCACATTGGATTGCCAAATGCAAGTGGAATTCTCTATTTAGCTTGTCTTAAAACTCTTCAAAATTAGCATTCAAATAATGATCTCTAGGCATTTCCATATCCCCCACCATTTCTTTGTTAGATCATCACCTATCCAATCTGCAGTAATTGATCAGAACATCACTCAGAAAATTAAGGATCCACGAGTCTGAATTCTCCAACTTCAAATATTTTCTCTACTTCCCAAAATCTGTTACTGCTAACGTTCAGCTGATGGTGGAAGCTTTTGTATGAATTTCAGTCAGGAGGAAGGCTCGGGGTCTAACAGTACAGCTGTTGAGCTATTGCTTACAATTTACTTTTTGTCACTCATAGTATGATCAGTGATTAAGAAGAAATTAAAGCTAACTGCTGTAAGGTTTTGGATGATCAGTTCAAGTCATTAAAATTACAATAATTATTCATGTGTCGCTCTAAAACAGTTATGGAAATGTAGAAAGTCCTGTTGAACATCATGGGCGACATTCTCCGGAAACGGCGCGATGTCCGCCGACTGGCGCCCAAAACGGCGCAAATCAGTCGGGCATCGCGCCGCCCCAAAGGTGCGGGCCAGGCCACCGTGGGGACACCCCCCAGGGCCAGATTGCACCGCGCCCCCCCCCCAGGACCCCGGAGCCCACCTGCGCCGCCTTGTCCCGCCGGTAAGGTAGGTGGTTTAATCTACGACGGCGGGACAGGCATTTTAGCGGCGGGACTTCGGCCCATCCAGGCCGGAGAATCGTGCGGGGGAGCCCGCCAACCGGTGCGGCGCGATTCCCGCCCCCGCCGAATATCCGGTGCCGGCGAGTTCGGCAGCCCCCGGCGATTCTCCGACCCGGCGGAGGGTCGGAGAATCTCGCCCCATTTTACAGAGGACGTAGCCCTCATAAACACTAATTAATCACTTTGTATATGTTTGTATAAATTAAAATAAGCCTTAGTTAAACACATTCTGGGTTTCAAAGTTGTATTTCGGTTTATTTAAGGTGGTGAACCATTTTCAGGAGGAGTTCAAGAATTGTTGGACTCCCTCAGGACTGATACTGTCTGTAATCCTGTGGGATGGAACTGAATGGTTTCTTGACTAAGGAAGAGAGTGAGTGGTTAACAACTTCATTGTGGAAATGAAAGAAAAGGAGGGGTAAATGATATTATGTTTTCCCTATTTTAAATATATTTTTAATTATTTTTTGTTTTGTTATTGATGGAATGCTCAGTGCATACAACAGACGATTTTCAATCCTAACTGATGATTTTCCTATCCACGTTAACACATTTAAATTTAAATAGTTAAAACAGATTACTTTTGTTGAGAGATTTGCACAGAACATCTATATATATTTTCAGTGTAACAGTTGAGGATTTCAATATCTACAAGCACTAAAAAAATCTATTTTCTGGCAGTATGAAGTTCATGGGTCACACCCACTTAAGATTTTCATGATTCCCAGAGCTGGGACTATGATTGATGCATTGGTGGGATTGATCTTTTTACCCCCAAACTATCCAGTGTATTAGAGGCACCATTAAAATTTGCATTCAGAGAGTTACATTTTAATAAATTCCTGATGTATATTTACATTGACATATTTGAAGTACAGAAGTCACACTTACTGCTTTGAATTTAATGGTATTCATAGCCAGTTACTGAATATTGAAACGTATCATTGAGAAAAGTATCTAAAGCCCAAAGTGAGCGAACGTTGGATGGAAAAATACCTGATGAGGCTGCAGGATGTGAAACTCACTGCATCCAGATGGGCACTGGTTAACCCCACCGGGGCGAGTAGATCCGAGCCTTTAAAATCGGAATCACCCCCCTATACAAGAACGAAGGACAGTTAGGGATGTTAGTGGGTTGAAGAGTTCAAGCAGCTCTTCAGATGATAAACAGTTGGTTGATTTTCTGGCTGCTTGAGACTGGATCTGTGCCTGGACAGGTATAGGCATGCACCAGGCTCATTTCATTTAGCTGCCCCCCTGCTGACCATATTAAATGTTGCTGGAAGGCATTGGCGGATGTGAATCCAACATACCTGACAGGACCGTCTCTCATAAATATTAAGAACTATGGGCTGAATTCTCCAATTTTGCGGTATGTGCCAACGCCAGCGTGGGAACCGTGCCATAAAATCGGCGCCGAACCCTCACCGATCCTGAGACTTGTGAGGGGTTAGCACCAGTGAAACACCCGGCTCAGACGCCAAAAACGTCTGGAGAATTGCCGGTATGTGGCCGTGCATGCGCATGGCGATGATCTGCAGCGGTCATGCCGTACTAATGGCGCTGACCGTGCATGGAACCCAACCTGCCAAATACTGCCCCCCTGGCCACCCTCTGCCACCACCAACCTGTCCCCCCAGCCCTTGCGGAAGCCCCCCCCCCCCCCCCCCCCCCCGGCTAGCTGCATGGCTCCCGGCCGACTGTGGTGGCACTGGACATGGTCCGCAGCCGCCACGCCGGGTTCGCGACCGCTCAGACTAGACGTACACCACGCGGTCCATCGGGGACGGAGCTTCGTGGGAGTACCTTCCAAAAATGCGCCAACACCGTTCCAATGACATGTGGCGCACGAAGCGATGATGCCATTTCGGAGGACGCTGAGAATAGAAAACCGGTGTCAAACCGCCGCCGACCCCGATTTGGGCATCGGAAGGGATTCTCCGCCCAATCGGCAATTACATATCGGCATCGGGGAACGGTGAATCCCACATCATGGGCGGGATTCTCCGCAATCGGCGCGATGTCCGCCGACCGGCGCCAAAAACGGCGCGAATCAGTCCGGCATCGCACCGCCCCAAAGGTGCGGAATTCTCCGCATCTTGGGGGGCTGTGCCCTCGCCTTGAGGGGCTAGGCCCGCGCGGGACTGATTTCCGCGCCGCCAGCTGGCGGGAAAGGCCTTTGGTGCCCCGCCAGCTCGCGTGGAAATGACTACGCCGGGCGACGCATGCGCGGGAGCGTCAGCGGGCGCTCACGGCATCCCCGCGCATGCGCAGTGGAGGGGGTCTCTTCCGCCTCCGCCATAGTGGAGACCGTGGCGAAGGCGGAAGGAAAAGAGTGCCCCCACGGCACAGGCCCGCCCGTGGATTGGTGGGCCCCGATCGCAGGCCAGGCCACCGTGGGGGCACTCCCCAGGGCCAGATCGCACCGCGCCCCCCCCCCCAGGACCCCGGAGCCCGCCCGCACCGCCTTGTCCCGCCGGTAAGAGAGGTGGTTTAATCCACGCCGGCGGGACAGGCATTCTAGCAGCGTGACTTCGGCCCATCCGGGCCGGAGAATCGCCGGGGGGGGGGCGCCAACCGGCGCGGCGCGATTCCCGCCCCCGCCGAATATCCGGTGCCGGAGAATTCGGCAACCGGCGGGGGCGGGATTCACGCCAGCCCCCGGCGATTCTCCGACCCGGCGGGCGGTCGGAGAATCCCGCCCCAGGTGTGCATTCATTTCATAGAGGAGCTGAACAACAGAAAAGGTTAAAGTTAATTTTAGTTAAATGAAATTGTGTTACAGCTACAGTGCCAACTGAATGAGGATTAATATGTAATATAATATTATCTTCCATAATCAAAGCATCAGGGGCGTCATTCTCCGACCCCCCAGCGGGTCGGAGAATGGCCGTTGGCCGCCGTGAATCCCGCCCCCGCCGGTTGCCGAAGTCTCCGAAGGGAGAAAAGTCGGCGGGGCGTTAATGGTGCCGCTGACGTCGGAGAATGGCACGGGTCTGCGCAAGGCAGCCGATTTTCAGCCTGCCGATATTCTCCCTTCCGGATGGGCCGTAGTCCCGTCGACGTGATGACCGTTCACGTCGACGTAAATCAAACCTCCTTTTCATCGGCGTGACCCTGTGCTCCAGGCTCACGCCGACCAGCGTGGAGGTAAGTGACGGCCTGGGGGGTTGGCCGCTGGGCAGGCGATGGCGTGGCCGCAGTCTGAATGTGTGGGGAGAGGTGTGTCTCGGGTTGTGTGTGTGTGTGTGCGGCGGGGGGGGGGTGGTGGTTAGAGTGGGCTGGGAGGGGGGTCCGTGCCGGGGAGGGGGATGGGGGGTCCGTGCCGGGGAGGGGGATGGGGGGTCTGTGCCGGGGAGGAGAATGGGAGGTTGGGGTCCATGCCGGCGAGGGGGATGGGGGGTCCGTGCTGGGGAGGGGGATGGGGGGTCCGTGCCGGGGAGGGGGATGGGGGGGCAAGTGAGTTGGTCCACCTGGCCAGGTGCTAGCCTCCAACAGTTGGACCCATGCGGTCCATGCCACCGGGCTGGGGGGAAGGAGAGGATATGGGCAATGATGACATGTCGTCGTTCCCCCCCTCCCCCACCAGGCCGTCATGTTTTCCGATCATCCAGCGATGTTGGCCGCCGTGGCGGCATCCGCTAATGTCCATGTTGCCCTGGATGAGGAGAAGGAGGAGCGTGCCAGAGAGGCGGCGCAGGCTGCCGCAGAGGGGCAGGCGGCAGCCGCCCAGGCTGGAGGGACACCTGACCGACAGGACGAGGAGGGGGAGGAGGACGTCGCGGCCCCACGGCAACGGAGGCACCCGAGGGCGCCCCGTGTGTACCGGCCCCGGCAGTCATACCAGGACCTCACGGACCGGGAATGCAGGAGGAGACTCCGGATGATGCGGGAAACCGTGGCACACATCTGCCACCTGCTGGCACACCTGTCACCGCGTGGCACTGGCGGGGGACACCCTCTCCCCGTGTCCGTCAAGGTTACGGTTGCCCTGAACTTTTATGCAACGGGGTCATTCCAGGCACCGAGTGGGGACCTGTCCGGCATATCGCAGACATCGGTGCATCGGTGCTTCCGGGCAGTGACAGATGCCCTATATGCATTGGTGCACCGCTACATCCGCTTCCCTGTGGACCGTGCCAGCCAAGATGCCCGGGCCGTGGGCTTCTCTGCCGTGGCCAGGTTCCCCATGGTCCAGGGCGCGATCGATGGGATGCACATCGCCGTGCGGCCACCTGCAGATAACAGGGCCGTGTTCACCAATAGGAAGGGGACCTATTCGATGAACATACAGGTGGTCTGCGACCACCGCATGATGATCCTGCACGTCTGCGCCCGTTACCCAGGCAGTGTACACGACTCATACGTGTTGTCGCGGTCATCCATCCCCGGCATGTACGAGGGACGCCATCCCCGGCTGAGGGGCTGGTTGCTGGGCAACAGGGGCTACCCATTGCGATCGTGGCTGATGACGCCTGTACGGAGGCCACGCAATGAGGCGAAGAACCGCTACAATGATGCCCATGTAGCGACAAGGGGAGTGATAGAGAGGTGCTTTGGCGTGCTGAAGATGCGTTTCAGGTGCCTGGACCTCTCTGGGGGCGCCCTCCAGTATCGGTCAGATAGGGTCGGCCGCATCATTGTGGTGTGCTGCGTCCTGCACAACATAGCCCAACAGAGGGGCGATGTGCCGCAGGCAGAGGAGGGCGGAGTGGAGGAGCAGCAGGAAGAGGCGCAGTCCTCCCCAGATGAGGGGGATGGGGGCAATGGTCAGGGCAGACGGGCTAGACACAGGCGGGTGGCTGTCCACCGTTACCGGCTGGCCCAGCGGGCACGGGACAGACTGATAGCCGCCCGCTTCACTGTCTAGATGGGCGTGGGAATCGGGTAGTATGGCCACAGACCGCACACCATGGCAACAGCCGACCACCCACACCCCTCACCCATCCACCCACCCAGCACCCTCACCCCCCTCCCCAACCCCACCCACCCCACCCGCATGCACAACACCCGCCCCCCCCATTGCCGATCCACCTGCGGCACAACAGCCAGGCTCACACAGTTGCGGGTGGACGCGTGTCTATTGCAGGCCATGGAGGATGATGACAACCCGCCCTGCGGTGAGCTCCTGGCTCCACATCGTTGGACTATGTCTGACCCATGGCCACAGTACCACCATCCACCCGGACCATCCCTGCATGCGGCTGTGACACTGCAGCGCACGGTCCCGCCCTCTGCCCGGGGGGATGTTGATGGCCGCCCAGGGGAAAGGGGGCAGACTCACCTGGGGCTGAGGTAAGACCACCCCTCACACACACACTTGCGCTCAACGTACATGACACACCCGCACGCTTTGGACAGAGCACAAAGGTAGGTGTAACATTGACTTTAATAACCAAACGAGTTCATGCACGTGCCCTAGCCCCTAAAACTCATCTGTGCCCTGCACCCATGCCAACTTACTCAGTGTCTAATTGTTTGGCCTTACGGGCCCTTTGACTATGTCTACGTGGTTCCCCAGACGGTACAGCAGAACTGGAGGTGGACTCCTGTGATTCCTGCCCTCTGACACTGGATCCCTTTGGCGGCCGTTTCCTGGGGCGTCCTGGCCTAGATGGGCCAGGCTGCGGCCCGGACGACTGGGATGGCGAGCTGCCAGCCTGTCCTGCCCGTTGCCCACCCGATGCACCTGGGATGGAAGGGGGGAGTCCGAGGTGTCGCGGTGTTCCGGGACCTCCACTACAGGGGGAGCCGGGACGGACCACACCACCTCCTCCTCCCTCGGGGTGCCCGATGGCCCCCAGGTCTCTACATGGGTGGGGGATGCGAACGGATTGGCCATCCGACGCCCCCCCCCGACATCTGGCGCTGCCTGTCCTGGAGGCCCGTGCTGGTATCGACAGGGGTCTGCAGGTTTGCAGCCATGGAGCCCAGGGGGTTGGCAAACCCTGTCTGTGACAGTGCGATGCCGGATCGCACATGGCCACTGGCGCCGATGCCCTCAGCGATGGCCTGCAGAGACTGGGCCATGGCCTGCTGAGACTGGGCTATGGCCTGCTGAGACTGGGCCAT
Organism: Scyliorhinus torazame; assembly: GCF_047496885.1. Classification (NCBI taxonomy): domain Eukaryota; kingdom Metazoa; phylum Chordata; class Chondrichthyes; order Carcharhiniformes; family Scyliorhinidae; genus Scyliorhinus; species Scyliorhinus torazame. Next base: position 119,427,927 of record NC_092709.1, read on the forward strand.
GGTCTGCAGAGACTGGGCTATGGACTGCTGAGACTGGGCCATGGCGTTGAGCGCCTCTGCGATCTGGCGCTGACACTGGCTCATGGCCTCCTGTGAGAGGGCAGCCATGTCCTGGGCCACAGACGCCGCCTGCACTGAAAGCCCCAGGCCTCGCAAACCGTTCCCCATGTCTGACACCGTCGCACCCATTGCCTCCACCGCGGACGCCACCCGTGCGGTGTCGGCCTGGGTGGCACGCATGACCGGCACCACTTCCATCTCCTGGACGCGGGTGGACTTCTCCACCTGCGACTGCAGCCGCCGCAAGCCGGCCGTCACCCTCTTCGCTCGTCTCCGAGTCGGTGGTTGCATCGGATCTATGGGTGGGTGTGGTAACTCCAGGAACCCGGGATCCATCTGGGCGGCAGATGTTCGCTTGGGCTGGGCTGCCCTCCGACCGCCCGGCCCCTCTGCTGCTCCTACCTCCACCTGCTGTATCGGGACGGCTGTGTTGTGCACACCAGTGAGTGTAGCAGACGCCTCATCACTAAAGTGCCCAACCGAGGTGAGTGTTTCTGCGATGGTGGAGGGTGTTGGTGACAGCAGTGGTGTTGTGTCGTGCTCTTCGTCCCACTCTGAGTCCATGGCACTTTGGGGTGGGGGTTCGTCTCCACCCATCCACTCTGAGTCACTGTCCGGTATTTCGTCTTCCTGGGTAGTGCTGTCCCGGGTAGGGGTGTCCTGGGCAGTACTGTCCCGGGTAGGGGTGTCCTGGGTAGTGGTGTCCTGGCTCGGATGTGACGGGGGCCTGTGGCTGCCCCCCTCGTCGCTGGGTGGCACATGCCTGCCTCGTCGCTCCCGCACGTGACGGGGGTGTCGTCTCCCTGTTGCTCCAGGTCTCTCCGTCTCCCGTGGTGTGCGAGGGGCATCCTGCGGGCATCGCATGCCGGAGGATCCGGGTCTCTCCGTCTCCCGTGGCCTCCGAGGGGCATCCTGCGGGCATCGCATGCCGGAGGGTCCGGGTCTCTCCGTCTCCCGTGGTGTGCCAGGGGCATCCTGCGGGCATCGCATGCCGGACGGTCCGGGTCTCTCCGTCTCCCGTAGCCTCCGAGGGGCATCCTGCGGGCGGTCTGCATCTGCGGGGATGGGTGCCTCGACGTTTGCCCCTGCGATACACAATGAAGCATGCATGGTTAGACACGCAGGCAGTGATCAGGTGATATGGGGGAGGGGGTATATGGGAGAGGGGATATGGGGAGGGGGATATGGGGGGGTTATGGGGATATGGGGAGGGGGGATATGGGGGAGGGGGGATATGGGGGAGGGGGGCATATGGGGGAGGGGGGATATGGGGAGGGGGATATGGGGGATATCATAGATTATCATAGAATTTACAGTGCAGAAGGAGGCCATTCGGCCCATCGAGTCTGCACCGGCTCTTGGAAAGAGCACCCTACCCAAGGTCAACACCGCCACCCTATCCCCATAACCCAGTAACCCCACCCAACACTAAGGGCAATTTTGGACACTGAGGGCAATTTATCATGGCCAATCCACCTAACCTGCACATCTTTGGACTGTGGGGGAAACCGGAGCACCCGGAGGAAACCCACGCACACACGGGGAGGATGTGCAGACTCCGCACAGACAGTGACCCAAGCCGGAATCGAACCTGGGACCCTGGAGCTGTGAAGCAATTGTGCTATCCACAAAGCTACCGTGCTGCCCCCCCCCTCCTCCATATCCCCCCTCCCCCATATCCCCCCTCCCCCATATCCCACATAACCCCCCCCATATCCCCCCTCCCCCATATCCCCCCTCCCCATATCCCCCCCATATCCCCCTCCCCCATTTCCCCCATATCCCCCTCCCCATATCCCCCCTCCCCCATATCCCCCCTTCCCCATATCCCCCATATCCCCCATAACCCCCCCATATCAGGAGGGGGATATGGAGGAGGGGGGATATGGGGGAGGGGGGATATGGGGGATATGGGTGAGGGGGGATATGGGGAGGGGGGATATGGGGGAGGGGGGATTTGGGGGGGATATGGGGGAGGGGGGATATGGGGAGGGGAGATATGGGGAGGGGGGATATGGGGGGGTTATGGGGGATATGGGGGGTGGGGGGATATTGGAAAGGGGGGATATGGGGGGGAATATTGGGAAGGAGGGATAGGGGGATATGGGGGAGGGGGGGATATGGGGAGGGGGGATATGGGGAGGGGGAGATGGGGGGGTTATGGGGGATATGGGGGAGGGGGGATATGGGGGAGGGGGGGATATGGGGAGGCTCACCCTGCCTGCTCTGACGAGGTCGTTCACTTTCTTGTGGCACTGGGTGCCAGTCCGTGGTGTCAGGGCCGCAGCGGTGACGACCTCTGCCACCTCCCTCCACAGACGCCGGCTGTGGCGTGGGGCACCTCTGCGGCCGTGCCCGGGATACAGGGCGTCCCTCCTCTGCTCTACTGCGTCCAGGAGCGCCTCCACATCCCGTGACTCGAACCTCGGGGCTGAGCGGTGGCCAGCAATCCAGTCGGGTGTTCAGGTCGGGTGTTCCGGTCGGGTGGGGGGGTGCAGCGCGGCCTTATGAGCCGTCACGCCGCGCGGCGTGTATGACGCTGCACGGCGTGAACCACGTGCGCAAGCGCGGATCCCGTCACGTCGCTGCTAGCCCATTTTGGGCCGGAGACGTTCGACCCATTTTTCCGACATGACGCAAGTCGGATTTGCGCCGTTTTTTGCACCGATCGGCGGACTTTGCGCCGATAACGGAGAATTTCGCCCCATATGATTATTTTAATGCTATCCTTGAAATGATAGAGGCTTATATTTAGAGATGCAAAGTGCATGGCCCCATCATATTTGACACATGTGGTAGTCTGTGCAGAGGTATTACGGTACCTGGTAATGCTGGAACACCATTGGTAGATATTGTATGTTTCCTATTGGTCAAGCTGTATGGCAGCTCCGCTCTGCAAGGCGGGGTATAAGAGCCCGTGCCGCCCCAGCAGCTTTCTTTCTGTACCTGAGCTGCTGGGGGAAACATCTAGCTTATTCAAGCCTTCAGTTGGACTACAACCTCGCTTTAGTGGTCATTGATCGTGCATCAACACATTTAAATAGTTAAAACAGATTACTTTTGTTGATAGATTTATACAGTACAGAGTAGAGTTCTAGATATTTTTAGTGCAGCAGTTTGAGGTACAAAATGCAAAGAACAATACAGCACAGGAACATGCCCTTCGGCCCTCAAATGCCTGTACCGGTCATGATACCAACCTTTGCCAAAAACCCTCAGCACTTCCTTGTGCCGTATCCCTCTATACCCATCCTATCCACATGTTTATCAAGATGCCTTTTGAACGCCGTTAATGTATCTGCTTCCACAACCTCCCCTGGCAATGCGGTCCAGGCACTCACCACCCTCTGAGTAAAAAAACCTGCCTCGCACATCTCCTCTAAATTTTGCCCCACGGAACTTAAATCTATGCCCCCTGGTGACTGACCCTCTACCTGGGAAACAGTGTTTGCCCATCCACTCCATCCATGCCCCTCATAATCTTGTAGACCTCTATCAGGTCACCCCTCAACCTCCCTCTTTCTAATGAAAACAGTCCAAGTCTATTCAGCCTCTCCACATAGCTAACACCCTCCAGACCAGGCATCATCCTTGGTAAACCTCCTCTGCACCCTCTCAAAAGCCTCCACATCCTTCTGGAAGTGTGGTGACCAGAATTGTGCGCAATATTCTAAGTGCGGCCCCACCAAGGATCTTTACAACTGTCTCATGACCTGCCAACTTTAATACTTGATGCCCCGTCCAATGAAGGCAAGCATTCCGTATGCTTTCTTGACTACCTTATCCACTTGTGTTGCCACCTTCAAACATTTGTGGAACTGCACGCCCAGATGTCTCTGACTTTCTATATCCCTAAGAGTTTTATCATTTACGGTATATTTCCCCTCTATGTTAGACCTACCAGAATGCATTACCTCACATTTGTCGGGATTAAACTCCATTTTCCATTTCTCTTCCCAAGTCTCCAACCTATCTATGTCCTGCTGTATCTTCTGACAATTCTTAACACTATATGCCACTCCACCAGCCTTTGTGTCATCCGCGAACTGACTAATCAAACCGGCTACATTTTCCTCCAAATCGTTTATGGACACCACAAACAACAGAGGCCCAAGCACAGATCTCTGTGGAGCACCACTAGTCACAACCTTCCATTCAGAAAAACACGCTTCTACTGCTACCCTTTGCCTTCTGTGACCGAGCCTGTTCTGTATCCAACTTACCACCTCATCTCTGATCCCGTGTGACGTCACTTTTTGTACTAGTCGGCCATGAGGCACCTTACTGCAGTCCATGTAAACAACATCCACCGCCCTCCCCTCATCACTCATCTTTGTTACCTCGTCAAAAACGCGAGCAAGTTAGTAAGGCACGACCTCCTCTTCACAAAACCATGCTGTCTATCGCTGATGAGTCCATTTGTTTCCAAATGGGTATAAATCCTGTCCCTGAGAATTCTCTCCAATAATTTACCTACGACCGAAGTGAGGCTCACCAGCCTATCGTTTCCAGGATTATCCCTGCTACCTTTCTTCAACAGCGGTACCACATTAGCTATTCCCCAGTCCTCTGGTACCTCTCCTGTAGCCAATGAGGATACAAAGATGTCAGTCAAGGCCCCAGCAACTTCATCCCTTGCTTCCCTCAGTATTCTAGGATAAATCCCATCCGGCCCAGGAGACTTATCTACCTCAATATCTTTTAAAAGACCTAATAACTCCTCCTTTTCAATGTTAAGATGACGCAGACTGTCCACACACCCTACCCAAGACTCATCTTCCACAGAGCCCCTTTCTTTAGTGAACACTGATGCAAAGTATTCATTTAGTACATCGCCCATTTCCTCTGACTCAACACATAGATTCCCCCCACTGTCCTTAAGTGGTCCAATCCTTTCCCTGGACACCCTCTTGCTTTTTACATATGAATAAAAAGCTTTGGGATTCACCTTAATCCTACTTGCCAAGTAGGACCCCTCCTAGCCCCCCTAATTTCCCGCTTCGGTACCTTTGTACTGTTTTTATACTCCTCAAGGATTTCGACTGATGCTAATTATTTACACCATTCTCACCTTAGAACACAATATTCAAAAATATATTTTCCTGACCCTGTTTCTGAGCAATGTTCAGAAGCCATTTGTTTTTCCGATACAAATGCTTTCTTTAGGGCTGATGATCCTCTCCATAATGCTCTACCATAGACAAAAATAATTCTTGTATCATTTGTTCATGTAACCTCATACTGGAAAAGGTCAAATAATAGAAATAATATTGTGTTATATTATTAACAAGATAATACATTGATGTGAAATTCCTTTGTCTGCTTTTCTAAAATGTTAACCCATTTGTTTTATTGCAATCATTGTTAAAATGTGTGTACTGACTAGTGAAGGTGGACTTACTGTCGGCAAGAGAACCACTGGCAGATTTCTCAACTAGTACATCAAGAAAAGTAAGTTCACTTGATTGCTTCATTCTGGGGAATCTGGTCAGTTATTATTATTAAGTATACTTGTTGGGATTCTCACAGTTCCTCACATCATAAGATTGGTCTTATTAGCAGCCGAGTAAATAAGGCCTGAGACAATATTTGCTCACCATGCAAGCTCGATGCTGAAATAGGGCGCATCAAAGCCATCCTGTGTGTTAATGACTAGCCCGACAAGATCATTAAATGCTGTATATCACACAAACTCATGAACGGGCCTCAGGCTGTCACTTTCAGCCCTGAAAGGTGCCCAGCCTACCTCATATTATCTGAGAAGGGTAAGGTATCTCAACACTTTGAGCAATGAAATGAAAAAATGAAAATCGTTTATTGTCACAAGTAGGCTTCAAATGAAGTTACTGTGAACAGCCCCTAGTCGCCACATTCCTGCGCCTGTTCGGGGAGGCTGGTACGGGAATTGAACCGTGCTGCTGGCCTGCCTTGGTCTGCTTTAAAAGCCAGCGATTTAGCCTAGTGTGCTAAACCAGCCCCTTCAACAAGTGAATCTAGCTGTTTATGCTGCTTCTTTACAGTAGCAACACAAGTGGTATTTGCCACTAAAAGGATGCTGCCATCAAACCATAAAACTGTTCTGCCTGTCACATAAATGAGTATTGGGGTGTATGAGTTTCAGTGCCAGTGTGGTACCAGGTATGTGGGCCATACATCCCAAGAACTAGCAGAATTAAGGAGCAGATGGAATTTAGCACAGAGAAGTATGAGGTCATGCATTTAGGGAGGTCAAACAGATATAGAATATACTAAGAGGGGTAGATGAAGTGAGATCTTGGCATACACAGGTTCCCAAAGGCAGCAGTTCAAGTAGACAAGGTTGCTAAGAAAGCATATGGAATTCTCTCCTTCATTGGCAGGGGTATGGAATATAAAAGTAAGATAATGTTGGAATTGTATAAAACACTTTTGAGGCCGCAACTGGAATATTGTGTGCAGTTCTGGTCACCACATTACCGGAAGGACGTAATTGCTCTGGAGAGAGTGCAGAGGAGGTTTACAAGCTGTTGCCAGGGCCAGAAACGTGTGGCTGTGAGAAGAGATTGGATAGGTTGGAGTTATTTTCATCGGAACAAAGATACTGAGGGGTGGCTTAATTAAGATGTACAAAATTATGAACGAAGAGACAGGGTGAACAGGACAAAATTGTTTCCCTTGGTGGAGAATTCGAGAACCAGGGTACATAGATTCAAGATAAGTGGCAGAAGGTGTAGAGGGGACATGAGAAAGAACTTTTTTACCCAGAGGGTAGTGGGAGTCTGGAATTCACTGCCTGAATTGGTGGTGGAGGCTCTTTTAAAAAGTACCCAGATCTGCACCTTAAGTGCTCTAAGCTACAGGGCAAGTGGTACAGGAAGGTTGATTAGAAAGTGCACTTGGGTGTCCTTGGGCTGGCATGGACAAGATGGGCTGAATGGCCTCCATCTGTGCTGTAACTTTTCTCTGATTCTATTCTATGATTCTAATTGTATGATCTAACAGCATCTCCCAGCTGTTGTTCACAACAGACAAGGCACAAACTATACTCAATCAGCCCGTGCTTTCAAAATTCAGTGTCCAACATTAGATGTGATTCACAATTGTAAAACATTTGCTGAATAATCCTCAGTGTGCTAAACATTACATTGACAACCATTTTAAGATTGTAATTTGAGCTTGCAGTGTATAATGGAAACTATATATATTAATACTCAGGGCCCTGTTCTTTGCAGACAGGAAGAAAATGCACACACATTGTGCCTGCTTCAGTTGAACAAAATAAATTAACAGCCATTTGCTGGTTCATTTGTTGGTTCATTTGGCAGTTAACTGTCAGTAACTGGTACATTCTCCATGGCATCACCTCGATCAATCAGACTCCACTTGCCAACCAATCAGCACTCTTTTCTCAGACAGAATAAAGTTGTTGTTTCCACAGTATTATTACAATTGTCCTAATGAGTGCAAGATATCGCTGCTGGAATATTGGATCTTGCTTTGCATTGTAAAATGATTCTGCACATTCTGAATGATGGGAAGAAATTTTTGAAATTAGTCAAGCTTCTTAAAAATTGACATCAGAGTGGAATAAACTGGAGACTCAGGATAGTGGTATGCATAATATTGCACAGAGAGAACAGGTACAGTGCATAATATGTATTCATAAGAATGCTGAATGACCTTTGTAGCTTTCAAAATACTGTATTCTGCTTTCATGTTTTGTAATTTTTAATTCCCAATATGAATCAGAATTTCTGGGTTATGGGAGGCTGTTAACATTGTTATTTTACTTCTAGGACACAGTTTCAGTGAAAGCTTGGAAATGTCATCTTCCCTGTTGGTTGTAAGGATTTTGAATTAAATTAGCTTTGACTGTCTTGGTCCTAATAAGCATGGTATTCAGAAGAAAATTGCCTGTAATTCAGCACAACCAGTACTGAATTGTCAGCCTCATATTCAATGACTGGTGTGTCGAGTAAATGTTCCAGTTATGCAGTCAGAGGTGGTCGTATGAGGTCACTGTTAAGATGTATGATGGTAAAAAGAATGCTGAGACCTTTATTGTTGATTCAGTTTATATGAACTAGTCCTGGCAGGATGCTCTGCGGAAACTTGCATTCATACAGTGTCTTTAACATAGAAAAATGTCTCAAGGTACTTCACAGTGGAGAAATCTTAGGGGAAGTGAGTGAAAGTTGACCAAAGAGGTATGCTTTCAGAAGTCTTTTAAGAGCAGCAAAAAGAGTTTGAGAAGAGAGTTAAAAAAAAAAGGAAATGTTCTAATCACCAGCATGCAACTTCAATAAATAAATGGGTCTTTTTATGATTGGCAGGCAGTGGCTAGTAGGTTACCGCAGCGTTCTGTGTTAGGACCCCAACTGTTCACATGAGTTATTAATGATTTGAACAAGTGAACTAAATGGATTAATTCCAAATTTACAGATGATACAAAATTAGTTGGCCCGGCTGTGCCAGGTTGTGAAGGCATAGCAGACCACCACAAAGCAGATGACCCTTTGCAGGGTGTATTGCAGTTTACCAGCAGAGCGGTTAAGGCATCGTAACTGTTTTTTGAGCCGTCCGATGCACTGCACATGGGCCTCATTTTATGGTCCCTGCATCCGTCACTAACTGGCGTCAATAGCCAGGTCCCTTATTCCGAAGAGCTAACTGGCCATTCTGGAATGGTCTTCGAAGAGGCCACGGATCTCATTCTGACACAGGACGGAGCTGTCGTGCACACTCCCTGGGAAGCGTGCACACACGTGCATGATCCAGAGGTGGGGGTCGCAAATGAGTTGAATATTCAGGGAGTGGAAACCCTTCCAGTTGATGAAGGGCACTCCCAGACACCCCCTTGCATGCATGGCGACAGGCGTGCCATCTGTTACCACCTAGAGCTGGGGCATCCTTTTGATAGCGGAGAATGCTGCTGCCCAGGCATCTTGTTGGGTCTGATCCAGGTCTAAGTTTATATAGTTAGCGGTATCTGTTATTTCATGGATGCACTTGTGTGCTATAGCTTGTGAAATGCCGCACAAGTTCTCCCTCACCCTGAAACGACCCTTTGGTGTAAAAATTCATGGTTGCTATGACAGCAACTAGGCACGGGTATCCTCCTTTGCATGGTGTGAAGTCCACAAAGACATAGCACAGGTGCCGCACCAACCCTTGTTGAGGTGGAAACTCCTGCAGCACATGCTGTCTGTCATCTGTTCGAAGGACCAGCAGCGCCTATACCCATTGGGCTGTCACTGGCTTCCCCCTCTGGGTTCTTCCCTGGCCTGATGGGCGACCGGGTCCTCAAGTTATGGGGCGGGGTCCTGCACATGATCCACCGCCTCTAGCCTCTGTCGATGCTGCTGTTGCTGCCTTTTCTACCTAGTCGCCTGGCCTGTCACCAGCACCACGAGGGCAGTCTCTGCAGGATCCAATAGAACATCCATTTTGTGTAATATCTGTAAGGAATTGGAGAGGGTAAGAAACTATGAACAAGCGATGGCCTCCACACCAAGACCCTCCAGGATCGAAGATGGTTACTCAATACCTCGGATCCCCACAGCAGCCATTCACTAGCTTCATGTTCTTAAAAAGGTGCATTAATTGGCGCCAGCGAGACCGCTTGCTGGGGAGGCGGTTAGATCACTGGAAGCTATTAGATAAAGGTTTGTTCCTGTTAATGGAGATTGGCTTTAATTGGTGATTATTGGTTTCTTGCCACGCCGCAATGGGGATTTGGTTCTTGCCAGCGGGGCCAGGCCGGTTAGATCGTAAACCAATTGGCACCCGTCGCGTTTCCTGATTTTGGCCTCTGCAGCAATCTAACGGCCACATAGCGCTCTCATCAAGCGTGATGCAGACGTTAAATCGTGCCTTATATTTTGAACTTTACTCAAGTCACAACACAATTCAAATCCTTGAATTTCCCATTAAGTATTTTTAATCTGTAGCCAACTATTGGTGTTATATTTTCTTTAATTCCACAAAGAACATAGAACCTAGAACATTACAGTGCAGTATAGGCCCTTCGGCCCTCGATGATGCGCCGACCTGTAAAACCACTCTAAAGCCCATCTACACTATTCCCTTATCGTCCATATGTCTATCCAATGACCATTTGAATACCCTTAGTGTTGGCGAGTCCACTACTGTTGCAGGCAGGGCATTTCACGCCTTACTACTCTCTGAGTAAATAACCTACCTCTGACATCTGTCTTACATCTATCTCCCCTCAATTTAAAGCTATGTCCCCTTGTGCTAGACATCACCATCCGAGGAAAAAGGCTCTCACTGTCCACCCTATCCAATCCTCTGATCATCTTGTATGCTTCAATTAAGTCACCTCTTAACCTTCTTCTCTCTAAAACGAAAACAGCCTCAAGTCCCTCAGCCTTTCCTCATAAGATCTTCCCTCCATACCAGGCAACATTCTGGTAAATCTCCTCTGCACCCTTTCCAATGCTTCCACATCTTTCCTATAATGCGGCGACCAGAATTGCACGCAATACTCCAAATGCGGCCGCACCAGAGTTTTGTACAGCTGCAACATGACCTCATGGCTCTGAAACTCAATCCCTCTACCAATAAAAGCTAACACACCGTACGCCTTCTTAACAACCCTCTCAACCTGGGTGGCAACTTTCAGGGATCTATGTATATGGACACCGAGATCTCTCTGCTCATCTACACTGCCAAGAATCTTACCATTAGCCCAGTACTCTGTCTTCCTGTTATTCCTTCCAAAATGAATCACCTCACACATTTCTGCATTAAACTCCATTTGCCACCTCTCAGCCCAGTGCTGCAGCTTATCTATGTCCCTCTGTAACTTGTAACATCCTTCCGCACTGTCCACAACTCCACCGACTTTAGTGTCATCTGCAAATTTACTCACCCATCCTTCTAGGCTCTCCTCCAGGTCATTTATAAAAATGACAAACAGAAATGACAAAGAGAAAAGTTATGGAGGTGCCCACACAGGTTTATTAAGGGTGCTCATACAACCATAGACACAAACAGTCTGCTGCATCACTACACGTCACTTGACGCATAACCAGCATAACTCCCAGCTGAAACTCTCTCTCTATAGTTGAATACTTGCTTTTTCAAGATTTTCTCCCTCCAAGCATTTTGTTGTTGTTTGACAATCTCTGAAGTATCAAGTGGAGTTAACAAATGATGCTGCGTTCATAGTTCTGTGTTGAACAATTGTCAGTGATCTTTGCATGGCAGCATGTGTAGTAATCTGGTAAGATATTAGACATTCTTGGTAATGTTACCTGGTCCTTCGATGCTTTGATAGAATGCTTTAATGATTTCAAAGAAAAATTGGCAAATTCATTTGTTGCTGGATGATACGAAGCTGACTTGATATGGTGCATGCCATTTTTTTTCAAGTAGTCCTCAAACCACCTTGAAATGCACAATGTATCATCACTGACAATCTGCTCTGGTGATGCAAATGTTGTGACTATCTCATCTAAATTTCTCAATTGTCTACTCAGTTGTCGTTGACTTCATTATCACAAGTTCTGGTGATTTTGAGAACATGTGTCCCTGCAGTGGACCAGCATAATCGATGTGTATTCTCTGTCATGACTGAGTTGGCCATTCCCATGGATGTAATGGTTGCAATGGTGAAGTGTTCCTTAGTTTTGCGCAAGACTGGCATTGCTCAACTCTCTCTTCAATTTGACATCTAATCCTGGCCACCAAAAATAATTCATTCATCCTCACCACACCAGGATGCCCCTCATGCAGTTGGTCAAGGGCTGTACTATGCAAGCACGGAGGAATAATCACACGGATTACCCTCAATAAAACTCCATTTTGCTCTGTTAAATCAAGTCTTCATGTGATGGAGGGCTTGAGGTCTGGATATTTCTTATAGCAGTCCTTTTTGGACCAAATCCATCACCTTCTCCATCACTGGATCGGTTCTTTGAACTTGAGATGAAGTCACAGGTACATTATCCATGAGCGAGAAATATGAAATATTGACAAAATGTTCCTCGGGGCCATGCTTAACTTGTTACAGAAATCCTGATAAAGAATTGGCATTTGTATACTGCTCTGACTTGTGAGATTGGATATCGTAAGTGTGTGCCAATAATATTAATGGCCGTCTTTGCAATCTACTAACTGCCAAGGAAAATATTATACAGTCCAAAGATTGCAGTCAAGGGTAAATAATCCATCAAAATGATGAGTAAAATGACGTCCAGAAAGGTAATGGTGGAACCTTCTTATACCGAAAATGATGCTCAAAGCTTCTTTTTCTCACAGAACGCAATTCATTTCTGTGCTCGTAAGAGTGCGTGAAGCAAATGCTATCAATTGTTCGTCTCCTGAAGGCATAATGTATGAGATGACTGCTCCAGCCCCATTGGGTAAGGCATCATACGAAAGTTGCAACTTCATCTTGGGATTACAATGAATCAACAGCCCTCAGTTCAGTAAAGCTTCTTTCACTTCAGTGTATGCATTCTCACAGTCTTCTGACCAGCGCCATGCCTGTTTAGCACAAAGCAAAATGAGTAAAGGTTTTAAATCATGTTGCTAAATTCTTATTTGTGCCCCATTTTGAGGACGTGATGCTTCTAAGATTTCTGACATTCTCTTCGGCTCCTTGTGTAAGTCATCTTGATGATGATATGACCAAGATAAATTATGGATCATTTTTAAAAATCACACTTTGCCTTTTTGATTCTCAGTTTGTAGCTCTGCAGCAAAATTCTCCCAATAAATTACTGGAAAGAGAAGACCAGTCAGTTGGGTTTAAACTCAGCCAGATCTTTGATCTGTAAGCCATTCCTTAATTTCTCTTTGATATTGATTTTGATAGGCTGTGATTGACAGCTTCCACACACACATGCAGCTGTCAGCATTGTTCCATTCATCTTCCTTAACTTTGAAGTGATCAGCTGTGAAACTAACAAGAATGTTTATAAACATCAAGCTTTGATTGATAGCTCCTGGACCACATCAAAGAGAGTTAAGTGCTTTCCATTCATCTCCCTTCACGGTTTTGGGTTGGATTGGATTGGATTTGTTTATTGTCCCGTGTACCGAGGTACAGTGAAAAGTATTTTTCTGCGAGGAGCTCAACAGATCATTCAGTACATGAAAAGAAAAGGAAATAAAAGAAAATACTTAATAGGACAACACAAGTTACACAATGTAACTACATAAGCACCAGCATCGGATGAAGCATACAGGGGTGTAGTGTTAATGAGGTCAGTCCATAAGAGGGTCGTTTAAGAGTCGGGTAACAGCGGGGAACAAGCTGTTTTTGAGTCTGTTCGTGCGTATTCTCAGATTTTTGTATCTCCTGTACAATGGAAGGAGTTGGAAGAGTGAGTAAGCTGGGTGGGAGGGATCTTTGATTATGCTGACCGCTTTCTCCAGGCAGTGGGAGGTGTAGATGGAGTCAATGGATGTGAGGCATGTTTGTGTGATGGACTGGACAGTGTTCACGACTCTCTGAAGTTTCTTGCGGTCCTGGGCCACGCTGTGATGCAGCCAGATAGGATGCTTTCTATGGTGCATCTGTAAAAGTAAGAATTAATATGGACATGCCGAATTTCCTTAGTTTCCTGCGGAAGAATAGGCGCTGTTGTGCTTGCTTGGTGGTAGCGTCGGCGTGGGTGGACCAGGACAGATTTTTGGTGCTGTGTACCCCTAGGAATTTGAAACTGCTAACCACCTCCACCTCGGCCCCGTTGATGCTGACAGGGGTGTGTACGATACTTTGATTCCTGAAGTCAATGACCAGCTCTTTAGTTTTGCTGGCATTGAGGGAGAGATTGTTGTCGCTGCACCACTCCACTAGGTTCGCTATCTCCCTCCTGTATTCGGACTCGTCGTTATTCGAGATCTGGCCCACTATGGTCCTTTCGTCAGCAAACTTGTAGATGAAGTTGGAACCAAATTTTGCCACGCAGTCGAGTGTGTACAGGGAATAGAGTAGGGGGCTAAGTACGCAGCCTTGCGGGGCCCCGGTATTGAGGACTATTGTGGAGGAGGTGTTGTTGATAATTCTGACTGATTATGGGTCAGAAAGTCGAGGATCCAGATGCAGAGTGAGGAGCTAAATCCTAGGTTTTGGAGCTTTGATATGAGCTTGGCTGGGATTATGGTGTTGAAGGCGAAGCTGTGATGGTGGGTATGGGTGAGTTATGGGCTGCTGGGGCACTCGACAGCGGATTGTTGGTTTCCTACTCGAACCGAGCGTTGAATGCATTGAGTCGCTGCTGCCGGAGATACTGCTCGGCTTCGCTTTGTAGCCCGTTATGTTGTTTGGGCCTTGCCACATCCGCCGAGAATCTGTCTGTGACTCTCGCTTTGTTTGATATTCTCTCTTGGCATCTTCGATGGCTTTGCGGAGGTCGTACCTGGATTTCTTGTGCAGGTCAGGGTCGAAGGAAATATAAGGAAAGTAGGAAGGAACTTAAGCAAGGAGTCAGGAGGGCTAGAAGGGGTCACGAAAAGTCATTGGCAAATAGGGTTAAGGAAAATCCCAAGGCTTTTTACACGTACATAAAAAGCAAGAGGGTAGCCAGGGAAAGGGTTGGCCCACTGAAGGATAGGCAAGGGAATCTATGTGTGGAGCCAGAGGAAATGGGCGAGGTACTAAATGAATACTTTGCATCAGTATTCACCAAAGAGAAGAAATTGGTAGATGTTGAGTCTGGAGAAGGGTGTGTAGATAGCCTGGGTCACATTGAGATCCAAAAAGACGAGGTGCTGGGTGTCTTAAAAAATATTAAGGTAGATAAGTCCCCAGGGCCTGATGGGATCTACCCCAGAATACTGAAGGAGGCTGGAGAGGAAATTGCTGAGGCCTTGACAGAAATCTTTGGATCTTCACTGTCTTCAGGTGATCTCCCGGAGGACTGGAGAATAGCCAATGTTGTTCCTCTGTTTAAGAAGGGTAGCAAGGATAATCCAGGGAACTACAGGCCGGTGAGCCTTACTTCAGTGGTAGGGAAATTACTGGAGAGAATTCTTTGAGACAGGATCTACTCCCATTTGGAAGCAAATGGACGTATTAGTGAGAGGCAGCATGGTTTTGTGAAGGGGAGGTTGTGTCTCACTAACTTGATAGAGTTTTTCGAGGAGGTCACAAAGATGATTGATGCAGGTAGGGCAGTGGATGTTGTCTATATGGACTTCAGTCAGGCCTTTGACAAGGTCCCTCATGGTAGACTAGTACAAAAGGTGAAGTCACACGGGATCAGGGGTGAGCTGGCAAGGTGGATACAGAACTGGCTAGGTCATAGAAGGCAGAGAGTAGCAATGGAAGGATGCTTTTCTAATTGGAGGGCGTGACCAGTGGTGTTCCACAGGGATCAGTGCTGGGACCTTTGTTGTTTGTAGTATATATAAATGATTTGGAGGAAAATGTAACTGGTCTGATTAGTAAGTTTGCAGACGACACAAAGGTTGGTGGAATTGCGGATAGCAAAGAGAACTGTCAGAGGATACAGCAGGATTTAGATTGTTTGGAGACTTGGGCGGAGAGATGGCAGATGGAGTTTAATCCGGACAAATGTGAGGTCATGCATTTTGTAAGGTCTAATGCAGGTAGGGAATATACAGTGAATGGTAGAACCATCCAGAGTATTGAAAGTCAAAGAGATCTAGGAGTACAGGTCCACAGGTCACTGAAAGGGGCAACACAGGTGGAGAAGGTAGTCAAGAAGGCATACGGCATGCTTGCCTTCATTGGCCGGGGCATTGAGTATAAGAATTGGCAAGTCATGTTGCAGCTGTATAGAACCTTAGTTAGGCCACACTTGGAGTATAGTGTTCAATTCTGGTCGCCACACTACCAGAAGGATGTGGAGGCTTTAGAGAGGGTGCAGAAGAGATTTACCAGAATGTTGCCTGGTATGGAGGGCATTAGCAATGAGGAGCGGTTGAATAAACTCGGTTTGTTCTCACTGGAACGAAGGAGGTTGAGGGATGACCTGATAGAGGTCTACAAAATTATGAGGGGCATAGACAGAGTGGATAGTCAGAGGCTTTTCCCCGGGGTAGAGGGGTCAATTACTAGGGGGCATAGGTTTAAGGTGAGAGGGGCAAGGTTTAGAGTAGATGTACAAGGCAAGTTTTTTACACAGAGGGTAGTGGGTGCCTGGAACTCGCTACCGGAGGAGGTGGTGGAAGCAGGGACGATAGTGACATTTAAGGGGCATCTTGACAAATACATGAATAGGATGGGAATAGAGGGATACGGACCCAGGAAGTGTAGAAGATTGTAGTTTAGTCAGGCAGCATGGTCGGCACGGGCTTGGAGGGCCAAAGGGCCTGTTCCTGTGCTGTACACTTCTTTGTTCTTTGTTCTTCATGTACAGTTCGCCCAGCCACACATCTGCCTGTGGTGGGATGTAGACCGCTGTAATAATGGCTGAAGTGAACTCACGTGGAAGATAGTATGGGCAGCACTTCACGGTCAGGTATTCCAGGTCCAGGGAACAGTAGGTCGCCAGAGTCGCCTCATCCAGGCACCAGGAGGAGTTGCAGAAGAGGCAAACCCCTCCACCCTTTGCTTTGCCTGGTGAGCGGTGCGGTCCGCCCAGTGAATTGAGAAGCCTTCAGGTTGTATGGCACAGTCCAGTGAGGTGGGGGTGAGACATGTCTCTGTGAAACAGAGCACACAGCAGTCTCTTACTTCCCGCTGAGAGGTAAGTCTAAGTGTCAAGTTCATCCAGCTTGTTTTCAACCGCTTGGATGTTTGCAGGAATATGCTGGGGAGAGGTTCAGTCTCACCTGCAGGCTGCTGTGTTTCCCTCGCTTCCTCGGTCGGCGGCTGCGGCTGGATGGTCCCGGGATCCGATGGGAGAAGTCTGACCTTGTGGAAGGTGGGTGGTTGCGTCTTGTGGTAAACCACTGTTGCACCTAAATTAGGTGATGTATGGTAGGACCTGTATTACAGGTACGGCGGTAGTCCCTGCCTGCTGGCTCCACCCAGTAGGCGGAGTATAAATATGTGTGTCCTCCATGCGGCAGCCATTTTGTCAGTTGCTGTGGGAGGCCACGCATCTTAGAGCAATAAAGCCTCAGTTGTATTCAATTCTCGTCTTTGTGCAACTGATCGTGCATCAATTTATTGCTCTAAGATTTTCAGAAGATGGACCTCCGTATCAAGCCGGATCGCCTGCAGCTGGATCCGCAATCAAGCAACGCCAAAAAGGACTTTCAGCACTGGCTAGCTTGTTTCGAGGCGTACATCAACTCGGCGCCAAGCCCTGTTCCAGAGACTCAGAAAATACATATACTGCACTCGAGGTTGAGCTCCAATGTCTTTCTGCTGATCCAGGACGTGCCAAACTACGCCGAAGCCATGACGCTACTCAAAGAAAATTACGCCCATAAGACGAACGCGCTCTTCGCCAGGCACGCACTCGCCACTCGCTCTCAATCCCTGGTGAGTCCATAGAAGACTTCTGGCGGGCCCTAATCCCACAAGTCCGGGACTGTGACTGTCAGGCCGTTACGGCCATGGAACATTCAAACCTCCTTATGCAGGAAGCTTTTATTACGGGGATTGGTCGGACCTCATACGCCAGCGACTTCTAGAGGGGGCCACGTTCGATCTCACAGAGACAAAGAAGCTAGCGCTCTTTATGACGATCGCCTCGCGCAATATCCAGGCCTACACCCCCAGCCGCGCGGCCCACCCCTCCTACGCATCGTGGACCCCACAGACGGCCGCCCCGGTGGGGGCCTAACCCAGCCAATACGACTGCGCCACGCGCCAGCCAGCGAACCCCGGGGGTCCCCGATGTTACACCCCCGCTGACGCTGCCCGGCCCGCGCTGCCCTTTGTAAGGCTTGCGGTAAGAAGGGGCACTTCGCCGCGGTGTGCCAGGCCCGCGCAGTCGCCGCTATCGCCCCCACCCCCCTCGTTTACAGACATCTTCACCTCCCTGGACCACGTGTGGCCAGTGGTCGCCGCCATCTTCTCCCCCTCAGACCACGTGCAGCCAGTGGGCGCCACCATCTTCTCCTCCTCAGACCAAGCGCGGCCAGTGGACGTCGCCATCTTCCCCTCCGCGCAACACGTGCGGCCCATGGACAACACCATCTTTCTCAACCCCCGCCACGTGCGGCACATGGGCACCGTCATTTTGTCCTCCCCAAGATCTTCAGGCGCCTCCGTCTTGTCTCCCCCACGGCACATGAGCACCACCAACGTTCCAGGACCCGTACCCCCCGGGCACCCCATCATCCGCACCCGCGACGACCAACCATGACTCGCCTCAGTGACCATCGACCAGTCTCATCCGCACAACCTGGCTAGCAGCGTTAAAATCGATGGACACGTGACCTCTTGCCTGCTGGACTCCGGGAGCACTGAAAGCGTCATCCACCCGGATACGGTAAGGTGCTGCTCCCTCGCGGTACACCCCGCCAATCAAACAATCTCTCTGGCCTCCGGATCCCATTCCGTGGCGATCCAGGGGTACTGTACGATCACACTCACGGTCCAGGGCGTAGAATTCAGCGGCTTCTGCCTCTACGTCCTCCCTAATCTCTGTGCTGCCCCGCTACTCGGCCTGGACTTCCACTGTAACCTCCAGAGACTAACCCAGAAATTCGGCGGGCCTCTACCACCCCTTACTGTGTGCGGCCTCGCGATCCTAAAGGTCGATCCGCCTCCCCTCTTCGCAAATCTAACCCCGGATTGCAAACCCGTCGCCACCAGGAGCAGGCGGTACAGCACCCAGGACAGGACTTTAATCAGGTCCGAGGTCCAGTGGCTGCTTCGGGAAGACATCATCGAGGCGAGAAACAGCCCCTGGAGAGCCCAAGTGGTAGTAGTTAAAACTGGGGAGAAACACAGAATGATCGTGGACCACAGCCAGACCATAAATCAGTACATGCAGCTCAACGCGTACCCCCTCCCACGCATATCTGATTTGGTCAATCAGATTGCACAGTACCTGGTCTTCTCAACGGTAGACCTCAAATCCGCCTACCACCATCTCCCCATCCGTAAAGCGGACCGTCCATATACTGCCTTCGAGGCAGATGGTCGCCTCTATCACTTCCTCAGGGTTCCCTTCGGCGTCACCAACGGGGTCCCGGTCTTCCAAAGGGAGATGGGCCGAATGGTCGACCGGTACGGTTTGCGGGCCACCTTTCCGTCCCTAGATAACGAAACCATGTGCGGCCATGATCAGCAGGACCACGATGCCAACCTTGCCAAATTTCTCCACACCGCCACTCTCCTAAACCTCACCTACAACAAGGAGAAGTGCGTATTCAGCACAAATCGCTTAGCCACCCTCGGCTATGTGGTCCAGAACAGAGTTCTGGGGCCCGAACCCGACTGTATGCGCATGGAGCTCCCCCTCCCCCAGTGCCCCAAAGCCCTCAAACACTGCTTGGGGTTCTTTTCATACTACGCCCAGTGGGTCCCAAACTATGCAGACAAGGCCCATCCACTTATACAGTATACCCATTTTTCTCTGACGGCCGAGACTCAACAGGCCTTCGCCCGTATCAGAGCCGATATCGCCAAGGCCGGGATGCACGCAGTAGACGAGACTCTGCCCTTTCAAGTAGAAAGCGACGCATCAGACGTCGCCCTAGCCGCCACGCTCAATCAGGCAGGCAGACCCGTGGCATTCTTTTCCCGCACCCTTCATGCCTCAGAAATTCGGCACTCATCCGTCGGAAAAGTGGCCCATGCTATCGTTGAAGCTGTGCGACATTGGAGGTATTACCTGGCTGGCAGGAGATTCACTCTCCTCACTGACCAACGGTCGGTAGCCTTCCTGTTCAATAACACACAGCGGGGCAAGATCAAGAATGATAAAATCTTGAGGTCGAGGATCGGGCTCTCCACCTACAATTACGAGATTTTGTATCGCCCGGCAAGCTCAACGAGCCCCCAGACACCCTATCCCGAGGTACATGTGCCAGTGCACAAGTAGACCGACTCCGGGCCCTGCACGACAGCCTTTCTCACTCGGGAGTCACACGGTTGTACCATTTTATAAAGTCCCGCAATCTGCCCTACTCCGTTGAGGAAGTACGGACAATCACCAGGGACTGCCGGGTCTGTGCGAAGTGCAAGCCACGCTTCTACCAGCTGGACCGTGCGCACCTGGTGAAGGCCTCCCGCCCCTTTGAGTGCCTCAGCATGGATTTCAAAGGGCTCTTCCCCTCCACCTGCTGCCCAGCAAACTACCCAGTCTTCAGAACAGTGACCACGCCACCACACAACCCTGTCATGGTAATCTCTGCAAGACGTGCCAGATCATTGACATGGATACCACTATTACACGTGAGAACACCACCCACCAGGTACCCGGCACATACTTGTGCGACTCGGCCAACGTTGTCTACCTCATACGCTGCAGGAAAGGATGTCCAGAAGCGTGGTACATTGGCGAGACCATGCAGACGCTGCGACAACGAATGAACGGACATCGCGCAACAATCACCAGGCAGGAATGTTCCCTTCCAGTCGGGGAACACTTCAGCAGTCAAGGGCATTCAGCCTCTGATCTCCAGGTAAGCGTTCTCCAAGGCGGCCTTCAGGACCCGCGACAACGCAGAATCGCCGAGCAGAAACTTATAGCCAAGTTCCTCACACATGAGTGCGGCCTCAACCGGGACCTGGGATTCATGTCACATTACATTCATCCCCCACCATCTGGCCTGCAAAATGCTACCAACTGTCCTGGCTTGAGACAATTCACACCTCTTTAACCTGGGGTTACCCCATCTCTGGATCTGTAAAGATTTAATCACCTGCTAATGCTCGCATTCCTAGCATTGTTTGGCATCTTTGAATTTGTCTATATATGTGTTTCTGGAACAGACCTCTTCATTCACCTGAGGAAGGAGCAGCGCTCCGAAAGCTAGTGACATCAAAACAAACTGTTGGACTTTAACCTGGTGTTGTAAGACTTCGTCCTGTGCTCACCCCAGTCCAACGCCGGCATCTCCACATCAAAGTTTCCAAGGCGAGGGTTCAAACCAACACCACCAGCTCTGAATACTTCCAGCTACAAAGAGTCACAAGGCAAGGATGCCCATTGTCCCCGCTCCTGTTCACGCTCTCAATTGAACCTCTGCCGATACCCTGCGGGACACGAAAAGCTGGAAGGGCATCCAGAGAGAAGACAGAGAGCACAGAGTCTCACTCTATGCGGATGACCTGCTCCTCTATGTCTCAAAGCTGCAGGAAGGACTGAGGGTAATCATGCAGATCCTGAAAGATTTTGGAACCTTCTCGGGTTACAAACTCAACCTAGGCAAAAGTGAGGCATTCCCAGTGAACCCAAATGGGGGAGGGGCAGAGCTAGAGGGGCTCCCATTTAAAACAGCCCAGAACAGATTCCAATACCTGGCGATCCAAATAGCCAGAGACTGGACACAGATCCACAAGTGGAACCTGACCAGCCTGGTGGAGGAAGTTAAAAAGGACCTACAGAGGTGGGGCTCGCTCCCACTCTTCCTGGCGGGGAGAATGCAGACGATGAAGATGAATGGGCTGCCGAGGTTCCCCTTCCTGTTTAGATCCATACCAAACTTTATCTCCAAGGCCTTTTTCAAAAACATAGACAGCTT
This sequence comes from Scyliorhinus torazame, assembly GCF_047496885.1. Classification (NCBI taxonomy): domain Eukaryota; kingdom Metazoa; phylum Chordata; class Chondrichthyes; order Carcharhiniformes; family Scyliorhinidae; genus Scyliorhinus; species Scyliorhinus torazame. Next base: position 119,449,557 of record NC_092709.1, read on the forward strand.
AATCATGGCGTTTGTGTGGCGGGGGTAAGAACTAGAGAGTTCCCAAACAACACTGCAAAGGAGGGAAATCAAAGGTGGCTTCGCATTACCAAACCTGCAGTACTACCACTGGGCAGCAAGGGAAGAAAGAGTGAGGGGATGGGTAAACAAACCTGTGGTGGTATGTATTAGGGGTAATACGGTACACCATGTGTCGACAGGCTATTGGTGGAGGGATGCCCCTTGGGCTCCGTGGACCCCCGCTGCGGTTGACTCTCCGACACCCCCCCCCACCCCCGCAAACCTGCGCGGCCAAAATACCAGACCAACCGGGGGGGCCCCGCTGCTATTTTTGCGGCCAGCCGAAACACCCTCGGCAGCGATGCCCGGCCCGCGCGGCTACCTGCAAAAGCTGTGGGAAGAAAGGCCACTACGCGACGGTGTGCAAGTCCCGCGGGGTCGCCGCTATCTCCGGGGAAGAAACGGGACCACAGACCCAGCCCCCCCAGCGATCCACGTGTGACCAACGGACGCTGCCATTTTGGCTCCCGGACGCCACGAGGGAGAGATGGGCGCCGCCATTTTGTCCACCCCCGACCGCGCTCGATCCGTGGATGCCGCCATCTTGGCTGAAGGACCCCGACACAGACGGCCACATACTGCCTGATTATGATGCTCAACTTCAACAACCACGTCTGGCTTCGACGACCCTCGACCAGTCGCGACCCCGGACGCTCCAGACTGCAACCACTACAGTCCTAGTGAATGGCTACGAGACGCCGTGTCTTATCGACTCTGGGAGCACGGAGAGCTTCATTCATCCGGACACGGTAAGGCGCTGTTCCCTCGTAATTCGGCCAACCACCCAGAAAATTTTCCTGGCGGCGGGATCCCACTCCGTTCAGATCATGGGGTTCTGCATCGCTAACCTAACGGTGCAGGGGAGGGAGTTCCGAAATTACCGGCTGTATGTCCTCCCCCATCTCTGTGCGCCCACACTCCTAGGGTTGGACTTCCAATGCAACCTCCAGAGTTTAACATTTAAATTTGGCGGCCCTATACCCCCACTGACTGTCTGCGGCCTCGCGACCCTCAAGGTTGAACCGCCTTCCTTGTTTGCGAACCTCATACCGGATTGCAAACCCGTCGCCACAAGGAGCAGACGGTACAGCGCCCAGAACCGAGCATTTATCCGGTCTGAAGTCCAGAGGCTGCTGAAGGAAGGCATCATCCAGACTAGCAACAGTCCCTGGAGAGCCCAGGTGGTAGTTGTTAAGACCGGGGAGAAACAGAGGATGGTCATCGACTATAGTCAGACCATCAACAGGTACACTCAGCTAGATGCGTACCCTCTCCCCCGCATATCCGACATGGTCAATCGGATTGCACAGTACAAGGTCTTTTCCACTGTGGACCTCAAGTCCGCCTACCACCAGCTCCCCATCCGTCCCGGTGACCGCAACTATACTGCCTTCGAAGCAGACGGGCGGTTATACCACTTTTTAAGGGTTCCATTCGGCGTCACGAACGGAGTCTCGGTCTTCCAACGAGAGATGGACCGAATGGTTGACCAGCACGGTTTACGGGCCACGTTTCCGTATCTCGACAACGTCACCATCTGCGGCCACGACCAGCAGGACCACGACGCCAACCTCCAAAGATTCCTCCAGACCGCTCACGTCCTGAACCTCACTTACAACAAAGAAAAATGCGTGTTCCGCACCGATCGTCTAGCCATCCTGGGCTACGTAGTGCGTAATGGAGTGATTAGGCCCCGACCCTGAACGCATGCGCCCCCTCATGGAGTTCCCTCTTCCCCACTGTGCCAAAGCCCTGAAAAATTGCCTGGGCTTCTTTTCTTATTACGCCCAGTGGGTCCCCCAGTACGCAGACAAGGCCCATGCACTAATCCAGTCCACTACTTTTCCCCTGATGACAGAGGCATGCCAGGCCTTTAGCCGCATCAAAACGGATATTGCAAAGGCCACGATGCGTGCCATCGACGAGTCCCTCCCCTTCCAGGTCGAGAGCGACGCATCGGATGTAGCTCTGGCGGCCATCCTCAACCAAGCAGGCAGACCCGTGGCCTTCTTCTCCCGAACTCTCCACGCTTCAGAAATCCGCACTCCTCAGTGGAAAAGGAGGCACAAGCAATAGTGGAAGCTGTGCGACACTGGAGGCATTACCTGGCCGGTAGGAGATTCACTCTCCTCACTGACCAACGGTCGGTTGCCTTCATGTTCGATAATGCACAGCGGGGCAAGATCAAGAATGATAAGATCTTGCGGTGGAGGATCGAACTCTCCACCTTCAATTATGAGACCTTGTATCGTCCCAGAAAGCTGAACGAGCCATCCGATGCCCTATCTCGCGGCACGTGCCAATGTACAAGTGGACCGTCTACAAGCCCTCCACGAGGACCTCTGCCACCAGGGGGTCACTCGTTTCTACCACTTCCTTAAGGCCCGCAACCTCCCTTACTCCGTCGAGGACGTCCGAACAGTCACCAGAAACTGCCAGATCTGCGCTGAGTGCAAACCGCACTTTTTCAGGCCAGATAGAGCGCACCTGGTTAAGGTCTCTCGACCCTTTGAACGCCTCAGTTTGGATTTCAAAGGCCCCCTCCCCTCCACCGATCGCAACGCATACTTCCTGAACGTCGTTGACGAATACTCCCGTTTCCCTTTCGCCATCCCCTGCCCCGACATGACCGCGTACACGGTCATTAAAGCCCTCGGTACCATTTTTACACTGTTCGGTTTCCCTGACTATATCCATAGCGACAGGGGGTCCTCCTTTATGAGTGACGAACTGCGTCAATTCCTGCTCAGCAGGGGCATAGCCTCGAGCAGGACAACCAGTTACAACCCCCGGGGGAACGGGCAGGTAGAAAGGGAGAATGGAACGGTCCGGAAGGCCGTCCTGCTGGCCCTCCGGTCTAGGAGCCTCCCAATTTCCCGCTGGCAGGAAGTCCTCACGGATGCCTTTCACTCTATCCGGTCCCTGCTGTGCACCACCACGAATCAAACGCCTCACGAGCGCCTCCTCCTCTTTCCTAGGAAGTCCTCCTCTGGAACACCACTTCCGACCTGGCTAGCAGCTCCGGGACCCATTCTGCTCCGGAAACATGTGCGGGCGCACAAGTCAGATCCGTTGGTGGAGCGGGTGCATCTCCTTCACGCCAACCCCCAATACGCCTATGTGGAGTACCCCGATGGGCGACAGGACACGGTCTCCCTGCGAGATCTGGCGCCCGCCAGAGCTACCCACACCCCCCCAACGCCAATCACCACCTCCTCACACCCACCGGTTCATCCCGCAGCCACCCCCTTCACAGGGGGTTTGGTTCTCCTCCCAGACCCGCCCAGGAGTAAGGACACAGGGGACAGCGCTACGATCCCAGAGTCGACGGGACTCGAGCCAGCGCCATCTCCACCACGCCCGAGACGATCGGAAAGGACGACCAGGGCGCCCATCCGGCTCATCGAATCACTTTAACTCTCAACGTTTTCAGTTATTGTGTCTTGTTATATTTATGGCATCATGCCGACCCTGTTTGGCCCATTGGCCCAGTTGAAGCGATAATTTTGTGTTTTGTTCAAAGTTACGGCACAGTACCGACTCTGTAAACCCCTACCACCATGCGAACCACCATCCCGCCGGGTTTATTTTCAACAAGGGGTGAATGTGGTGGTATGTATTAGGGGTAATACGGTACACCACGTGTCGACAGGCTATTGGTGGAGGGATGCCAGGACCTGATGGGATCTGCCACCTACTGGACTCTACCCAGAAATGCCGGTATAAGAACCCAGTTTTTCCCTCCATTTCCCTCAGCAGTTGTATTCTGTAACCACGCTGCTGGGGATAAAGTTCTGCTTAATAAAGCCTTCAATTGACATTACCTCAACCTGCCTCGCGTCATATTGACGGTGCTACAAAACCCAACTCAGAGTGGGTGCAGATGGAAGAGGCCTCCTCCGGGCATTGGCTACAGTAGCACTCCCATCCCCCTCGGTAAAATATACATCAAGCCCAGTGGTAACGGCCACACTGAAAACGTGAGCCAAATTAAGGCAACACTTTGGGCTGACTAGGATGTCCCCCATGGCTTCCATCTGCGGCAATCACAATTTCCCCCAGCCATGCTAGACATCACCTTCAGGAAATGGAGAGGGGACGGGGCACACTGACAGTTAAGACCTTTTACGTAGGGCACAGACTGGCAACACTGGACGAACTGTTGGAGGAATGGGAACTACTGACAGGACAGGAAATGAGGTAACTGCAAATAAAGTACTTCCTCCGCAAAGAGACAGTAGGGTACCCCGGGGCCCCGGAGACTACACTATTGGAGGACCTGATAAACACAGACAGTAAAGACGGGGGACTCTGCAGGAGATTGTATGGACAGCTACTGGACAGAGCCCGAACACCACTGGACGAGACCAGCCGGAAATGGGAGGACGAACTGGGGACTCTGGAGCGAAGCACTGAGCAGGGTTAACTCCACCTCCTCCTGCGCAAGGCTCAGCCTCATACAGTTCAAAGTGGTGCACAGAGTGCACCTGACCAGAACCCGAATGAGCAGGTTCTTCCCGGAGATGGAAGACAAATGTGAACGGTGCCAGAGGGGCCCGGCCAACCACGCCCATATGTTCTGGGCATGTCCCAAACTTGCTGGTTTCTGGACAGCCTTCTCCGAGGCAATGTCCAAGATTGTGGGGGTGAGGGTAAAAGTGCAAAAAGTTTAATTTCAAAAGTTTAATTTAAAGGAATAATTCATGGCAGGACAGCTCCACTGTGTGGTCTGCTCCTCTTGCTCCATGTGGCAGGCAGGGGACAGTTCCAGTCCCCAGGGTCAGCATGTGTGCAGGAAGTGTCTCCAGTTACAGCTCCTCGAAGCTCGAGTTTCAGAGCTGGAGCGGCGGCTGGGGACACTGTGGAGCATCGGCGAGTCAGAGAGTATCGTGGACAGGATAGCACGTACAGAGAGGTGGTCACACCGCAGGCTCAGACTCCGCAGGCAGGAAGGGAATGGGTGACCACCAGACAGAGCAAGAGAGCGAGGCAGGTAGTGCAGGAATCTCCTGTGGCCATTCCCCTGCAGAACAGATATACAATTTTTGTTACTGTTGAGGGGAATGGCCTCTCAGGGGAAAACAGCAACAGCCAAACTTGTGGCACCATGGTTGGTTCTACTGCAGAGGGGAGGGGTGATAAGTGTGACAGTGCAATAGTTGTAGGGGATTCAATTGTAAGGGAAATAGACAGGCGTTTCTGTGGCCGCAAACGAGACTCCAGGATGGTATGTTGCCTCCCTGGTGCCAGAGTAAAGGATGTCCCGGAGCGGGTATAGGGCATTCTGGAGGGGGAGTCACAGCCAGTGGTCGTGGTACACATCGGTACAAACGACATAGGTAAAAACAGGTATGACGTCCTGGTATCGCTTAGTGCCTCGACCTCGCTGGGTGATTTGATGGAATTTTTGTATCTTGAGAAAGCCAAGTATCCCATGAGAGGGTCGGTGGAAGGAGCCTACTCGAGGTGGCAGCCTTTCATTTCCCTTTTCAGGAATTGGTTACCGTCAGCTGTTATGGGAGAGTTTTGTCTTTTGTTAAGTTTTGTTTTATTATGGGCAGTTGTGACTGGGAAGGGATGGATTTGGGTGGGTTTATTTTGTAATGGTGTTTGCTGTATGTTACTGTCTTGTTCTACTTTGCTATAATTAAAAACCCCTTCTGAATAAAAATATTTTATTTTTATAAAGGAAGGCAAATACCCCAATCAATATTGCATTTACCATTCATTTCGAGAGGGCTAGAATAGAAGAGTATAGCCTAATACTAAGGCTGTATAAATCTCCGATCAGGCCCCATTTTGAATATTGGAGCGGGACCAGGGACCCTTGTTCGATTCCTGGCTTGGGTAGCTATGCTGATTCTGCATGTTCTCCCCGTGCCTGCGTGGGTTTCCTCCGGGTGCTCTGGTTTCCTCCTACAAGTCCCGAAATATGTGCTTGTTAGGGGAATTGGACATTTTGAATTCTCCCTCTGTGTACCCGAACAGGCGCCGTAGTGTGGTGACTCGGGTATTTTCACAGTAACTTCATTGCAGTGTTAATGTAAGCCTACTTGTGATACTAATAAAGATTATTATTTTTGTGAGCTGTTTTGGGCCCCAAATCTAAGTACTGGCCTTGGAGGGCCCAGAGGAGGTTCACAGGAATGATCCTGAGAATGAAGGGCTTGTCCTATGAAGAGCAGTTGAGGACTCTGGGTTTGTACTCGTTGAAATTTAGAAGGATGAGGGGGGATCTCATTGAAACTTACGGAAATCTGAAAGGACTATCTAGAGTGAACATAGAGAGGATGTTTCCACTAGTAGGAGAGACAAGTGCCCGAGGGCACAGCCTCAAACTGAAGGAACAATGCTTTAAAACTGAGATGAGGAGGAATCTTTTCAGCCAGAGGGTGGTGAATCTCTGGAACATTGCAGTGATGCCACAGAAGGATGTGGAGGCTAAGTGTCTTTAAGACAGAGATAGGTAGACTTTTGATGAATAAGGGAATCATTGGTTACAGGCAGAAGGCAGGAGAATGGTGATGAGAAACGTGGGGATGATTAAATGGCAGAGCAGACTCGATGGGCCGAATGACCTAATTCTACTGTTATATCTAATGGCAATTAGGATCAAGCTGTTCCTGATACCACGTTCAGGTCCATTCAGGGGCTAAGCTGGACTGGTTTAGCTCAGTGGGCTAGATAGCTGGCTTGTGATGCAGAACAAGGCCAGCAGCGCGGATTCAATTCCCGTACCAGCCTACCCGAACAGGCGCTGGAATGTGGCGACTAGAGTTTTTCACAGTAACTTCATACTTGTGACACCAAAAGGTTATTATTATTATTATTATTATTATTAGGGTGCTCAGAACCCAGTTGGCCTCAAACTGACAGTCTGCCCCTTATTTGTGTAAACGTGACCAGTTAGTTTTGGAATTTCTCGTATGATATTAATTAGTTCTATCTGCTTGTTTCTTTTGGTTTCTTGATTACATCTATTGAAACTTTGCATAGTATAATGATACTTGTGGTTATAATGACATACTGGTAATTGAAAATCAGTTTAATTGTTTATCATTGTGAAAATTCTATCAAATACAATGCAGCAGTACAGTTTCTTATGTAGAATGGTGAGATACAAGCATTAAAATATTAAACAACATTATTCCATTTGTATGTTCAATAACATTGTTTGTACATATTGTTGAGGCCATATTGAAAATATACCTGACATAAGGCTTGCCATCATTTTGCACAGTTTGTATTTATATTCCTGAGGTGTCCAAATACAAAGCTCACATTAATTGATCAGCCATAGGCTATCATAGTTGTATCTATGGAAATGATGTCAGCCGCTGTGATAGCCTTTGTGGAACTAAATGTAAAGGCTTCTTATCAGCAATGTGCCTCCGATTTTCAATGGGCTGCAGCCACAGAAAACAGCCAATCTGGTAGTGAATGTTTATCTGATGTCATGTGATACCGCCTCAGGGAAAGTACTTTCATGATTTTGAACCATAATTAGAATGCAAAGAAGACAGCGGCAGAAAAGCATTGCAGAAGGTTAAATGTTTTTTGTCTTTGATGTTAATGGGTCAAATTTCTTTCAGGGAAATGCAAACGAGGGAAAGAGAATGACAAGTAAAATGGCAATGTCAATTGTCATTTTGACAAAATTCAAGAAGGATGGTTAACATTTTACGTTTTGAATTCTTTTGCGTTCGTATAAATATCCTCTGAATTAAATCAAAAATGTTCACCAAGGTGAGTTGCATTCAGGGTGTATTCTTTAATGGATCTGATATTTCTTCATTTGAGTGACAAATATTAAAGGAATATTGTATATGTTAAACAAAAGACTCTTCGAAGGTCATGGTTCTTTGGTCTTGTGGATAATATTTGCATTCCATCCATAGATATATCAACTTAAAATATTGGCAGTACTGGAAGTAGAAAAGCCACCTGGTCCAAATAGAATGCACGTGAAGTTACTTGGAGAATAAAGGGTAGAAATGGCAGAGGTTCTGGCTACAATGTTTCAATCCTCCTTCATTATGGAAATAGCAAGGTAGCACAGCGGTTAGCACAGTTGCTTCACAGCACCAGGGACCCAGGTACGATTCTTGGCTTGGGTCACTGTCTGTATGGAGTCTGCATGTTCCCCCCGTGTCTGCGTGGGTTCCCTCCGGGTGCTCCGGTTTCCTCCCACAAGTCCCGAAAGATGTGGTTGTTAGGTGAATTGGACATTCTGAATTTTTCCTCGTGTACCCGAACAGGCGCCGGAGTGTGGCGACTAGGGGATTTTCACAGTAACTTCATTGTAGTGTGTAAGCCTACTTGTGACACTAATAAAGTTTATAATTATAAAAGTCGAGCCAAAGCACAGAGCAAGTTTATAACTATAAAAGTAGAGCCAAAGCACAGAGAATTGAAAACATTACATCCTTGTTTGTCCTGGTTGAAATGGGAAGGAAAATACCTGCGGCAACCGTCCACTCTGTAAAATTATAACTTTTATTTTTTTTAATGGGCTGACTAGCCATGACTCACACCAAAAGAATTTTGAACCTTCAGACAAACTAACAGCGTCCATTACCGTTATAAAAAAAAGGCACTGATGCCCTTCCTGGAGCGACACAAAGCGTCTTTGCAGTTCTAAAGAAGAATTCTGGCCACCAGAGATGCAATGCCTCCAAGGACAAAGGCAGTTGTTTGTGACTCACAATATCCAATGTGGGGTTAATTGCCTGACCATTACTTGCTCCAAAACACAATGGGTTTCAACCTATTGTTACTCAACCAAAAATGACCCTGTCACATGACTGAAACGTAAGCTGTCTGAATTCCTTGAAAGAATAAACTATTGGATCTTTTGTCCAATCACTGTTTGAGCTCCGCAGGGAACAGAAACTCCAGGCAAACAGCCTGCCACTGTCTACAATATTTACATTCAAACAGGTGGCAGCAAAAGGAGCTCTTTCTACTGTGACCACTGGAATATTGGAACTGGTGCCTTCAAGCCTAATTTAACTTTACAGGCCTTTTCCTCTTCTGGAAGTCCTCACCCCTGGAAAGACAGATCACCCTGCGACAGTCAATCAACCTACCCTCTGAAGAATCATTAGTCTTTTGATTCTGGATTCTGAACTCAAGTTGTACCATAATGTTCTATTGTTCTCTTGCCCTGTACCCCTTTCATTCCCTTATAAATCCTTTAATGTATCGAAGAAACCTTCTGGCTCTTCTTTTTTGGGGGAAAATATTTCATTGAAGCATTTGTAATTTAACATATTAACATTTCTTAAACAACCGCCCGGCTGGCACACGCACAATACCTAAAAAATAGAAAACAGGCCTCGACTGTCGTGTCAAGCACACTGAGATAACACGGGCTGCAACTGGATGCAGCTTTAACTGAAAGATACTCCAGACCTTTAAGTTAGTTCAATCTGAGTTATTGAACCTGTCACACAGTTAGCACAGTTCTCTGTGAGTTCGACTCTCTGCTAACCTAAGTGTGATTACTCTGTCTGACTGAACCAGATTAGCTCTTGTCCATGTGCTGGAGGTGTTATGCGATATATACACCCTTACTCACTCTGTAGATGTCCCCAGTGGAAAGAGGTGGAGTGTGAGTGCCTTGTGCCTATTATAATGGGAAACCACCCCCAAGTGTTCTGCCTGCTGATTGGTTATGCCCTGTTCTCTGTGTTTGTTAGCTGCCTGTCTGTATCTCATTATGTACATGTCTGCATATCATGACACCTACTCCCCCTGTCCTATCCCCTGATTACCCATATACTAAGTTCCCTGTCCTTATCTAACATTGCCATGCCTCCTGTTTTCTGGCTCTTCTTGCCAGCGTGATCTTCTGGTCCCACAAATGGCATAACGTGTTTCCCGATGGTGGGGTGGAATCAATGGGAAATCCCAGTGAAAGCGGTCTGCTGCCGGCCAACGGCAGACCCCCTCCCACTACTGAGAAACACGCCACAGGAAGGCTAGAAAATCCTGCCCTGTGAATGTGAAATGGGCAGACATTGTAAACCCCTTTCCCCTTTTATCACATCTTAAATTTGCCCAGCAGGTTATTCATAGAGGATTGGAACACTCTAAATGTTAGGGCTGGGGAAAATGCTTAAAAAGGAGGAAATTGAAAATCAAAAACACCTTTCTTGTTATGGGTAAGTAGCGAAAGGAGAACTCAGGGTTGGTTCAATTAATCCTACTCCTTTCCGTAACACTGTTCAAAAGAAATGTGAGAAGGGCAAACCCAGAATTTACAGGCCAGTCAGCTTATTATCATGTGTAATGGGAAAACATTTGGAGATGCAGATTGGATGATCCATCTCAGCGTCCTCTGGAGGTCTCCAGGATCACAGATACCAGCCAGTACAATTCACTCCACGAGATATCAAAAAATAACCGAAGGTACTGTATATTGCAAAGGCTTTGTGTGCTGACAACATTCTGGAAATGTTCTATGGAGCATAAGGGAAGGTCATGTTTGCCAAATTTCTTTGAGGAGGTAACCAGGAGTGTTGATGAGGTTAATGCATTTGGTGTGGTCTATATGGATTTTAGCAAGGCTTTTGATAAGGTCCCTCATGACAGAAAGTATGAGGTATCCCATGAGATCCAAGGCAAAATGGCACATTGGACCCAAAATTAGCTGAGAGGCAGGAAGCAGAGGATAATGGTAGTGGGATTTTTCTGTCACTAGAAGTCTGTTCCAGTGGGGTTCTGCAGGACTCCGTGCTGAGGCCCGTCCTACTTGTGGTATACATTAATGATTTGGACTTAAATGTGGGGGATAAGATCTAGAAGTTTGCAGATGACGTGAAATTGGTAGTGTCGTAAATAGCGAGGAGGATAGCTGTGGACTGCGGGAGGATATCAATGGACTCGTCAGGTGGGCAAATGGAATTCAACTCAGAAAATGTGAAGCAATGCACTTGGGGAGGGCTACCAATGTAAAGGTTTGCACTATAAATGGAAGGATTCTGGAGAGTATTGAAGATCAGAGGGACCTTGGAGTGCATATCTGCAGATCCCTGACGATGACAGGGCAGGTGGTTAAGAAAGCATATGGGATACTTGCCTTTATTAGCCGAGACATAGAATACAAAAGCAGGGAGGTCATGTATAAATTGCTGGTTTGGCCACAACTGGAGTACTGCGTAGTTCTGGTCTCCACATTAAAGCTAGGATGTGCACTGGAGAGGGTGCAGAGAAAATTTACCAGATGTTGCCTACACTGGAGGGCCTGAGCTATGAGGAAAGATTGAATAGGATAGGACTGTTTTCCTTGGAGCAGTGAAATTTGAGGTGCACTGATAGAGGTGTATAAGATTATGCGGGGCAGAGATAGGGTGGATAGGAAGGCACTTTTTCCATTAGTAGATGGGTCAATTATTGGGGGTTTAACGCAAGAAGTAGAAGGCTAAGAGGGGAATTGAGGAGAAACCTTTTCACCCAGAGGGCGGTGGGAGTCTGGAACTCACTGCCTGAAAGGGTGGTTGAGTCAGAAAGTCTCATAGCAATTGAGAGATATTTAAATATTCACTTGCACTGCCATAACCTGCAGGGCTATGGGCCAAGTGCTGGCAATTGGACTTTGTTGCCGATGTGGCCACGATGGACCCAATGGCCTCCTTCTGTGCTGTAAATATCTATGAACCCATCAGCCAAGCAACATTTATGAAATTGGTTTGCTTGTCTATATAAAAATTAAAATTCCCCACCTCACTCACCACAAATGCATCCTCCAAGCCCCTGATTATTGCAATACCCTTGTTAAGTCGTCTTCTAATTTGTTGATGTATATCTGCAAACTCAGTAATGGCTAACAGATCAAATTCATTTACTCCTTTTAATTCATTTATCATAACAGAATCAGAGAATAATACAGTGCAGAAGAGGCCCTTTGGCTCATCGAGTCTGCACTGACGCATGAAAAACACCTGACCTGCCTACCTAATCCCATTTACCAGCACTTGGCCCATAACCATGAATGTCATGACATGCCAGGTGCTCATCCAGGTACTTTTTAAAGGGTGTGAGGCAACCCGCCTCTACCACCCTCCCAGGCAGCGCATTCCAGACCGTGACCACCCTCTGGGTAAAAAGGTCTTTTCTCAAATCCCCCCAAACCTCCTGCCCCTCACCTTGAACTTGTGTCACCTTGTAAGTGACCTTTCAACTAAGGGGAACAGCTGCTCCCTATCCACCCCCTAATCTTGTACACCTCGATCAGGTTGCCCCTCAGTCTTCTCTGCCCCAGCGAAAACAATCCATGCCTATCCAACCTCTTTTCATCACAATATAAGAAGGATGCAGGGGGTGCAGGGGAGATTTTCCAGGATGCTGCCCAGGGTGCAGGGTCTGAGCTATAAGGAAAGATTGGACAGGCTGGGGCTGTTTTCCTTGGAGCAGCAAAGGTCGAGAGGAGACTTAATAGAGGTGTATAAGATTATGACGGGCATTAATAGGATAGATGGGAAAACATTTTTCCATTAGTAGAGTGGTCAATAACCAGAGGGCATAGATTTAAGGTAAGAGGTAGAAGGCTAAGAGGGGAGTTGAGAAGAAACCTTTTCACACAAGAGTGGTGGGTGTCTGGAATTCATTGCCTAAAAGAGTGTTTGAGTTCGAAACTCTTGCAACATTTAAGAAGTATTTAGATATTCTCATGTGCTGCCGCATGGCTACGGGCCAAGTGCTGGAAAATGGGGTTAGTGTAGACAGATCTTTGTTGACCAGCATGGACATCATGGGCGGACTGGCCTCCTTCTGTGCTGTAAGAGTCTATGAAACTATGAAAAGAATTGCTGCAACCCTAGCCAAGTTGTTTCAGTACAGCTACAACACTGACATCTACCTGGAAATATGGATAATTGAGTACAAAAAGCAAGTCAAATCCAACCTTGCCAATTACCGCTCTATCATAGAATTATCATAGAATTTACAGTGCAGTAGGAGGCCATTCGGCCCATTGAGTCTGCACCGGCTCTTGGAAAGAGCACCCTAACCAAGGTCAACATCTCTACCCTATCCCCATAACCCAGCAACCCCACCCAACACTAAGGTCAACTTTGGACACGACGGGCAATTTATCATGGCCAATCCACCTAACCTGCACATCTTTGGACTGTGGGAGGAAACCGGAGCACCCGGAGGAAACCCACGCAGACACGGGGAGGATGTGCAGACTCGGCACAGACAGTGACCCAAGCCGGAATCGAACCTGGGACCCTGGAGCTGTGAAGCAATTGTGCTATCCACAATGCTACCATGCTGCCCACAGTCTTATTTTGATCATCAATAAACTGATGGAAGGGGTCACTAACAGTGCAATCATGTGATACCGAACAATAACCAGTTCATGGACATCAGTTTTGGTTTTGCAAGAGTGGCTCAGCTCCTGACCTCGTCACAGCTTTGGTTCAAACATGGAAAAAGAGCTGAACTCTAGAGGTCACGTGAGAGTGACTGCCCTTGATATCAAGGCAGTATTGACCGAGTATGGGATCAAGAAGTCCCAGCAAAACTGGAGTCGCTGGGAATTAAGAGAAAACTGTCTGTCTTTGGAGTCATAACTAAGATTGGTGTGGTCATTGGAGGTCAATGATCTCAATACCATAACATCACTGCAGGAGTTCCTCAGGGTAGTGTCCTAGGCCCAACCATCTTCAGCTGCGTCATCAATGCCCTTCTTTCCATCATAAAGTTAGAAATGGGGATGTTCGCTGATGATTGCACATATGTTCAGCACCATTTGCGACTCCTCAGATATTGGAGCAGTTCATGTCCAAATGCAACAAGACTTGGTCAATATCCAGGCTTGGGCTGACAAGTGGCAAGTAACAATCGCACCACACAATTGCCAGGCAATAGCATGAAAGAATGGCAGCAATGACATGAAGAATTCTTTATGTATTAGCAGTTATGATCTGGGATACACTGCCTGAAAGAGTGGTGGAAGTAATGGTAATTTTCAAAAGGCAATTGGATAAATACTTGAATGGAGAAAAAATTGCAGGATTATGTGGAGAAAGCAGGGGGTGCAAATAATTGGATCATTTTTTCAAAGATCTGACACAGGCATGATAGGCTGGATTGTCCATGATTCTATGATAATCTGCAGTCTAATGTTTGTAAAACGTTTGGAATTATATCTGCCACAAATGATGGTATAGTATATTTGGAACTATATGAAAAATTCGGATCGGAACTTGACGTCTTTAGTCTACACATAAAATTATATCATGCAGATTCTAATATAAAATTATACAATAGATTGGTCAAAACCATTAAGGCCTGAAAAGTAGATGGTGAGAAACTGTTCCCGCTCATAAAAGGCCCAAGAGTGAGAGGGCACAGATTTAAAGTAATTTGCAAAAGAAGCAAATGCTAAGTGAAAAAAACCTTTTTCACACAGCAAGTGATTAAGGTCTGGAATATACTACCTGGGAATGTGGAGAAGGCAATTTCAATCGAAACATTCAAAAGAGAATTAGACTCTTATTTCAAGAGGAAGAATGTGCAGGGTCAGGGGAAGAAGGCGAAAGAATGGCACTAAGTGAATTGCTCAGAGAGCTAGTGCAGACAAGATGGGCTGAATGGCCTCTTGTGTAGCGATTCTGTGATTCAGATTGAGTCTATTCTTTATGCATCACCTTCTAAAAAGTGTGATGCCAAGTTTCACTATGCAAGTTGTTCAGGGATTGGAACTACAGAATATATTTTGAGGAATTGATTAGAGTCAATCATCAGGACAATTGAGTCAAATAAGACAAATACTTTAAAATAAGAATTAGAACCCCGGTTTCACAGGCCTGATTCTCTATTTGGGAGACTATCTTCTCCCGCCAGAGCTGAATTGCACCAGTTTTACGATCCCCTTGCAGTCGTAAAGCGGGATGCAATTCAGTGTTCCATGCCATGCAAATTTATGCATGGCGTGAAATACGAGCGATTCCCAGGGAATCCTGCGATTGGGTCGTCATCTTGAGTGGGCAGCCCGATAGCGAGATCCTGCGGCCGTCACCCCATTGGCACCGCAAATCGGCCCCTCCCCCCCCCCCTCCCCCAACGCCACACCGCACAGCAGCCCTCTGATTGTCTGCTGTGGCGTCATCTGACATGCCACCCAGGGACCCCTCTAATAGCGGGACCCTCCAGAGGAACCCCCTGCTTAAAGGAACCTTATTCACAGACCCCCTCCCATACAGAAACGTGCCCCCACACTGACCGCCCCCCTCGCACTGCCCCTACTGGGAAACTAGAGAACAGTCCAGACAGGGGCAGTGGGAAGCATTATAGCTGTATTATCTATCTTACAGCTCCACATGTCTGTTCCTCGAAGCAGAGCAGCTGTGCCTTTGTATGGTTCCCACAGATCCGCTATCTGCAATCTACTCATGACTTTCAAGTAGTGGCTTATGATTGACAGCTCGTAAAAACAATCTGCAGCTTTGATCCATTCATACCCCTTCAAGCTTCAGTGACCTAAGTGTAGAAACCCCAATGTTTGTAAACATTGACCACATAAAGGAGCCATAAGTGCAGTGAAATCACATGCTTCAGTGATTGGATTGCACTTGGATCACAAGTGAACGTCGCTGTGGGGATTGGAGAATCATGGGAGGGTGGAGCATAGGGCATCAGGCCTGCTAAATAGATGCAAATGAGTCATTAGGACCTACTTGCATTTATTTACATGCTCCCACTGGAGTGCAGCGTTGAACTCATTAACGCCTCCAGCCAAGATTGGAGCATGGCGTTCGGGTGCCAATCCCGATTTTGACCTGATGCACGATTCTCTGTCCTGTCGGGAAAACATTCTGGGCATCCCAGGGATGGAGAAGCCTGCCCCAGATTTTTTTAAGAAGCACATTGTCAAGATTAACTAGTGTATCATTTACACATTTAATAGTACATTTTAGATTTTGACATATTACTTGGTGCAGCTACTTTTAACAAAATAATATTTTGCTTCTTAGCAATAATATGGTCTGTATTACTACAAGGATAACATGGGACATAATCTATCGGCCTCACCGCGCCGACCCGGGATGCGATGAGGCCGGTAAATCTCACAAGAAGCCTCTCGCGAGATTTAGTGGCCTCGTCACACCTCGCGTGATCTATCGAGGTGTCTCGTGGCATCAAGATCTGGATCCTGCCATTGAGGTTGAGATGCAGATTTGCATATTCAAGTCATCAATTAGTTTCCCTTGAATCTGTCTACACCGGATCTACCCAGCACCCGGGACCTATCCTAACCGAGTCAATCTCTCCTCATGTGACAGTCCCGCCATCTCTGGAACAGTCTGGTAAACCTTCACTGCACTCCCTCAAAAGCAAGAACATCCTTCCTCAGAAAAAGAGACCAAAACTGCGCACAATATTCCAGATGTGGCCTCACCAAGGCCCTGTATAATTGGAATAACACTGCCCTGCTCCTGTACTCGAAACCTCTTGCAATGAAGCCCAACATACCATTAGCCTTCTTTACTGCCTGCTGCACCTGCACGCTCACCTTCAGCGACTGGTGCACAAGGACACCCAGGTCCCGCTGCACACTCCCCTCTCCCAATGTACAACCATTCAGGTAGTAATCTGCCTTCCTGTTTTTGCTTCCAAAGTGAATAACCTCACACTTATCCAAATTATACTGAATCGGCCATTGATTTGCCCACTCGCCCAACCTGTCCAGATCATGCTGTTTGGATCTCTGCATTCTCGTCATAATTCGCCCTCCCACCCAACTTGGTACCATCTGCAAACTTTGAAATGTTACATTTTGTTCCCTCTTCCAAACAATTAATATATATTGTGAATAGCTGAAGTCCCAGCACCGATCCCTGCCAATCAGTGTATTGAAGTTCTATGCGCCTCAGTACACTTCCTCCAATCCCATGCAATTTGATCTTGCACAATAATCTCTTGTGCGGGACTTTGTCAAACGCCTTCTGAAAGCTTTTATCATATATTTTGAGCTTGTGATTGTGCCAGTTCAATATGCTCTAGATGTTCTGGTGGTAACAGTCCAATGGCAAAGTGGGGGGGGGGGGGGGGATTTAGGGCAGCATGAGGTTACAGAGATTAGGCGGGATTCTCCGTGAATCGGCACGATGGCCCGAACCCGGCGCCAAAAACGGCGCGTATCACTCCGGCATCGGGCCCCCCCGAAATGTCGTGAATTCTCCGGCCCGGAATGGGCTAGTAGCGGCGTGATGCCATTCGTGATGGCGTCACCTGTCACGGACGTGCGCGTCGTCAACGACGCCACGCGGCGTCACTGCAAAAAAGACGCCCCCCCCGGAGACCTGGCAAAATGGCCGCACGCCACGCAGCGCCAACTGAGACCCCTCACTGCCTGTCCCCTTTCCCCCTTCCCCATATCCCCCTTCCACATATCCCCTTCCCCCATATCCGCCATAACCCCTTCCCCCATATCCCGCCTTCCCCCATATCCCCCATATCCCTCCTTTCCCATATCCTCCCATATCCCCCTTCCCCCATATCCCCCCTTCCCCATATCCCCCGTCCCCATATCCCTCTTCCCCGATACCCCCATCCCCCATATCCCCCTTGCCCATATCCCCCCTTCCCCATATCCCCCTTCCCCATAACGCCCCTTCCCCCATATCCCCTTCCCCATGTCCCCTTCCCCATATCCCTCTTCCCCCATATCCCCTTCCCCATATACCCCTTCCACCATATCCCCAGATGCACTTCCCCATATCCCCTTCCCCCATATCCCCCTTCCCCATATCCCTCCTTCCTCCATATCCACCTTCCCCCATATCCCCTGCCCCCTTCCCCTATATCCCCCTTCCCCCACATCCCCCCTACACCATACCCCCTTCTCCCATATTCCCCCTTTCCCCATATCCCCTTCCCCCATATCCTACATTCCCTGATATCATCCTGCCCCCAAATCCCCATATCCCCTTCCCCATATCCCCCCTTCCCCCATATCCCCCTTCCCCCATATCCCCCTTCCCCCATATCCCCCTTCCACCATATCCCCCTTCTCCCTTAGCCCCCTTCCCCCATATCCCCCTTCCCCCATAACCCCCTTGCCCCATATCCCCCTTACCCCATATCCCCCTTCCACCATATCCCCCTTCCACCATATCCCCTTTCACCCATATCCCCTTCCCCATATCCCCTTCCCCATAACCCCTTCCCCATATCCCCCTTACCCCATATCCCTCTTCCACCATATCCACCCTTCACCCATATTCCCCCATATCCCCCCTTCCCCCATAACCCCCTTCCCCCATATCCCCCTTCCCCCATATCCCCCTTCCCCCATATCCCCCCTTCACCCATATCCCCTTCCCCCATATCCCCTTCCCCCATATCCCGCTTCCCCCATAGCCCCCTTCCCCCATATCCTCCTTCTCCCATGTCCCCCTTCCCCATATCCCACTTCCCCATATCCCCTTCCCCATAACCCATTTCCCGATATCCCCTTCCCCATATCCCCCTTCCCCATATCCCCATAACCCATACCCCCTTACCCCATATCCTCCCATATCCCCCTTCCCCGTATCCCTCTTACCCCATATCCCCCATTCGCGATATTCACCCTTCCCCCAAATCCCCATAACCCCTTCCCCCATACCCCCCTTCCCCATTTCCCCTTCCCCATATCCCCCCTTCTCCCATTTCCCCTTCCACCATATCCCATTTCCCCATATCCCCTTCCCCTATATCCCCCCTTCCCCATATCCCCCTTCCCAATGTACCCCTTCCCCAAATCCCCCATATCCCCCTTCCCCCATATCCCCTCTTCCCCATATCCCCCTTCGCCCATATCCCCAACCCCCAATATACCTCTTCACCATATCACCCTTCCCCCATTACCCCCCTTCCCCATATCCCCGTTTTCCCCATTTCCTCATATCCCCCTTCACACATATCCCCCTTCCCCATATCCCCCTTCCCCGATATCCCCATCCTCTATATCCCCCTTCTCCATATCCCCTTCACCAATATCCCCCTTCCCCCTTATCCCCCCTTCCCCCATATCCCCATATCCCCTTCCCCATTACCCCCCTTCCCCATATCCCACTTCCCCATATCATCCTTCCCCATACCCCCTTCCCCCATATCCCATCCTCAATATCCCCCTTCGCCGTATCCCATTCCCAATATCCTCCTTCCCCCTTATCCCCCCTTCCCCCATATCCCCTTCCCCATATCTACCCTTCCCCATATCCCCCCATATCCCTCCTTCCCCATATCCCTCCTTCCCCCATATCCCCCTTCCCCCATATCCCCTTACCCCCATATCCCCTTCCCTCATAACACCCTTCTGCATATTCCCCCTTCCTCCCTATCCCCTACCCCATACCCCCTTCCCCCATATTCCCCTTCCCTCTTATCCCCTTCCCCCATATCCCCCTGCCCCCATATGCCCCTTCACCTATATCCCCCCTTCCCCATATGCCCCCTTCCCCCATATCCCCTACCCCCTTATCCCCTTCCCCCATATCCCCGTTCCCCCATATGCCCTTTCCCCTATATCCCCCCTTCCCCATAGCCCCTACCCCATATCCCCATTCGCTCATATCCCCTTTCCCCATATCCCCCTTCCCCAATATCCCCCCTTCCCCCAAATACCCCCTTTCACCATATCCCCCTTCCCCCATATCCCCCTTCCCCATATCCCCCTTCCCCAATATCCCCCCTTCACCCATATCCCCCCTTCCCCATATCCCCCTTCACGCATATCCCTCCTTCCCCAATATCCCCCCTTCTCCCAAATCCCCATATCCCCTTCCCCCATATCCTCCTCTCCATATCCCCCTTCCCTCATATCCCCCCTTTACCCATATCCACCTTCCCCAATATCCCCCCTTCCCCTATATCCCCCCATATCCCCCCTTCCCCCATATCCCCTTCCCCATATCCCCCTTCCCCATATCCCCTGTCCCGCATATCCCCCCTACCCTCATATTCCCCCTTCCCCATATTCCCCCTTCCCCATATCCCCTTCCCCCATATACCCCCCCATATCCCCCCATATCCCCCATATCCCCTTCCCCATATCTCTCTTTCCCCATATCCCCCTGCCCCATATCCCCTGTTCCGCATATCCCCCTTCCCCCATGTCCCCCTTCCCTATATCCCCATCCTATTCCCCATAACCCATTTCCTGATATCCCCTTCCCCATATCCCCTTTCCCATATCCCCATAACCCATACCCCCTTCCCCCATATCCTCCCTTCTCCCATATCCCCCTTCCCCCATATCCATCTTACACCATATCCCCGTTCCCCGATACCCACCCTTCCCCCATATCCCCCTTCCCCATATCCCCCCTTCCCCCATATCCCTCCTTCCCCCATAGCCCCTTCCCCATATCCCCCTTCTCGCATTTCCCCTTCCACCATATCCCCTTCCCTATATCCCCCTTCCCCCATATCCCCTCTTCCCCCATATCCTCCTTCCCTCATATCCCCACCCCCATATCCCCTTTCCCATATCACCCTTCCCCATTACCCCCTTCCCCATATCCCCTTCCCACATATCCCCCCTTCCCCCATATTCCCCTTCCCCAATATCCCCATCGTCCATATCCCCCTTCCCCCATATCCCCTTCCCCAATATCCCACCTTCCCCCTTATCCCCCCTTCCCCATATCCCCTTCCCCATAACCCCCTTCCCCATATCCCCTTCCCCATATCCCCTTCCCTCATATCCCCCCTTTACCCATATCCCCTTCCCAATATCCCCCTTCTCCCATATACCCCCTTCCCCATATCCTCCCTTCCGCATTTCCCCCTTCCCCAATATCCCCCCTTCCCCATATCCCCCTTCACCCATATCCCACATTCCCCATATCCCCTTCACCCATATCCCCCCTTCCCCGATATCCCCCCTTCCCCGATATCCCCCTTCCCTCAAATCCCCATATCCCCTATCCCCCTTCCCCTTGGCCCCTTCCCTCATATCCCCTCTTTCCCCATATCCACCTTCCCCAATATCCCACCTTCCCCCAGATCCACCCTTCCCCCATATCCCCCCCTTCCCCCATATCCCCCCTTCCCCAATATCCCCCCTTCCCCATATCCCCCTTCCCCATATCCCCCTTCCCCATATCCCCTTCCCCATATCCCCTGTCCCGCATATCCCCCCTTCCCCCATATTCCCCCTTCCCCATATCCCTCCTTCCCCGATATCCCCCTTCCCCCAAATCCCCATATCCCCTTCCCCCTATCCCCCTTCCCCTTGGCCCCTTCCCTCATATCCCCTCTTTCCCCATATCCACCTTCCCCAATATCCCCCCTTCCCCCAGATCCCCCCTTCCCCCATATCCCCCCTTCCCCCATATCCCCCCTTCCCCAATATCCCCTCTTCCCCATATCCCCCCTTCCCCATATCCCCCTTCCCCATATCCCCTTCCCCATATCCCCTGTCCCGCATATCCCCCCTTCCCCCATATTCCCCCTTCCCCATATCCCCATATCCCCTTTCCCCATATACCCATCCCCCCATAGCCCCCCTTCCCCCATATCCCCTTCCCCATATCTCTCTTTCCCCATATCCCCCTGCCCCATATCCCCTGTCCCGCATATCCCCCCTTCCCCCATATTCCCCCTTCCCCATATCCCCGGGGGGTATGGGGGAAGGGGGATATGGGGGAGGAGGGATTGGGGGGAGGGGGATATGGAGGAAGGGGGATATGGAGGAAGGGGGGACATAGCCGGCCCATCAGGCATACGATGCCCCCAGGACGTTCTAGGGCGGCCACGAGCCAGGGACAGACCCGGAGCACCAGGCGGACTCCGCCCACATCTAGCGCGAGTGCGGCGATGCCGGCAGGCTACACCCAGCGACGAGAAGGGCAGCCACAGCAACAGGTCCACGTCACAGCTGACCCAGCACACTGACGCACAGTCTGACGCACAGGACACTGACGCACAGGACTCTGATGCACTGGACCTAACACACAGGACCCGAACACGCAGGACCCTAATACACAGGACCCTCACAAACAGGACCCCAACACATTGGACACCGACGCCAGGACACTGACACACACGACACCCACACACAGGGGACGGATGGACAGGAATCACCACTCCAGGGACCCTGGACTTTGGGTCAGATGAGGAGCACGCCATTACGCCACTGCTATCTCCAACACTCTCCACCATTGCAGAGACACTCACCTCGGTTGGGCACTTAGCGATGAGACATCTGGGATGCTAACTGGTACGCACAACACAGCCGTCCCGGTACAGCAGGTGGAGGCAGGAGCAGCCGAGGGGCCGGGCGGGCGGAGGGCAGCCCGGCGCAGGCAACCATCTGCCGCCCAGACGGGTCCCGGGTTCCTGGAGTTACCACACCCACCCATAGACCCGATGCAGGCACGGACCAAGGGACGACCGAAAGGGGTGACGGCCGGCTTGCAGCAGCTGCAGACGAAGGTGGAGGGGTCCATCCGCGTGCAGGAGCAGGTAATGGTTCTGGTCATGCATGCCACCCAGGCTGACACCGCACGGGTGCCGTCCACGGTGGAGGCAATGGGCGCGACGGTGTCAGACATGGGTCGCACTATGCAAGCTGTTGGGCTTTCCGTGCAGGCGGCGTCCGTAGCCCAGGACATGGCTGCCCTCTCACAGGCAGCCATGGGCCAGAGCCAGCAGCAGATCGCAGAGGCGCTCAACGCCGTAGCCCAGTCTCAGCAGGCAATGGCCCAGTCTCTGCAGGCCATCGCTGAGGGCATCGGCGCCATTGCCCAGGTGCTGGCCGGTGTCGCCCAACCACAGACAGGGATTGCCAACTCCCTGAGCTCGATGGTTGCAAACTTGCAGACCCTTGTTGACACCAGGGCGGGCCTCCAGGACTGGCAGCAGGTGTCAGGGGGGCGTCGGGTGCTCGGTCCCTTAGCATCCCCGCCCCATGTAGAGCCCGGGGGCCATCGGGCACCCCGAGGGAGGAGGAGGTGCTGTGGCCCGTTCCGGGTCCCCTTGTTGGGGAGGTCCCGGAACTCCGTGACACCTTGGACACCCCCCCTTCTGTCCCAGGTGCATCTGGTGGGCAACGGGCAGGACAGGCTGACAGCTCGCCATCCCAATCGCCCGAGCCGCAGCCTGGCCCATCTAGGCCGGGCTGCCCCAGGAAACGGCCGCCAAAGGTGTCCCTAGTCACAGGGCAGGAATCACAGGAGTCCAGCTCCAGTTCTGCTGTACCATCTGGAGAACCACCGAGTCCAAAAAAGTAGGCACTGCGTAAGTTGGCACTGGTGCAGGTCACAGATTAGTTCTAGGGCTCGGGCACGTGTATGAACTGTTTGTTATTAAAATCACTTTCCCACCTACAGAAGCTGCCTTTGTGCTCTGTCCAATGTGTGCGGGGGTGTGGTGTGAGGTGAGCGCCAGTGGGTGTGTGAGGGGTGATAGAACGTCGGCCTCAGGTGAGTGTGCCCCCCGAGTCGCCCTCGCCATCCCCCCGGGCAGTCAACGGGACCGTGCGCTACAGTGTCACGGCCGCATGCAGGGACGGTCCGGGTGGAGGGTGGTACTGTGGCCATGGGTCAGACATTGTCCAATGATCTAGAGCCCAGAGCTCATCGCAGAGCGGGTTGTCATCATCCTCCATGGCCTGCAATAGACACGCTTCCACCGGCGACCATGTGAGCCCGGCCCAGTGTGCCGCAGGTGGATGTGCAATGGAAGGGTGGTTTACATGCGGGTGGGGTACGGGTGGTTGGTGTGGGGTGGACGGGGTGAGGGTGGTTGATGTTGGGTGGGTGGGGTGAGGGTGGTAGGCTGATGCCGTAGTGTGCAGTCTGTGCCCATACTCGGCGATTCCCACGCCCCCCTAGTCCGTGAACCGGGCGGCTATCAGCCTGTCCTGTGCCCGCCGGCCCAGCCAGTAACGGTGGGCAGCTCCCGTCCATGTCCAGCCCGTCTGTCCTTAACATTGCCCCCATCCTCCTCATCTGGGGAGGTCTGCACCTCGTCTTGCTGCTCCTCCCTTTCCCCTTCCTCTGCCTGCAACCCATCGCCCCTCTGCTGGGCTATGTTGTGCAGGACACAGCAGACCACAATGCTGCAGCCGACCCTATCTGACGGGTACTGGAGGGCCCCTCCAGAGTGGTCCAGGCACCTGAAGTGCATCTTTAGCAGCCCAAAGTACTTCTCTATCACACCCCGGTCGCTGCATCGTAGTAGCGGTCTCTGCATCAGTCTGTGGCCTCCAAGTAGGCGTCATCATCCACGATCGCAACGGGTAACCCCTGTCGCCCAGCAACCAGCCCCTCAGCCGGAGGGGGGTATCCCTCGAACATGTTGGGGATGAAAGATTGCACCAATACGAATGAGTCATGTACACTGCCCGGGTACCGCGCGCAGACGTGCAGGATCATCATGAGGTGGTCGCAGACCACCAGAATGTTCATGGAATAGGTCCCCTTCCTATTCGTGAACAAGGCCCTGTGATCCGCAGGTGGCCGCACGGCGACTTGCATCCCATCGATCGCCCCCTGGACCATGGGCATCCTGACCGCCGCA
Source organism: Scyliorhinus torazame (assembly GCF_047496885.1). Lineage (NCBI taxonomy): Eukaryota > Metazoa > Chordata > Chondrichthyes > Carcharhiniformes > Scyliorhinidae > Scyliorhinus > Scyliorhinus torazame. The sequence continues at coordinate 119,474,142 of NC_092709.1, forward strand.
GCAAAGCCCACTGCCCGGGCAGCCTGGCTGGCCCGGTGCACAGGGAACTGGATGTAGCGGTCATCAATGGCATATAGGGCGTCTGTCACTGCACTGCACCGGTGCACCGATGCCTGCTAGATGCCGGACAGGTCCCCACCTGGCGCCTGGAATGACCCCGTGGCATAGAGGTTCTGGGCCACGGTAACCTTGACTGCCATGGGGAGAGGGTGTCCTCCACCAGTGCCACGCGATGCCAGGTGTGCCGTCAGATGGCAGATATGGGTGACGGTTTCCCGGCTCATCCGGAGTCTCCTCCTGCATGCCCGGTCCGTGAGGTCCTGGTACGACGAGCGGGGCCGGTACACACAGGGCTACATCGGGCGTCTCCGTCGCCATGGCACCACCACCACCTCCTCCTCTTCCTCATCCTGTCATGCGGGCGGCCCTCCAGCCTGGGCGGCTGCCACCTGCCTCCCTGTGGCACGCTCCTCTGCGGCAGCCTCCGCCGCCTCCCTGGCACTTCCTGCTCCAGCACCCCCAGGGCAACATGTAGAAGTGCGGCTCCCGCCACGGCGGCCAACATCGCTGGGTGATGACCAAATGACCAAACATAACGGCCTGCAGGGGGTGCGGGGTGTGGTGGGGGAGATAGACGACGTGTCACCATTGCCCCAGGGGGTCAGAGAATCTTGCCCAAGAAGGGTGATGTCATGAAGGAATTTGAGCACATGGATGAGAACTTAAATTTGAGATCAAGAGCCAAGCTTGGGAATATGTTACGTTGAGTTCTTTGTGAAGGACAGGATAAGGGCAGCCAAGCTTTGGATAAGCTGAAGGTTAAATAGGGTGGAACGTGTGAAGGTAGCCAAGACTTGAAATAATCATTCAAGATCATCTTCCGAGGTAGTATGGGCTGAGGTTAGAAACATGAAAGGAGAGGTCACACTGTTGGGAGTCTTCTATAGGCCTCCAAATAGTTCTAGGGATGTAGAGGAAAGGATGGCGAGGATGATCCTGGATAAGAGCGAAAGTAACAGGGTAGTTATTATGGGAGACTTTAACTTTCCAAATATTGACTGGAAAAGATATAGTTCGAGTACATTAGATGGGTCGTTTTTTGTACAGTGTGTGCAGGAGGGTTTCCTGACACAGTTTGTTGACAGGCCAACAAGAGGCGAGGCCACATTGGATTTGGTTTTGGGTAATGAACCAGGCCAGGTGTTGGATTTGGAGGTAGGTGAGCACTTTGGGGACAGTGACCACAATTCGGTGACGTTTACGTTAAGGATGGAAAGGGATAAGTATACACCGCAGGGCAAGAGTTATAGCTGGGGGAAGGGAAATTATGATGCCATTAGACTTGACTTGGGGGGATAAGGTGGAGAAGTAGGCTGCAAGTGTTGGACACACTGGATAAGTTGAGCTTGTTCAAGGATCAGCTACTGTGTGTTCTTGATAAGTATGTACCGGTCAGGCAGGGAGGAAGGTGCCGAGCGAGGGAACCGTGGTTTACCAAAGAAGTGGAATCTCTTGTTAAGAGGAAGAAGGAGGTCTATGTGAAGATGAGGTGTGAAGTTTCAGTTGGGGCGATGGATAGTTACAAGGTAGCGAGGAAGGATCTAAAGAGAGAGCTAAGACGAGCAAGGAGGGGACATGAGAAGTATTTGGCAGGAAGGATCAAAGAAAACCCAAAAGCTTTCTATAGGTATGTCAGGAATAAGCGAATGACTAGGGAAAGAGTAGGACCAGTCAAGGACAGGGATGGGAAGTTGTGTGTAGAGTCTGAAGAGATAGGCGAGATACTAAATGAATATTTTTCATCAGTATTCACTCAGGAAAAAGATAATGTTGTGGAGGAGAATGCTGAGCTCCAGGTAAATAGATTAGATGGCATTGAGGTACGTAGGGAAGAGGTGTTGGCAATTCTGGACAGGCTGAAAATAGATAAGTCACCGGGACCTGATGGGATTTATCCTAGGATTCTCTGGGAGGCCAGGGAAGAGATTGCTGGACCATTGGCTTTGATTTTTATGTCATCATTGGATACAGGAATAGTGCCAGAGGACTGGAGGATAGCAAATGTGGTCCCTTTGTTCAAAAAGGGGAGCAAAGACAACCCCGGCAACTATAGACCGGTGAGCCTCACGTCTGTAGTGGGTAAAGTCTTGGAGGGGATTATAAGAGACAAGATTTATAATCATCTAGATAGGAATAATATGATCAGGGATAGTCAGCATGGCTTTGTGAAGGGTAGGTCATGCCTCACAAACCTTATCGAGTTCTTTGAGAAGGTGACTGAACAGGTAGACGAGGGTAGAGCAGTTGATGTGGTGTATATGGATTTCAGCAAAGCGTTTGATAAGGTTCCCCACGGTAGGCTATTGCAGAAAATACGGAGGCTGGGGATTGAGGGTGATTTAGAGATGTGGATCAGAAATTGGCTAGCTGAAAGAAGACAGAGGGTGGCGGTTGATGGGAAATGTTCAGAATGGAGTTCTGTCACAAGTGGAGTACCACAAGGATCTGTTCTGGGGCCGTTGCTGTTTGTCATTTTTATCAATGACCTAGAGGAAGGCGCAGAAGGGTGGGTGAGGAGTAAATTTGCAGACGATACTAAAGTCGGTGGTGTTGTCGATAGTGTGGAAGGAAGTAGCAGATTACAGAGGGATATAGATAAGCTGCAGTGCTGGGCTGAGAGGTGGCAAATGGAGTTTAATGTAGAGAAGTGTGAGGTGATTCACTTTGGAAGGAATAACAGGAATGTGGAATATTTGGCTAATGGAAAAGTTCTTGAAAGTGTGGATGAGCAGAGGGATCTAGGTGTCCATGTACATAGATCCCTGAAAGTTGCCACCCAGGTTGATAGGGTGGTGAAGAAGGCCTATGGAGTGTTGGCCTTTATTGGTAGAGGGATTGAGTTCCGGAATCAGGAGGTCATGTTGCAGCTGTACAGAACTCTGGTACGGCCGCATTTGGAGTATTGCGTACAGTTCTGGTCACCGCATTATAGGAAGGACGTGGAGGCTTTGGAACGGGTGCAGAGGAGATTTACCAGGATGTTGCCTGGTATGGAGGGAAAATCTTATGAGGAAAGGCTGATGGACTTGAGGTTGTTTTCGTTAGAGAGAAGAAGGTTAAGAGGAGACTTAATAGAGGCATACAAAATGATCAGGGGGTTAGATAGGGTGGACAGTGAGAGCCTTCTCCCGCGGATGGAAATGGCTAGCACGAGGGGACATAGCCTTAAACTGAGGGGTAATAGATATAGGACAGAGGTCAGGGGTAGGTTCTTTACGCAAAGAGTAGTGAGGCCGTGGAATGCCCTACCTGCTACAGTAGTGAACTCGCCAACATTGAGGGCATTTAAAAGTTTATTGGATAAACATATGGATGATAATGGTATAGTGTAGGTTAGATGGCTTTTGTTTTGGTGCAACATCGTGGGCCGAAGGGCCTGCACTGCGCTGTATTGTTCTCTGTTCTATGTTCTCTGTTCTATATCTGGAGGTGTCAAAGGCATGGAAGTGCCACAAATAGACTTAGCACGGTACAAAGGCAGAAAGTATTGCAAAAATAGAAGGTGGTGTTTGTAATGGAAAGGATATGGAGCTGATTATTCAGTTTGTGTTTGTTTCAATTGCCAACAGTCTGGTTCAGGATGGGGGATGGAATTCGTGGCAACGGGATTCTTTTGTGGCTGTCCAATTATTTAACTGGGGAAACTTGTGTTTTATTTTAAAATTGAATGATCAGTTATATCAATTCTAATGTTTGCAAAGATAAGCCCTGATTTAACAGAATGAATGGGCACGATCTAACAGAAAGGTTTCTGAGTGTGACAGCGAGCGTGAATTGCTGGGTGTTTGCTAACCACTAACCCGGCGAGACTGCGACCGGTCTCTAACACCAAATAGGGCTGGTAGTGATGCCCCACGGGCTTAATGTCAGAAATTACTGTCCCGCCAGCTGATTCGCTTGGTCCTCATCAGACAGCTTTTCGCCAACGAGGGGGAACTCGAAGCACTTAAACCGATCCCGTTGAGCAAACCCCAGACAGCGAACAGCCATGTCGCCAAGGAGACCTGCATGAGTTGGAGATGCCAACCTGTCCAGACTGTTGGACATTGGAGTCCAGACAAGATACCCTATACCCCCGAGGGACTCGGTGGTTCAGCCACAGGGCAGCCAGTGCCAACTGGGAGGGAGTGGGATGTGCAGCTGCCGTCAACGCAGGGAGTATTGCAAGGATGAACACCACTCAGTTCCGTAAGAAGCTCAACAACCTCCAGCCAGCTGCACGGTAAGTTGACATCGGCCCTGGCACCAGTCCTGCCTGCCAGCCCTGGTGCCACCCCCCCTTCCCAATGAAACTGCGTCATCCCCCCAGCCCAATATCATGCCTGTGTCCCAAAACACCCTGGCACCCACCTGTACATGTCACCCATCACCAGCAATGGTTCCCACACCTGTACCGCACCAAACCCCCCCCCCCCCCCCCCCCCAACGATGTGTGAAACATGCAGTTCACGATGACCTCTCTTTGTCCCTGCATGAGAGGTTGCCCATAACAGATGGCCACATGGGCAGCAGGGTGCTGGACATCAGAGTCCTCAACCCCATGAGGAATGAGCCCTGTAAGTTGAGGGCTGTGGTCGTGGTGGGGGGGGGGTGGGGGCAGCCGAGGACAGATCGATCATCGACATCGAGACTGGCCTGCGCCACAGAGGTGAGGATCCACTGGTCTCCACCCAAAAAATCCGTCACAGGTTTGTTGTTATGCCAGATATAATGATCCTTCCTCCCACTGACCACATGTCCATTCTCCAACGAGTGGTGCCAGCCCATCCGAGGAACTTCAGAGCTTCTCCCAATCATTGAGAACCAGATGCTGGTGGGCATTGGTGAGGCACTGTGGAGTGTGGCCCGGCCACACAAGGGCATCACTGAGAGAATCAACACCATGGTGCAGACAATGGGAAGCTGCCATAGCTGGCAGAGCCAGATGATGCCTATGGAGCGCAATTCAGCTGCCCCTCTGTCCCAAGCTGACCCCCATCGACAAACAGGCTCCGAACAGGAGGCGGGAACGCTGGAGGTGAAGCTGGAGCTTCCCTACAGGGAGACAACAGTGGCCAGCAGCTCTCCTGAGTCGCCCCCACCCACAACAATGGCAGGGCAGGCAGAACAGAGCGGCACGGCGAGGCATGTGCCATCGGCAAGTCAGCCGGGGCCCTCCAGTGGACGCTTGTCAGGATCACCAAAGGCCACAGGGCACAGGATGTAGCAGACTGTCTCCACTCTGATGTGCATCCTGGGGACATACTTAGATGCAGCAGTAGAGCATTGAGTTTGAAGAAGATAGAGAATCACTGAGAGGGGACTGGGGGAGGGAGGGGTAATCAGCACCATAGGTGGCTAGGAACAGTTTGGGTCACCTTTGTACACAATTAAAATACATTATGCCCGAGACATGTGAATCCTGCGGGCTGGCCTGCACCCCCCTTCCCCTGGTGCTCTCTGCCCTCCCCCAGCCCAGCTTCCCAGGCATGGTGGTCCTAGTTCTGGGTACCGCTCCCACCCCCTCACCAAGGCATACCACGTGCAGGTGATGTGTGTGAACGGGCTGTCAGCAGACACGCAGGAGTCACACTATGGCATCCCGGCATGGGCGGAGAGTCCTGGTTTGGTCCAGGTCAAAGTTTATGTTGTCCGCTGCCCGGGCAAACAGGGCATCCGTGACTTCATGGATGCTGTGGGCTGTTGGTTGGGGTACGCCGCTCGAGCCTTCGAATGAACCCGAGGTATAAAAGTTCAGGGCTTTGGTGACATTGATTGCCACCGGGAATGGGTAACATCCTCCTCCATATGGTGCCAAGTCCTCAAGGACATGGCACAGTACCACACATCCCCTCAATCTTCGTGTTTCCAGACAAAGGAGTCCCAATCTTAGGAGTCTTTCCTGATATCTATAACCTCTCAGTTCTGGTATTACCCTTATAAAACGTTTTAGATCCCTTTTGCAATGTCAGCCTCAATTTTTCATCTGTAAGGATTGTAGCGTGAGTTTGGAAAATTCCTGGCTCAGCCACCAGCCTCAGGAGAAAGTGACTTCAAAAGGCGGGACCTTCATTGCCCGGGAGTCAGATGTAGGCTGGATTGGGGCAGCCGACCCAGGAATAAGTACACAGGTAACCAGAGGAGCAGCTGGGTGGGGAAGCGGGCTGTTTAAATGACCCACCTTCGTGTCACGGGATGATGTTCCAATAGTACTAAAAAGCCCTCCATCCCTCACCCCTGACCCTCCGAACATTCCCAATGAGCAATCTGAGCCACCTCATGCCATCCCACCAACGTCCTATGCTCTCTCAAGCCCCTATGATAAGCTTGGCCCTTCCACCTACACCCCTCAGGCCCATCATTCCACCGTGCAAAATTATGCCCTTCCAACCACCCTTGTCCTCCCATTATTAAGCTTTTCCCTTCAAATTGGGTCCTGCGTCATTTGATAATAAGAACAAAGAACAATGAAAAGTACAGCACAGGAACAGGCCCTTCGACCCTCCAAGCCTGTGCCGACCATGCTGCCCATCGAAACTAAAATCTTCTACACTTCCGGGGTCGATATCCCTCTATTCACATCCAATTCATGTATTTGTCAAGATGCCCCTTAAACGTCACCATCGTCCCTGCTTCCACCACCTCATCCGGCAGCGAGTTCCAGGCACCCACTACCCTCTGTGTAAAAAGACTTACCTCGTACATCTCCTGTAAATCTTGCCCCTCGCACCTTAAACCTATGCCCCCCAGTAATTGACCCCTCTACCCCGGGGAAAAGCCTCTGACTATCCACTCTGTCTATGCCCCTCATAATTTTGTAGACCTCTATCAGGTCGTCCCTCAACCTCCTTCGTTCCAGTGAGAACAAACCGAGTTTATTCAACCGCTCCTCATAGCTAATGCCCTCCATACCAGGCAACATTCTGGTAAATCTCTTCTGCACCCTCTCTAAAGCCTCCACATCCTTCTGGTAGTGTGGCGACCAGAATTGAACACTATACTCCAAGTGTGGCCTAACTAAGGTTCTATACAGCTGCAACATGACTTGCCAATTCTTATACTCAATGCCCCAGCCAATGAAGGCAAGCATGCCGTATGCCTTCTTGACGACCTTCTCCACCTGTGTTGCACCTTTCAGTGACCTGTGGACCTGTACACCAAGATCTCTCTGACTGTCAATACTCTTGAGGGTTCTACTGTATATTCCCTACCTGTATGAGACCTTCCAAAATGCATGACCTCACATTTGTCCGGATTAAACTCCATCTGCCATCTCGCCGCCCAACTCACCAAACCATCTAAATCCTGCTGTATCCTCTGACAGTCCTCATTGCTATCCGTAATTCCACCAACCTTTGTGTCGTCCGCAAACTTACTAATCAGACCATAGAACATAGAACATAGAATTTACAGTGCAGAAGGAGGCCATTCAGCCCATCGAGTCTGCACCGGCTCTTGGAAAGAGCACCCTACCCAAGGTCAACACCGCCACACTATCCCCATAACCCAGTAACCCCACCCACCACTAAGGGCAATTTTGGACACTAAGGGCAATTTATCATGGCCAATCCACCTAACCTGCACATCTTTGGACCAGTTACATTTTCCTCCAAATCATTTATATATACTATGAATAGCAAAGGAGTTGCCTCCTGGGTTGGCCACTTCCAGACGTAAAATGGAGAACAGCAAAGGCTGAAGGGAAATTCAGCCAATACAGGCAAAAACTAGCAGCTGCAGGTTTACTGTGTATTAGACTCTGCAAAAGCCCAGACAGCAGCGATACAAGCAGCCATCTGCATAGTAATGTAGCAGCCATCTACATAGTAATGAGCGATCCCTGGGAACAATCGAAACATTTGAGGTAAACAAGGCCAAGCCAGACTCCTCGGCGCCAGAAGGAGCCAACACAAAAGAGGTTAACGGACATTGAAAGACCGCCCAATGATCAGGGAACAGCTCCAGTATTGGAGAAATTGAACCAAGTGATTGGAACGAAGTCCAATCACTTGAAACCAGGTACGGGGTCCACCCTGAAAGGCGGGAAGCCCCTGGGGACTATAAAGCAAAGCCCCCAAGTTCAAATTGTCCTTCTTGACCGGGTCACTCAGCAATGCGAACCAACCCTTGACAGTGACCTGTCCAGCTGCCTCCAAAGAACGTAAGTCTCAAGTCAATGCTCGCTACGAGATAGGCGCTCCTAGCTACCAGTCCATACCAGCTTTTGAATCCCACAGACTCAGAACCCGAACGAAAGGCCATTTGTTACTCTGACCTGGTGGGCCAGTCCGAAGCTAAGTATTGGCCTGTTAGTGATAGGAATAGCTTAGAAAGTAGAGTTTATGCATGAGTAGTGATTTACTGTGTATAATAAATGTGCTTTGATTTGAATCTTACTAATTGGTGTCTTGAGTTATTGATCATTACTTGAACTTGAACCTCGTGGCGGTATCATAAAGATACCTGGCGACTCTTGAGCAAAGGTTATAAAACAGAGTCTATTGAACCAACCAAAAGTTAGCAACAAAGGTCCCAGCACTGATCCCTGCGGAACACCACTAGTCACAGCCCTCCAATCAGAAAAGCACTCTTCCATTGCTACTCTCTGCCTTCTATGACCTAGCCAGTTCTGTATCCATCTTGCCAGCTCACCTCTGATCCTGTGTGACTTCACTTTTTGTACCAGTCTGCTATGAGGGACATTGTCAAGGCCTTACTGAAGTCCATATCGACAACATCCACAGCCCTACCTGCATCAATCATCTTTGTGACCTCCTCGAAAAACTCTATCAAGTTAGTGAGACACGATCTCCCCTTCACAAAACCGTGCTGCCTCTCGCTAATACGACCCCTGCTTCCAAATGGGAGTAGATCCTCTCTCGAAGAATTCTCTCCAGTAATTTCCCTACCACTGACATAAGGCTCACCGGTCTGTAGTTGCCTGGATTATCCTTGCTATCCTTCTGAAACAAAGGAACAATATTGGCTATTCTCCAGTCCTCCGGGACATCACCTGAAGACAGTGAGGATCCAAAGATTTCTGTCAAGGCCTCAGCAATTTCCTCTCTTGCCTCCTTCAGTATTCTGGTGTAGATCCCATGAGGCCCTGGGGACTTATCCACCTTAATATTTTTCAAGACGCCCAACACCTCATCTTTTTGGATCTCAATGTGACCCAGGCTAACTACACACCCTTCTCCAGACTCAACATCCACCAATTCCTTCTCTTTGGTGAATACTGATGCAAAGTATTCATTCAGTTCCTCGCCCATTTCCTCTGGCTCCACACATAGATTCCCTCCCCTGTCCTTCAGTGGGCCAATCCTTTCCCTGGCTACCGTCTTGCGTGTTTTATGTACGTGTAAAAGGCCTTGGGATTTTCCTTCATCCTATTTGCCAATGACTTTTCGTGACCCCTTTTACCCCTCCTGACTCCTTGCTTCAGTTCCTTCCTACATTCCTTATATTCCACACAGGCTTCGTCTGTTCCCAGCCTTCTAGCCCTGACAAATGGCTCCTTTTTCTTTTTGACAGAGCCTACAATATCTCTCGTAATCCAAGGTTCTCGAAATTTGCCATATTTATCCTTCTTCCTCATAGGAACATGCCAGTCCTGAATTCCTTTCAACTGACCTTTGAAAGCCTCCCACATGTCAGATGTTGATTTACCCTCAAACATCCACCCCCAATCTATGTTCTGCAGTTCCCGCCTAATATTGTTATAATTAGCCTTCCCCCAATTTAGCACATTCACCCGAGGACCACTCTTATCCTTGTCCACCAGCACTTTAAAACTTACTGAATTGGGCAGCACGGCAGCATTGTGGATAGCACAATTGCTTCACAGCTCCAGGGTCCCAAGTTCGATTCCCAGCTTGGGTCACTGCCTGTGCGGAGTCTGCACATCCTCCCCATGTGTGCGTGGGTTTCCTCCAGGTGCTCCGGTTTCCTCCCACAGTTCAAAGATGTGTAGGTTAGGTGGATTGGCCATGCTAAATTGCCCTTAGTGTCCAAAATTGCCCTGAGTGCTGGGTGGGGTTACTGGGTTATGGGGATAGGGTGGAGGTGTGGACCTTGGGTGGGATGCTCTTTCCAAGAGCCGGTGCAGACTCGATGGGCCGAATGGCCTCCTTCTGCACTGTAAATTCTATGGTCACTGTTCCCGAAATGCTCCCCGACTGAAACTTCTACCACCTGGCGGGGCTCATTCCCCAATACCAGGTCCAGTACAGCCCCTTCCCTCATTGGACTATCTACATATTGTTTTAAGAAGCCCTCCTGGATGCTTGTTACAAACTCTGCCCCGTCCAAGCCCCTAGCACTAAGTGAGTCCCAGTCAATATTGGGGAAGTTAAAGTCTCCCACCTCAACAACCCTGTTGCTTTTACTCTTTTCCAAAATC